>NC_053390.1:11945084-12254091 GCF_905171765.1 Bufo bufo | reverse complement strand
AACGTACAGAGTAAATCTAGAGATGCTCCACATTTATCACAGGAGCTTGGGCTGGAGGACAGATCTGCTGCACAGCTACACAAGTCTGTCTACCTCTATACCACTTAGTGGTTGGCTTTTCTGTCACAATGGAGCATCGTAAGCCCCGCCCCTGCAGAACCTGCCTGTTGTTTCTATATGTGGAACCTTAAAATGCCCCCTTTTTAGACAGATTATAAGAGCAGCACAGATCAGTCACTGGTTATCTACCAGCAAGTTCACACACAGCAGATCAGCTGCAGACATTTCTGTGACTGTCCCGCTGCCCTGAATGTGGCTTGTAATAATCCATGCACCTGCTGCAGAAACAACCCAATATATGGAAATGTCTACAATAAATGTGCCCTGTGTGAACACGCTCTAATGCAGCTGGAACATTCTGGGACATGCAATTACTGCTAGAAGTCACACGTTCAGTCTGAAGGGGATGAGCAGATAATCGCTGAAGTGATGGACAACAGGATCACATTTAGCAATTTAAAGCCGATGTCAGACAAGAATTTTACTACAAATTTGTTCACATTTTATTGAGACACCAACGACTTACATAACACAGGCCTGTTCTACATCGATGACAAACAGTCGTACAGGGGCGGACATTGCCCATAAACTCCATGTATGATCTACAATATATATACAATGCAGAACACGGATTGTACAAGACGTCTCTGTAGTATAGTCTACTATACCGGCCGGATGGAGGCCAGAAGGACACGCTCCCATCATGTGACTGGAGACCTATGGATATGACTGACATATAAAGAACACGTAGCCTCTAATGTAATGTGAGAAGAAACTGCGGAGCTCCTCCATTACATGTCACTGCACACACGTGTATACACTGCACATGACGGCTCTTACCTTGTGATATAAGAGGCTGGTGCTCCTCCATTACATGTCACTGCACACACGTGTATACACTGCACATGACGGCTCTTACCTTGTGATATAAGAGGCTGGTGCTCCTCCATTACATGTCACTGCACACACGTGTATACACTGCACATAACGGCTCTTACCTTGTGATATAAGAAGCTGGTGCTCCTCCATTACATGTCACTGCACACACGTGTATACACTGCACATGACGGCTCTTACCTTGTGATATTAGAGGCTGGTGCTCCTCCATTACATGTCACTGCACACACGTGTACACACTGCACATGACGGCTCTTACCTTGTGATATAAGAGGCTGGTGCTCCTCCATTACATGTCACTGCACACACGTGTATACACTGCACATGACGGCTCTTACCTTGTGATATAAGAGGCTGGTGCTCCTCCATTACATGTCACTGCACACACGTGTATACACTGCACATGACAGCTCTTACCTTGTGATATAAGAGGCTGGTGCTCCTCCATTACATGTCACTGCACACACGTGTACACTGCACATGACGACTCTTACCTTGTGATATAAGAGGCTGGAGCTCCTCCATTACATGTCACTGCACACACGTGTATACACTGCACATGACGGCTCTTACCTTGTGATATAAGAGGCTGGTGCTCCTCCATTACATGTCACTGCACACACGTGTATACACTGCACATGACGGGTCTTACCTTGTGATATAAGAGGCTGGTGCTCCTCCATTACATGTCACTGCACACACGTGTATACACTGCACATGACGGCTCTTACCTTGTGATATAAGAGGCTGGTGCTCCTCCATTACATGTCACTGCACACACGTGTATACACTGCACATGACGGCTCTTACCTTGTGATATAAGAGGCTGGGGCTCCTCCATTACATGTCACTGCACACACGTGTATACACTGCACATGACGGGTCTTACCTTGTGATATAAGAGGCTGGTGCTCCTCCATTACATGTCACTGCACACACGTGTACACACTGCACATGACGGCTCTTACCTTGTGATATAAGAGGCTGGTGCTCCTCCATTACATGTCACTGCACACACGTGTATACACTGCACATGACGGGTCTTACCTTGTGATATAAGAGGCTGGTGTTCCTCCATTACATGTCACTGCACACACGTGTATACACTGCACATGACGGCTCTTACCCTGTGATATAAGAGGCTGGTGCTCCTCCATTACATGTCACTGCACACACGTGTATACACTGCACATGACGGCTCTTACCCTGTGATATAAGAGGCTGGTGATCCTCCATTACATGTCACTGCACACACGTGTATACACTGCACATGACGGCTCTTACCCTGTGATATAAGAGGCTGGAGCTCCTCCATTACATGTCACTGCACACACGTGTATACACTGCACATGACGGCTCTTACCTTGTGATATAAGAGGCTGGTGCTCGTCCATTACATGTCACTGCACACACGTGTATACACTGCACATGACGGCTCTTACCCTGTGATATAAGAGGCTGGTGCTCCTCCATTACAAGTCACTGCACACACGTGTATACACTGCACATGACGGCTCTTACCTTGTGATATAAGAGGCTGGTGCTCCTCCATTACATGTCACTGCACACACGTGTATACACTGCACATGACGGCTCTTACCTTGTGATATAAGAGGCTGGTGCTCCTCCATTACATGTCACTGCACACACGTGTATACACTGCACATGACGGCTCTTACCCTGTGATATAAGAGGCTGGTGCTCCTCCATCATGGCCTCCTTGTACAGGTCCTTGTGTCCTTCTATATACTCCCACTCCTCCATGGAGAAATAGACAGTGACGTCCTGACACCTTATAGGAACCTGACAACACAATGACACCGTCATCACCCAGACCCCTCCAGTGCTGTTACTGGAGAATTTCCCAGCATTCCCAGCAGTGTCACCTCTCCAGTCAGCAGCTCCATCATCTTGTGGGTGAGTTCTAGGACCTTCTGCTCATGTATCAGGGGGTGAGGAGGAGGCTCTGTGATGGGGTGAGGGGTCCTGCTCCGCCCTCCTGACTCCTGGAGATAGATGATGGGAGTCACACAGTCCCCCGATGTCTTCTTCACTATTGTGTACTCCTGTGGATGGAGAGAGACACTTAGGGAATAAACCCTTCAGGGGCCATGTGCTCTCCTCCGTCCTCTCCTCCTGGTACAACGTGCCTAATTACCTTCTCATGGCTACTACAACATGACTATTGGTCACTGGTCACATGACACATCACTCACCATACTGGGGGCTGATCTTCAGGTTCTCCATCACTTGGAAGGTCTGGAGGCCGTTCTCCAGGACCCTGGACTCTTCCTATCACTTCCTATGATGGATTCTCCTCCCCGATGTCTGACTTGTTACAGAATACAATACAGAGGAGAGAAATCTAGAAAAGTTTACCTCTCCGCTCAGCAGGGAGATGATCTCCAAGGTGAGGTCTAATATTCTTCTGCTGATCTCCTTCCTGTCCATCCTTGGTGGTCATTCAGGAGAAGAGGAGAGAACTGGAGGAGCTGGAGGCTTATAGTACTGCAGGCGCCTTTATGAGAAGAGGAGAGGAAATCATCCAGGGGACAAGACCAGATGTCACCTCCAGAACTGCACTTCCTGAGCCTGGAGGGGCCCCGCTTCTCAGAGCCCCCACCACATGGATTCCAGGGGCCCCAACATGGAGATCTCTGGTGGCTCCACAGGAGATAAATGTCTGGTAGATGCAGGTCCCACCTCTGGGCTGTGCTCAGCTGTGTCCACAACTCCTAGAGAAGAGACTGGAGAGAGCTGAGGCCGGGCCCCGCTCCATTCATTCTCCTCCTGGAGGCAGGGGCCCCTCACCAGGACAGTCAGGGGCCAGCGAATGATGACAACCCCCACTATCCCCACTACTCCTCCCCCATCATACTAAGCTGAGGAGCGGAGAAGGATTCCTTGTGTGTAATGGAGGAGAATCTCCAGAGGTGACATGTCTGAGCTCTCCACCACACTGTCTCCTCACAGCTCATCTTACCTGCAGGCTGGAGGAATGGCTGATACCAGAGAGAACAAGAGCCCTGACTACCGACCAGGACCTGCCCAGTATCTGCTGCACTGCCTGAGCTGAAGGACCTGCGGTGACGTCACCGTCATGTGATCAGTGCAGTGGGCGGGGCTCAGCAGTGGAGAGGAGAAGAGGTGGAGAAGGACCTGGGGTGACGTCACTTTCATGTGATCAGTGCAGTGGGCGGGGCTCAGCAGTGCAGAGGAGAAGAGGTGTGAAGGACCTGGGGTGACGTCACCGTCATGTGATCAGTACAGGAGGCGGGGCTCAGCAGTGACCACCGACCAAGACCTGCCCAGTATCTGCTGCACTGTCAGAGCTGAAGGACCTGGGGTGACGTCACCGTCATGTGATCAGGGGGCGGGGCTCAGAAGAGGAGAAGAGGTGGTGAAGGACCTGGGGTGCGTCACTGTCATGTGATCAGTGCAGGGGGCGTGGCTCAGCAGTGGGGAGGAGAAGAGGTGGTGAAGGACCTGTGATGATGTCACCATCATGTGATCAGTGCAGGGGGCGGGGCTCTGTAGTGATATGGATGAGAGGACTGTAATGATGACCATGTGACATTAGGGGGCGGAGCTTTGCATGGAGAAGCGATGAGTCTAGTGGCTTTTCTCTTAGAGCTAAAACAATGCTGGGAGTTGTAGTTCTCTCCTCTGATATCCTATAATAACACCCTGGATATGCTGGGAGTTGTAGTTCTCTCCTCTGATATCCTATAATAACACCCTGGATATGCTGGGTCTTGTGGTTCTCTCCTCTAATGCTGTAGCTGTGGTGAATTCAGCCGACTTCTGGGACATGTAGTTCATACAGCTGCAGAAGTGAACAGAGAATATATTTCTCTTTTTCCACAGATAAAAGCCACTAAAGGCTTTTCAACATAACACTTGCACCCTACAACAAATTGCTGGAATGACAGAGCTGTCTAATGGCTATTTGAATCCCCAAATAATCTTTCACTGCACTTGGAAATTGTATTTTTTTTACAATGAGGTTTTCTTTTACTCTCCCTAGCGCCTGCATAAACGTCTGTCCCTAAACAAAGTACGATGGTGAATGGCAGAATCTAAGATGGCCGCGGTATTTATAGGGCTGTGACGTCACCGGGCTGGCTGCTGATTGGCTGCATGCATGTCATTATGGGTCATCCCGCCTTCCCACAGTTCCTTGCCCCATGAACTCACACGTGTAGCCGCTATTTTAGCCGCCATTGTAGCCGACTAGCCACCATGTTAGGAAAAATTACGATTCGTTACCACGAAGCGTGAGGAATTCGCATTCGTTCATTACATGTCACTGCACACACGTGTATACACTGCACATGACGGCTCTTACCCTGTGATATAAGAGGCTGGTGCTCCTCCATTACATGTCACTGCACACACGTGTATACACTGCACATGACGGGTCTTACCTTGTGATATAAGAGGCTGGTGCTCCCCCATTACATGTCACTGCACACACGTGTATACACTGCACATGACGGCTCTTACCTTGTGATATAAGAGGCTGGTGCTCCTCCATTACATGTCACTGCACACACATGTATACACTGCACATGACGGCTCTTACCTTGTGATATAAGAAGCTGGTGCTCCTCCATTACATGTCACTGCACACACGTGTATACACTGCACATGACGGCTCTTACCTTGTGATATAAGAGGCTGGTGCTCCTCCATTACATGTCACTGCACACACGTGTATACACTGCACATGACGGCTCTTACCTTGTGATATAAGAGGCTGGTGCTCCTCCATTACATGTCACTGCACACACGTGTATACACTGCACATGACGGCTCTTACCTTGAGATATAAGAGGCTGGTGCTCCTCCATTACATGTCACTGCACACACGTGTATACACTGCACATGACGGCTCTTACCTTGTGATATAAGAGGCTGGTGCTCCTCCATTACATGTCACTGCACACACGTGTATACACTGCACATGACGGCTCTTACCTTGTGATATAAGAGGCTGGTGCTCCTCCATTACATGTCACTGCACACACGTGTATACACTGCACATGACGGGTCTTACCTTGTGATATAAGAGGCTGGTGCTCCCCCATTACATGTCACTGCACACACGTGTATACACTGCACATGACGGCTCTTACCTTGTGATATAAGAGGCTGGTGCTCCTCCATTACATGTCACTGCACACACGTGTATACACTGCACATGACGGCTCTTACCTTGTGATATAAGAGGCTGGTGCTCCTCCATTACATGTCACTGCACACACGTGTATACACTGCACATGACGGCTCTTACCTTGAGATATAAGAGGCTGGTGCTCCTCCATTACATGTCACTGCACACACGTGTATACACTGCACATGATGGCTCTTACCTTGTGATATAATAGGCTGGTGCTCCTCCATTACATGTCACTGCACACACGTGTATACACTGCACATGACGGCTCTTACCTTGTGATATAAGAGGCTGGTGCTCCTTCATTACATGTCACTGCACACACGTGTATACACTGCACATGACGGCTCTTACCTTGTGATATAAGAGGCTGGTGCTCCTCCATTACATGTCACTGCACACACGTGTATACACTACACATGACGGCTCTTACCTTGTGATATAAGAGGCTGGTGCTCCTCCATTACATGTCACTGCACACACGTGTATACACTGCACATGACGGCTCTTACCTTGTGATATAAGAGGCTGGTGCTCCTCCATTACATGTCACTGCACACACGTGTATACACTGCACATGACGGGTCTTACCTTGTGATATAAGAGGCTGGTGCTCCTTCATTACATGTCACTGCACACACGTGTATACACTGCACATGACGGCTCTTACCTTGTGATATAAGAGGCTGGTGCTCCTCCATTACATGTCACTGCACACACGTGTATACACTGCACATGACGGCTCTTACCTTGTGATATAAGAGGCTGGTGCTCCTCCATTACATGTCACTGCACACACGTGTATACACTGCACATGACGGGTCTTACCTTGTGATATAAGAGGCTGGTGCTCCTTCATTACATGTCACTGCACACACGTGTATACACTGCACATGACGGCTCTTACCTTGTGATATAAGAGGCTGGTGCTCCTCCATTACATGTCACTGCACACACGTGTATACACTGCACATGACGGCTCTTACCTTGTGATATAAGAGGCTGGTGCTCCTCCATTACATGTCACTGCACACACGTGTATACACTGCACATGATGGCTCTTACCTTGTGATAAAAGAGGCTGGTGCTCCTCTATTACATGTCACTGCACACACGTGTATACACTGCACATGACGGGTCTTACCTTGTGATATAAGAGGCTGGTGCTCCTCCATTACATGTCACTGTAAACACATGTATACACTGCACATGACGGCTCTTACCTTGTGATATAAGAGGCTGGTGCACCTCCATTACATGTCACTGCACACACGTGTATACACTGCACATGACGGCTCTTACCTTGTGATATAAGAGGCTGGTGTCCTCCATTACATGTCACTGCACACACGTGTATACACTGCACATGACGGGTCTTACCTTGTGATGTAAGAGGCTGGTGCTCCTCCATTA
This sequence comes from Bufo bufo, assembly GCF_905171765.1. Lineage (NCBI taxonomy): Eukaryota > Metazoa > Chordata > Amphibia > Anura > Bufonidae > Bufo > Bufo bufo. The sequence continues at coordinate 12,246,542 of NC_053390.1, read as the reverse complement.
CATGTCACTGTAAACACATGTATACACTGCACATGACGGCTCTCACCTTGTGATATAAGAGGCTGGTGCTAAAACAAAATCTCGAAGTCTCAGGAAAGTTGGATGGCTCCTTGAGAAATAGGAGTCAGGGAAGGGGGCTGATGGCTGTGGTGGGCTAATTTCATTCCCTAGCTTTAACAGAGAAGCATATAGTTTGCTAGGCAAACATTCCTTAAATAAGGGAGGGAGTAAGACAACATAGTTAATTAAGTAATGTGATATGTCTAATAACCTTTTACATGACAAAGAAAGGTAAAGGTTGCTTAATAATTTTCTTTCTTCTTTCCCAAGCAGCTAACTAATGTGGGAATCCAGCCTTTAACAAAAATTATTATATATGTGCAACACCAATTAACACCACGTGACACATAAGATGATTTGGGTTTAACAAAAATTATTATATGATTATAACTTGTATGCTGTCTTGTTATAAGATTTTGATTAATCACAGATTGAAGACCAGAAGGCGTTTGGAAAAAACAGCAACAAAGATCATCTGCCATTCTGGGTGTGGTGTGTCTATCTGTTTCCAGGAAAGCTGTGTTTGTTTGTGTTGCAAGTTTTAGGATGAAACAAAGAAAACTGTGTAGCTGGTGTGGAAGACATAAATCATTCAGTGGGATGTGAATGGGTGTGGCTTTAAGTTGTATTGAGTTGAATATGTGTGAAGACTAATGGATGCTTAGTAGAGCTGTGTGTGCAATCTACACTTCACATAAAGACATGTGTCAGGATTCGAACGCGTTACCAGCCATATCCCAGGCGTTAGCCCTGCTTACTAGGCTACCGTCCTCTCTGGACATTCCTCCCTGAAGCCTATTATTTAACCTCAGTCTTGCCAAGCCTTGCTCATTACCCTTGATTCCCCACACCTGGTACTTCCCTATATAAGTCCAGCCCCTTGCACTCCAGCTTGCTGATTATTGAGCTCCTGAGTAGTGTTGAGCAAACTTGTGTTTTAAGTTCGGCGTCTAAAGTTCGAGTTCAGGTTATCGAAGTATCCCGTTATGGATTCTAAATTACGTTATGGTCTGTGGTAGCGGAATCCATAACGGGATACTTCGATAACCCGAACCCGAACTTTAGACGCCGAACTTAAAACACAAGTTCGCTCAACACTACTCCTGAGCCTTGATCAAGCTTCTCCTCATCTGCTGCTCTTGCTACTACCATAAGTCCACTGCTGACCAGGAATTGACTACCGACTACTCTTCTGCTTGTCCCTACCTACTGAACTGCTATCACTGTTCCCGATCCAGATTGTCTGACCACGCTTACTGCCGCCTGCCCTGACCCACCGCCTGCCAGCCGACTACGCCTTTGCCAGACTTCCTGCACCTACTACCTGCCTGCGGTCCTTGCCACTGGGCTCCTACCTCCCGCCAGCTGTCCTCTGACTCAGGTGAGCCTGTAGGATTGTTACAACATGGTTATGAGCTGTTTGTGAAAATGGATAAATGATGATGCAGCAAGGAATGCACAAATGAAAATGTGAATGTGTATGGAGTACGATATTTGTTTTTATATAATATGCGCATTGAGGATTTTTATTGGAAGATTTTTGGTTTTTTATTGCTGCCAAAAGTTTTAATTGCGCTCTACATTTTTTAATTGAAGTCAATGAAATGATTCTTATGGGCCCTTCATGTGTTCATGTCTGTATTGTCAGATCTGTTTGTTTCGATGTTTGTAGTTACGTGCTATATGTTACATGTTGTGCTGACATCAGAAGATCTGTCCTCATGAACAGTTGAGACAATACTGACGAAGAGAGGGAGGAGCACACTGTCTGACCGAGGGGGTGGACTTAGATGACTAAGAGGAGGGGAGGGAGGAGGAGGACAGGGTGGATGTCACAGACAACGGCAGCCCTCGTGCCCATCCCCTAGTTACAAGGCAGAGTAACATCAAACCGCATTGGTGGTTCACTGGTGCCAACCACAGGTAATGTTCCTCGGGCATTGCCTCAGCCCTGATGCTAAACTCCTCATTGAAGTGAGAAAAAAAGTAAGTTTGCCACCCTACAATGGTCCTGGGAGATGGACCTGCAGAGTCTGTGAGACCCAGAACCCAGAAGAGAGAGTTATACTGTGTGTGGTACTCCTCGTCCACTCCACACGAGAGGATTGTATTCTGTGTTGATCATGCCCGGATCACTGTCCGTCCCCACAGACACCCATGTTTTTGTCATGAGGACAACACAAAGACAGGTGAGGGGGAAAAGTTAGACCAAGATTAGGAAACAGTCAATCCAGTATCGGCTGTACTTTTAAACATTTTAGCGGATTCAAGTCTTGCCCCAATGATAACCCTCACTCTGGGTGATAAAGAAGTATTCCCGTTTTTGATAGACACTGGAGCGGCCAAGACAGTTGTGAACAGCAAACCTGTCCTCCCCTGACTTAATCTTCAAGAACACCAGTCCTTGGGTAGAAGTGGATAAGAAAGTAGTACTCTCCCCTTTCAAAAGGACCCATCCGTATTAGATTTGTGAACTCAAGATTGGTGGCTCACTTCAGATGGGGTTCTGGATATGGTGCTACTAGCCCAGTGTAGAGGATCACCCCTCCTCTAGTGATAAATGTAACAAAAATTAAAAGTGAGGGCGAGCACTCAACACCTGTAATCAATTAGTAGTGCATAAAATTTTATTAAAGGGTTTCTATCACTTCGTTTCACCTATTTAGCTTTCAGACACTAGCGATCCGCTAGTGTCTGCTTTATCTAACCATCCTAATATAAGAGCTTATTGTCCTGCCGTTTAGCTAAAAAAATAACTTATATAGATATGCAAATGAGCCTCTAGGTGCTATGGGGGCGTGATTAGCACCTAGAGGCTCCGTCTACCTTAACAAACTGCCGCCGCCCAGCGCGTCCCTCCAGCCCGCCCATCTCCAGCTGAAGCGATCCTCTCCGTGCGCGTCTCTGTTTTGCGCATGCGCAGTGAATGTCTGATGCTTCCCTGCTCAGACATCTCCACTGCGCCTGTTCCTCGGAGCACTATGACGTCATCGGCGCAGGCGCAGTGGAGATGTCTGAGCAGGGAAGCGATCAGACATTCACTGCGCATGCGCCGAATACGAGGAGCATCGCATTCCGGAGGAGATGGGCGGGCTGGAGGGACGCGCTGGGCGGCGGCAGTTTGTTAAGGTAGACGGAGCCTCTAGGTGCTAATCACGCCCCCATAGCACCTAGAGGCTCATTTGCATATCTATATAAGTTATTTTTTTAGCTAAACGGCAGGACAATAAGCTCTTATATTAGGATGGTTAGATAAAGCAGACACTAGCGGATCGCTAGTGTCTGAAAGCTAAATAGGTGAAACTAAGTGATAGAAACCCTTTAAATCACCATATAACAATATGACATATAAATGGACCATATAAACTAAAATGCAATATAAAATGCCACTTTAAGGAAAAGGTTAGATAGTAACAGTCTCTTGTGTTCAAGGCTACTATAGAATGTAGCAAATGCGATTCACCGCTGCGTTTCACTGTCCCATGCGCATATTACAATAGTCAATGAGTTTGGCTGACTCGTGTGCGCTGCTCCAATATCAGCCAAACACTAGTGCAGGTAGATTCAACAGTGTCCGCTACCACATATGGACTAGACTTGGTGTCCTCAACTGCCAATGGTCAAATGGCCGAGCACATTTAGTTAATGAGCCTCACCGCATGAGGTTTGAACCAGTAGTGTTCCTACCTTCCTCTGGTTTCGAGGACGTTAATCCAGACGTGTGCGGTGGGTCAGCTGCGAGCGACTGCTCCGGCGTCCAGCTCGTGGTGTCCGTGATCAGCTGTCTCCAGATCTCGCGGGACCTCGGAAGTGGTATGTGCCTGGACTGCACAGCAATACTAAGAGTTTCTGTACTTAGCGTCTCAGGAATCCAGCTTCTTCCGATAGTTATATTGTTCGCATGGCCATGCGTCGATTGCGGAGATGCTTCTATTGCAGGTGTGCGGCCCAGACGCGTTTCGGGAACTCCTTCCCTTCGTCTTGCCCCAATGATAACCCTCACTCTGGGTGATAAAGAAGTATTCCCGTTTTTGATAGACACTGGAGCGGCCAAGACAGTTGTGAACAGCAAACCTGTCCTCCCCTGACTTAATCTTCAAGAACACCAGTCCTTGGGTAGAAGTGGATAAGAAAGTAGTACTCTCCCCTTTCAAAAGGACCCATCCGTATTAGATTTGCTCTTAACCAAGAAGTGCTTGCCCGTTTGCTGTAAGTGATAACTAGTGGCGTCGCTAGAGGGGGGCGAGGGGGGACAATCGCCCCCCCTATGTTGTTCCTTGCCCCCCCGGGTGCCCCCCTGCTTATTCCCCGGCCCCAGGTGAATACTAATGAGCGCTTCCATTATGGAAGCGCTCATTAGTACTGAAGGACCAGGAAGTGGTGAACGCTCTGTACTCACCACTTCCTGGTCCTCGGCTGTCGGCTGTGCAGGGCTGCACACAGCGTGAGGTCGCTCTGTGACCTCACGCTGTGCACGCCAGTTTAGAGCACAGTCGACTGAGGAGGGAGAAAATTGCAGGCGGCGGCCGTCCAGGAGCAGGAGAGGTAAGTGTTTTTATTTTATTTTATAAAAAATGTGGCTGCTGGGGGCATTATGGGGGCTAATAGGAGGCATATGGGGGCTAATAGGAGGCATATGGGGCTAATAGGAGGCATATGGGGGCTAATAGGAGGCATATGGGGGCTAATTGGAGGCATATGGGGGCTAATAGGAGGCACATGGGGGTATTTGAAGGCATATGAGGGCTAGTTGGAGGCATATGGGGACTAATTGGATGCATATAGGGGCTAATTGGAGGCATATGGGGGTATTTGGAGGCATATGGGGGCTAATAGGAGGCATATGGGGGCTAATAGAAGGCATATGGGGGCTAATAGGAGGCATATGGGGGTATTTGGAGGCATATGGGGGCTAATTGGAGGCATATGGGGGCTAATTGGAGGCATATTGGGCTAATAGGAGGCATATCGGGGCTAATTGGAGGCATATTGGGGCTAATTGGAGGCATAATGGGGGTTAATTAGGCATAATGGGGGCTAATTAGGCATATGGGGGCTAATAAGAGGCATATACGGGCTAATAGGAGGCATATGGGGGCTAATAGGAGGCATATAGGGGCTAATAGGAGGCATATGGGGGCTAATGGGAGGCATATGGGGGCTAATGGGAGGCATATGGGGGCTAATAGGAGGCATATGGGGGTATTTGGAGGCATATGAGGGCTAATTGGAGGCATATGGTGGCTAATTGGAGGCATATGGGGGCTAATTGTAGGCATATGGGGGTATTTGGAGGCATATGGGGGCTAATAGGAGGCATATGGGGGCTAATAGGAGGCATATGGGGGCTAATTGGATGCATATGGGGGCTAATTGGAGGCATATGGGGCATTTGGAGGCATATGGAGGCTAATAGGAGGCATATGGGGGCTAATAGAAGGCATATGAGGGCTAATAGGAGGCATATGGGGGTATTTGGAGGCACATGGGGGCTAATTGGAGGCATATTGGGCTAATAGGAGGCATATGGGGGCTAATAGGAGGCATATGGGGGCTATCGGGGCTAATTGGAGGCATATTGGGGCTAATGAGGCATAATGGCTTATAATGGGGGCTAATGAGGCATAATGGGGGCTAATAAGAGGAATAATGGGGGCTAATGAGGCATAAGGGCTTATAATGGGGGCTAATGAGGCATAAGGGCTGATATGGGGGCTAATGAGGCATAAGGGCTGATATGGTGGCTAATGAGGCATAATGGGGGCTAATAAGAGGAATAATGGGGGCTAATGAGCCATAAGGGCTGATATGGGGGCTGATATGAGAAGCATAATGAGGGCTAATGAGAGGCATAATTACAGTGTCATCCACAGATGCCCCCATAACAGTGTGTTTTCCACAGATCCACCATAACAGGGCGCCTGTGCACTGACGAGAGACAGAAAGAAGGGGAAAGAATCCGCGGAAGCGAGCAGAGGACGGCACAGCAGACGACTGAAGAGCTTCTTTTGTAAGTAAATTGCTTTATTATAAATGTATCCCTGCAGACCGCAATTCTCTCGTATTTTGTAATCTTATTCATATATACTTATTTTGTTTTTGCCCCCCCCCCATTTTTGACTGTGGTATCTTTGTGCCCCCCCTATATATTGTTCCTAGAGTCGCCACTGGTGATAACGCCCCTTGTTGCCTCCTGGGTACAGACTTGCTTGCAAAAGTATGTGCTAGCATCTCATATCAGGAGGACGGCACTAGTGATGGACGAACATCGTCCGGGACGGTTCATGTTCGCGATCAAATATTTGCGAACCGCGTGTTCGAGGCGGGCCCCATTGACTTTAATGGCAGGCGAACCTAACAAACCTTCAGGTCATATTTGCAGCCGCCAAATACTTACTAGAAGTGCACAAATAGTCCCATAACATGGACAGTGACATACCAGAGGGGGATCATTGGCAAAAGTTCCCACAAAAAATATGTATTTTAATCAGGGGCCATTTTTATGCGTATTAAAGGAAAACTATCAAAAATGTGCCCTGCTGGAGCCTTAAAATTTTTTATTTTAGGCCACGGGAGTACAGGCCCAAAAAATGAGGCATTCACCTGTCAGAAAAGAACTTTTGATTATGTGGCTGGAGGTCCATTAGGCGGTCACTGAAACATTTTACTGTAGACCAGTACAGGCCCCAAAGATTAGGCATTTACCTGACAGAAAATAATTTGTGATTATGTGGCTGGAGGTAAATAAACATTGAAGATGTGTTGGTCACTTTGGATATGAGATCAGTCTTGCAGCCAACCCATCGACAGCCGCCCTTCCGGATCCAGCCTCAGGGAACGCCTAGACTGACAGGTGTCTGACTAGATTGGGTTAACGGCCGATGTGGACGCACTGAGAAGCGAGGAACCACTTGACAACTGGGTGTGCAGGCTTGACCTGTGGCCTGAGCTGGCACAATTTGCCATTGAACTCTTGGCTTGCCCCTCGTCGAGTGTCCTGTACGAAAGGACGTTCAGCGCAGCAGGGGGGATCGTGACCGATAAGTGCACTCGCCTAGCATACGACAGTGTGGACTACCTCACATTTCTAAAAATGAACGCGGCACGGATCTCGGAGGAATCCAACACCTGTGACAACCACGTTTAATTGAATTTTTTCATGACAGGCCACAAATATCCGCCACCACCCAGAACAAATAATGGTCCCTGTCTTAGGTAAATACAGCGGCATAAAAGGCCTTTTCTGTCCGGTGAATGCCTAATGTTTGGGACCTCGGAGGAATTCAACACCTGTGACGACCACGTGTTATTGAATTTCATTATCAATATTATCATTTGGGGGTTTTCAAGAGGGGGGATTTAGTTAGCCATATTTTTAATCCAATTTAATATTTTTTGTTCTTTTAAGCATATGTATTTGACATCTATTTGTACTGGCCTGCAGTAAAATTGATATCCAATGACCGTCTAATATACCTCCAGCCACATAATCACTTGATGTCTTCTGTCCGGTGAATGCCTAATGTTTGGGGCCTGTACTCCACTGGCCTGCAGTAAAATTGATATCCATTGACCGTCTAATATACCTCCAGCCACATAATCACTTGATGTCTTCTGTCCGGTGAATGCCTAATGTTTGGGGCCTGTACTCCACTGGCCTGCAGTAAAATTGATATCCATTGACCATCTAATGTACCTCCAGCCACATAATGACTTGTTCTTTTCTGTCCGGTGTATGCCTAATGTTTGGGCCCTGTACTCCAGTGGCCTACATTAAAATTTTTATCCATTGACCGCATAGTGTACCTCGAGCCACATAATCACAATTTCTTTTATGTCAAATGAATGCCTAATTTTTAGGGCCCGTACTCCCGTGGCCTAAAATAAAATTGTTCTAGGCTCCAGCAGGGCACATTTCTGAGAATTTCCCTTTAAGACGCATAAAAATGTCCCCTGATTAAAATACATATTTTTGGGGGGAATTTTTGCCAATGATCCCAGTCTAGTATGTCACTCTCCATGATGTGGGACGATTTGTGCATTTCTTGTAAGTATTTGGTGGCTGCAAATTTGACCTGAAAGTTTTTCAGGTTCGCCTGCCATTAAAGTGAATGTTGCTCGCCGCGAACTTGCGCTTCGCGAACATTTGATCGCCCCAGCCGATGTTCGTCCATCACTGTCCCAAAGTCTTATGTTGGGGTCCCTGGTGGATTTCTACTATTGCCTCGTGCGCTCACTATGTGAGTTAAGCCTCAGGTGCATGTAATCACTCATACACCTTTTACTTCTGCTTCCCAGTCACATAGGGGGGCATATGGGCTGACTGTAGGGAAGCTGGTCTGTTTACCTGGTTGTTGTTTTGTTGTCACTGGGACTTGTATTGGGTGTTTCACTTAGACTATACACCCTGTGCTCAGCGCTCATCATCAATAACCAGGTCAATACACATACAAAATACCCCCATGCAGGAGCAATAAGTGGGTAGTGACTATTTATCAAAGACCTATTTATCAAAGTCCTCACAGTGGTTGTTATCTCTGCCGCTGGTAGGAAGTTTTTTAATAGGGATTAGATTTTTTCCCCGCTCCTCTTTTTTAGTGCATACCGCTAACTCACTTCACACGCACATGACAAAAAACAACTGGCACCTCCCCCGTTTAACAACAAGCAGGGCTCACCTCACTGGCAGGCAGGATTTATTATCCCCGACTCCCTCTGCCGGTCGGACTACCCCCTCTGCCACCTCGTCTGGCAATTCCCCCAGACTCCCACAGGCAGAAATCTCTTGTAGTCACGTCCTTTGCACTCAGAGCGCAACCCCCTGCCCAGGGGAATTCTCTTGCCCTGGTTAATGAGAAGTACCCACAGTAGAGCAAACTTTCCTTCTCAGCCTAAGGTTCTAGGGACCCGAGAGTTCAACACCAGCCGAGGCTGCTACTCAGTGTGATCATCGTCCAGCAGACATACAGCCGCGACGTAACGAAACAAAACAACTAGAGGCAGGCAAGATAACAAGTTTTCTTACCTTCTCATAGGGCCGCGGTCCCCTCCTCAAGTGCTGTTCGTAACGTCCTGGAGTTCATAAAAAAAACCTGTTCATTTACTGCAGCACTCACCTCCAGTTTTTTTTAAAAGAGTCACGGACTGTACTGGTCTAGACGCGGCCAGGTGAGCAATCCAGGAATAGCAAAAAAACGTCCAGCTCCTTTTCCTTAAAAACCAATGCTTTATTCTTTCACATATTCAATGAAAATCCATGTGTACAAACGAAGAAACGATAGCACAATGTAGGTCATCTACGACGGCTACAGATGCTCCATTCTCCCAGAGCCCCACGTTGGGTGCCAAATTGTTAAAGATATTGATGCTGTGTGATGGAGGTAAGTATGTGTTTTTTGTTTTTTTGTGTGAAATTGTGTACATTACTGGTGGCTACTGGCACATGATGGGGGGCTCTGGCTACTGGCACATGTTGATGGGGGGCTCAGGCTACTGGCACATGATGGGGGGCTCTGGCTACTGGCACATGTTGATGGGGGGGGCTCAGGCTACTGGCACATGATCGGGGGGCTATGGCTACTGGCACATGATAGGGGGACCTATGGCTACTGGCACATGATAGGGGGGGCTCTGGCTACTGGCACATGATAAGGGGGGCTCTGGCTACTGGCACATGATATAGGGGGGGCTCTGGCTACTGGCACATGATATAGGGGGGCTATGGCTACTGGCACATGATAGGGGGGCTCTGGCTGCTGGCACATGATATAGGGGGGCTCTGGCTACTGGCACATGATAGGGGGGCTCTGGCTGCTGGCACATGATATAGGGGGGCTCTGGCTACTGGCACATGATATGGGGGGCCTCTGGCTACTGGCACATGATAGGGGGGCGGGCTCTGGCTACTTGCACATGATATAGGGGGGGCTCTGGCTACTTGCACATGATATAGGGGGGGCTCTGGCTACTGGCACATGATATGGGGGGCTCTGGCTACTGGCACATGATGGGGGGCCTCTGGCTACTGGCACATGATATAGGGGGGGCTCTGGCTACTGGCACATGATATAGGGGGGGCTCTGGCTACTGTCACATGATATAGGGGGCCTCTGGTTACTGGCACATGATATGGGGGGCTCTGGCTACTGGCACATGATGGGGGGCTCGGGCTACTGGTACATGATAGGGGGGTCCTCTGGCTACTGGCACATGATATGGGGGGGGCTCTTGTTACTGACACATGATGGTGGGGGGCTCTTATTACTGGCACATGATTGGGGGCATTTATGAGGGCACATTTTACTGGCACATTATTGGGGGATATCTATGGGGGCACTTATTACTGGCACATTATTGGGGGCACTTATTACTGGTACATTATTGGTGGGCACTATAGGGGCATCTACTGAGGCCACAAAGAATGGTTCTTTTATATAGGGGCTCTGTATAGGGGCATTTTATACTGGAACACATTATGGTGGGTACTATGGGGAAGGGAGGATAGGAGTACTATGGGGTCATCTACGGGGGCACTGAGAAGGGGTATTTTATACTTACAAATATTTTTATACTTACAAATTATGGGGGACACTGAGGGCATCTACTGGGGCACTATATATGGGGCATTTTATATTGGTACATTATGGGGGCACTAGGAGGGAGGGGGGAGAGGAACACTCTGGGGGCATTTACTGGGGGCACTATATAGGGGTATTTTATACTGGCACATTATGGGGGCTCTATGGGGACATTAGCTTAACTGGGGGCATTACAAGGGCGTATTTTTTGCACTGTCACATTAAAAGGAGAATTATTTCTACTGGGGGGGGTATTATGGTGGGCTTTATTAATTCCTATGGTATGACCCCCTAGTAGCAGCACCAGCCTCTCTGCTATCCCTCTGCCCATTCTCCAAATCCTTATTATGAAATCTTTCTCATTAGGATAAAACACAACATCAGCTCCGGCGAGCCCCCGGCCATAGTGTTGAAGTGGCGTCCGAGATCCCCAAGGGCCAAGCCAAGTAATTGTAAGTTTTCATGTGGAATATGTTTATGTTATACACATATACCATACACTGTGCCGCACAATACACAGTTTCTTCTGTAAAAGTCAAGTGTCATGGGGGGGCCCCCTTATTGTTTTTCGCCCCAGGGACCCATTTCACCTAGAACCACTCACCTTTGACCACTAAAAATGATATACAAGTTGTTATTTAGACTAGATGTCGGATCTCTGTATACAGTCATCAACCATAGACAGGGGGTCCAAGCGTTGCAGGAACAGCTGTCGTGGATGGGGGTCTTGCCGGCGAACAGTTGTCATTTATATTAGATGGAGTCATGTATATATTGACTCATAACTATTTTTCATTTGAGCAGCATTTTATGTACAGTGCATCGGCACCGCCATGGGCACCAGATTCGCCCCCAGCTACGCCAATCTATTTTTGGCGCAGTGGGAGAGAGAAGTCATCATGCCCAAGCTGGGGACGAGTCTGGTGCTATGGCGTAGATATATTGACGACATTCTGTTTGTCTGGCGGGACTCGCCTGAGACGCTGGATTCGTTTCTAAAAAGTATTAATGTGAACGATCAGAACTTAGTGTTCAGCCCTAGTATAAGTAAGGAAAGGGTGGAATTCCTGGATTTGGAGATTTGTCTACAAGCAGACAAAATATGTTGTAACACATTCTTCAAACCAGTGACTAGGAACAGCTTCATCAGGTTTTCAAGCTGCCATCTGCCATGCTGGTTGACGAATGTCCCTACCAGTCAGTTCCATAGATCCGTAGATCTCCCAACAACAGGATGAAACCCTGAGATTAGTCTTACCATTTAACTCTCAATACAAAACAATGGAGAAAATTATTAAGAGGCATTGGGGCCATCTGTTGAATGATAAATTGATAGGTAACATCTTGAGTGCAACTCCTAAAATCACCTACACCAGAGCAGGTAATCTGGCTGGCAAAGTAGCACCAACAGTGAAGAGAAAAAGGAGCAATGACACGCACAGTAAAAATAGTTGGTTGGCAGTAAAAGTTTTTTTTTAGGTGCGGCCGATGTACCAACTGTAGGACTACCGCCTTCCCTAAGAAGACTACTCAAGCGCAGTCTGTGTCCAATTCCTTCAAGTTGGACATACAGGAATGTTTGACGTGTGATTTGACTGATATTATATGCATGCTTGAATGCAAATACAAAAAGCAGTATATAGGAAGAACCAAAAGAACTCTCAAGAAGAGGGTAGCAGAACATATGTCAAACATTAAGAAGGGATTGGACACACACTCATTGTCAAGACATTTTAAATTGATGCACAATTGTGATCCCACTGGTCTAAGATTCATGGTGTTGAAGAAGGTCAGGGAGTCTTGGAGAGGTGGGAATCACATAGCGCATATGTCGAGACACGAATCCCGTAGGATTTTCGAGTTTGACACAATGTTCCCAAGGGGCTTAAATGCAGAAATTAAGATTTTCGGATTCCTATGAAGATATAGGGGGGCTGCCTGGTGGTGACGAGACATTGGAGTCTGGTCGTTTATCAACATGCCGATCTCTCCTCCCCACCAGACATCCCCTCCAATATACACTGCTTTTCGATATATGTGTCGATTTAATTTATCGTTGGAACCCTTGGAGGTACTCCATTGCGAATATTATTCTCGAAGTGTCGATGAACATGAAGTCCTGGAAACGACGGGATACGATTATATTTGATCGATATATTCGATGAGAAGTTTATACGATTATCCTATGAGTGGCTGCATGCTAGAATATATAGATGGAGATATCGCATGCGTTTCTCATGCGAACGTTGTTACGTGGTTGACGCTGTATTTTCCAGCTCTTATTATATATTTATTATTTTATTCTATGATAATTGTATTTTTATAGTTGTATGTGGTGCTAGATATGAAAGATTCATTATTTAGAGCATTTTAGCCATAGGCATATTTTATTTTGAAGTTAGAGAATATACACATAAAACTGGGGATTATATACCACTCCAGAGTTTCAATATGGTTTAGGAAAGAGGAGAACTATGGGAAGACCAGCCCCTTTAAAAGAACGGAGAAGTGCTCACTCAGTTGGCCACTGAGGAAGAGGTACAGTACCTCGAAACGCGTCTGGCGTACAGAGTGAGCGATTGTCTCAAGAACCAAAGAGAGACTACATTAACATCTAAATGAAAAATCGAAAGGACTGAAAAAGTTAAGAGGGACGGAACATTCGAAAATTTTCGTTCCGAAGAAATCGTCGCGTACTAGTGACGTCATTTGTGTTCCGGTTTATATCCTAAGTTATCAGGTCACGTGGGACGCCACGCAAGGGTCGAGCACACCATGTGGGACGCCGGTGGTGTGCGGCCGCCTGAGATCAGCGCTGCCTGTGTGCAGTGAAGAAGGGTAAGACCCAGCTCCTATTTAGGAGTGCCATCCGGTTATTTGTCATTTACAGTTACTGCTGTGGCAAGCCCTTCCTGTACTATTGACTGACCATTCAACATATTCAAGTACGGACTGCACTATACCTGGATTCTTAAAGATACAGTCCTCATTAGGGACATAGTCACCTGCACACATTATACCAGCAGGTTCTTGTTACCATCTGAGTGATTTTCTGCCCTAGCTGGACGACTCCACAAGTGTTCTAACAAGAGACAATACAGTTTCTATAGGAGTTTCTTTGGGGTTTTTGTACTGCATTATATTACGTGGCTCCATACATATTGTCTATTGCATTTGTTTATGTGTATAGCTTTTAATGTGAATTTTTAATAAATTACATCCATACTTGGATTTAGCGCTCCCATCTGTAGTGTGCCCCTATATTTTATCTATATAGTTACCTTTTTTCTAGGCCTAAGGGTGGGCCGCTCTAGGTGAGCATCTCTTCCATATAGGCGAGGGGTTGAGCCGCTGGTGGTTGTTTTTCTAAGTTGTTACAATGTGTTCACTTTTTTATAAGATATATATATACAGTATATATATATATATATATACACTCACCTAAAGAATTATTAGGAACACTATTTCTCATTAATGCGATTATCTAGTCAACCAATCACATGGCAGTTGCTTCAATGCATGTAGGGTTGTGGTCCTGGTCAAGACAATCTCCTGAACTCCAAACTGAATGTCAGAATGGGAAAGAAAGGTGGGCTACAACAGTAGAAGACCGGGTACCACTCATCTCCACTACAAATAGGAAAAAGAGGCTACAATTTGCACAAGCTCACTAAAATTGGACTGTTGAAGACTGGAAAAATGTTGCCTGGTCTGATGAGTCTCGATTTCTGTTGAGACATTCAAATGGTAGAGTCTGAATTTGGCGTAAACAGAATGAGAACATGTATCCATCATGCCTTGTTACCACTGTGCAGGCTGGTGGTGGTGGTGTAATGGTGTGGGGGATGTTTTCTGGTCACACTTTAAGCCCCTTAGTGCCAATTGGGCATTGTTTAAATGCCACGGGCTACCTGAGCATTGTTTCTGACCATGTCCATCCCTTCATGACCACAATGTACCCTTCCTCTGATGGCTACTTCCAGCAGGATAATGCACCATGTCACAAAGCTCCAATCATTTCACATTGGTTTCTTGAACATGACAGTGAGTTCACTGTACTAAAATGGCCCCCACAGTCACCAGATCTCAACCCAATAGAGCATCTTTGGGATGTGGTGGAACAGGAGCTTCGTGCCCTGGATGTGCATCCCTCAAATCTCCATCAACTGCAAGATGCTATCCTATTAATATGGGCCAACATTTCTAAAGAATGCTATCAGCACCTTGTTGAATCAATGCCACGTAGAATTAAGGCAGTTCTGAAGGCAAAAGGGGGTCCAACACCGTATTAGTATGGGGGCACTAATAATTCTTTAGGTGAGTTGCAAGAAAAAGTATGTGAATTCTTTGGAATGATATGGATTTCTGCACAAATTGGTCATAGAATGTTAGTTTGCAATCAATTAGAGCATATGTCTGTTCCAAGTACATGTGGTGAATCTAGCACGTTGTTATAATACTGAGACAGTCTGCTGTGGCAGTGGTTTTCACTTACTGTTAGTGCCCCGCTCAGTCCGTTCCTGAAGCGACCGCTGTTGTTGGTAAAGATGCTAGTAATCCTCTTCTCTTGTCCTGTTCTATCTTCAGATTGCTCTGTGTTGCGTGCGCAGCAACATGAAATTAATAAAAAAAATGAAAATGAAATTAATAAAAACGATTTTTATTTACAATTTACATCCACCTATAGTACCCAGGAAACCAATTTCCTGGATTTAACCATTAAAATTCAGAATAACAAAATACTAACCCAAACATACACAAAACCTACAGACAGCAATGGCTTCATTGCCCTAGACAGTTGCCACCTCCCAGTCTGGCTTACCAATATTCCACGGAGCCAATACATCCGCCTACGAAGGAATTGTACCCTGAATGAACGGTTCGAACACGAGGCAACCAATTTACAGCAAAAATTCCTGGAAAAGGGGTATAATGCCACCAAACTAGAAGAAATTAAAAATGAAGTTATGAAAATAGAGCGGCAATCACTGATCCAAAAAAAAGAAAAAAAGAAAGATACAATCTCAGATAGCAAAAAAAACACAACGGAAGAAAATAGCGATTTCGATATACCCATAATAACCCAATATCACGAAAAAGAATACCAGTTCAGAAAAATAATAAAAAAAACATTGGGATATTCTAAAGCACGATAAAATCATTGGAGAGAAATTACCAAAGGCTCCTAAATTTATTTTTAGAAAATCAAGAAATTTGGGAAACCTAATAGCCCCATCAATCAGAACCACAACCAAAGGGAAAAACAAAAAGGCCACTATACCTGACGATAAAAAAGGTTTTTTTCCCTGTAGAACATGTAAGGCGTGCCTTGCGTCTAAACAAAAAGATATCATTAGAGAAATTATTAGTGAAAATAATTCATACAAAATAAAAAATCACCTGTCTTGCTTCTCAAAGGGGGTCATTTACTATATCAAGTGCCCGTGCGGAAAGGTGTACGTAGGGAGAACAAAACGCGAACTGAAGGTCCGGATATGGGAACATGTAAAAAACATAAGTAAAAAATTTGTGGGTCATCCACTATCACGTCACTTCTCGGAAAAACATAAGGGCAAATTCGAGGGCTCATCCTTTGGAGGTATAGAGCAAGTGAGCCATGATCCCAGAGGAGGCGACTATATAAAAGCAATGTCCCGCAAAGAAAGTGAGTGGATTTATAACCTAAATACCCTGGCCCCTACAGGCCTGAACCAAGAAATTGAATTGTTCGCATTTCTATAAATTCTTTATATATGAAGTAACAAGACATTATTATGTAAGAAGAAAATAACAATATGAAGAATATTCAAATATTCAGGCCCTCCCCCCATACTAATTAATACACACCCCAACCACACTATGGAATCTGATAATTTGGGGAATAATAGTTCAAAAGAATCAAAAGGATTCAAACTAACACTATATATATCATATAACAACTGCATATGCTCCTTTTGTTCCTGTGTCCCCTCATACTCCTTGAAGTTTTTTGTACTGCTGCTCTATTGTCCTGTAAACAAAAAAGCGTCTCCATGGAAACCTGCAAGCTTAAAAATCGGCTGAATAGGCTCTACAGTCATCCCTGAGGAAGGAATACGTCTATTCCGAAACGCGTCGGAGGAATTGTGGACCCTAGAGGCTTCCGTAGCTTCGGGTGTGACGTCACACTGCAGGTCTCCAGGACAACGAATCTAACAACGGCTGCTCTGTGCGCGCGCAAGCTACCGGCCGGAGCTGCGCACGCAACACAGAGCAAGCTGAAGATAGAACAGGACAAGAGAAGAGGATTACCAGCATCTTTACCAACAACAGCGGTCGCTTCAGGAACGGACTGAGCGGGGCACTAACAGTAAGTGAAAACCACTGCCACAGCAGACTGTCTCAGTATTATAACAACGTGCTAGATTCACCACATGTACTTGGAACAGACATATGCTCTAATTGATTGCAAACTAACGATAATAGAGGTACTACAAATAGCCACTAGAAATTATAGGGCAGTGTCTACTATATCCAGTGTGACATTAGTAATATACCCATAGGTAGGAATAAGGTCAGCGCGGGTTCTTCCTTCTTCTGTTTTCCATCACTAGGTCTTCTCCTATTTTGTGGGCTGTTTTTTGGCAATTAACCCCACAGCAGAACCCAGCAGCGACGGGGCACACACATAGTCCTTTTGTGTGAGCTCACCTCCACTCCATTTACCCAGACGGCAGCGCTAGTGTTTACTCATTACTCTTGGTCATAGAATGTGATCTGATCTTCATCTAAGTCACAACAATAGACAATCACAGTCTGCTTAAACTAATAACACACAAAGAATTAAATGTTACCATGTTTTTATTGAACACACCATGTAAACATTCACAGTGCAGGTGGAAAAAGTATGTGAACCCTTGGATTTAATAACTGGTTGAACCTCTTTTGCTATACAAACTGAAAAGACTAGCGTGGTATTAGCAGGAGGTGCTCAAACCCACATGCAGTCGTGCATATATCTAGGGGAGCAAATCCTGCACTTGTGGCCCGTTGCTAATGGCGATCCCCAGCAAATATGCATACGGTGGAGGATGCCCGCAGCGAACCACAAGTACCACAATAGACATCCTACACAAGGTAGCAATTGTGTGGATGTCATAATCAATATAACAAAATAGCAAAGACAGGTACACTCTGCGGTCTTACTAAACCCTCAAACTGATTTTAAAATTGAGAGATTAGTCAACATGTCCTACGGTGTAGAACATGTCTAAGCCCGGGCACCACGCCAAGGTTTCTCAAGTAGCCCGGGACCTAACACTCTCCTAACTGGGCCGTATGGGCAATACCAGGAGCCAGTGGGCAAATTACAGGAGCATGAGGCCGACTCACAAACAACTCACCAGTTACCTCCAGCATGTAACGATGCTTGCAATGGGAGGAGGGAGGAGTCTGCGAGTCCCACTCAAGACTGGCTGATATGGCCCAGGCCTCACATGTGCACCTAAATGTGACCTGTAGATGGAAAACAGGCACATTTAAATTGGAGTTTATACACCTCCAGGAATCTCTATATACAGGGAGTGCAGAATTATTAGGCAAGTTGTATTTTTGAGGATTAATTTTATTATTGAACAACAACCATGTTCTCAATGAACCCAAAAAACTCATTAATATCAAAGCTGAATATTTTTGGAAGTAGTTTTTAGTTTATTTTTAGTTTTAGCTATTTTAGGGGGATATCTGTGTGTGCAGGTGACTATTACTGTGCATAATTATTAGGCAACTTAACAAAAAACAAATATATACCCATTTCAATTATTTATTTTTACCAGTGAAACCAATATAACATCTCAACATTCACAAATATACATTTCTGACATTCAAAAACAAAACAAAAACAAATCAGTGACCAATATAGCCACCTTTCTTTGCAAGGACACTCAAAAGCCTGCCATCCATGGATTCTGTCAGTGTTTTGATCTGTTCACCATCAACATTGCGTGCAGCAGCAACCACAGCCTCCCAGACACTGTTCAGAGAGGTGTACTGTTTTCCCTCCTTGTAAATCTCACATTTGATGATGGACCACAGGTTCTCAATGGGGTTCAGATCAGGTGAACAAGGAGGCCATGTCATTAGATTTTCTTCTTTTATACCCTTTCTTGCCAGCCACGCTGTGGAGTACTTGGACGCGTGTGATGGAGCATTGTCCTGCATAAAAATCATGTTTTTCTTGAAGGATGCAGACTTCTTCCTGTACCACTGCTTGAAGAAGGTGTCTTCCAGAAACTGGCAGTAGGACTGGGAGTTGAGCTTGACTCCATCCTCAACCCGAAAAGGCCCCACAAGCTCATCTTTGATGATACCAGCCCAAACTAGTACTCCACCTCCACCTTGCTGGCGTCTGAGTCGGACTGGAGCTCTCTGCCCTTTACCAATCCAGCCACGGGCCCATCCATCTGGCCCATCAAGACTCACTCTCATTTCATCAGTCCATAAAACCTTAGAAAAATCAGTCTTGAGATATATCTTGGCCCAGTCTTGACGTTTCAGCTTGTGTGTCTTGTTCAGTGGTGGTCGTCTTTCAGCCTTTCTTACCTTGGCCATGTCTCTGAGTATTGCACACCTTGTGCTTTTGGGCACTCCAGTGATGTTGCAGCTCTGAAATATGGCCAAACTGGTGGCAAGTGGCATCTTGGCAGCTGCACGCTTGACTTTTCTCAGTTCATGGGCAGTTATTTTGCGCCTTGGTTTTTCCACACGCTTCTTGCGACCCTGTTGACTATTTTGAATGAAACGCTTGATTGTTCGATGATCACGCTTCAGAAGCTTTGCAATTTTAAGAGTGCTGCATCCCTCTGCAAGATATCTCACTATTTTTGACTTTTCTGAGCCTGTCAAGTCCTTCTTTTGACCCATTTTGCCAAAGGAAAGGAAGTTGCCTAATAATTATGCACACCTGATATAGGGTGTTGATGTCATTAGACCACACCCCTTCTCATTACAGAGATGCACATCACCTAATATGCTTAATTGGTAGTAGGCTTTCGAGCCTATACAGCTTGGAGTAAGACAACATGCATAAAGAGGATGATGTGGTCAAAATACTCATTTGCCTAATAATTCTGCACTCCCTGTATACAAACTGAAAAGACTAGCGTGGTATTAGCAGGAGGTGCTCAAACCCACATGCAGTCGTGCATATATCTAGGGGAGCAAATCCTGCACTTGTGGCCCGTTGCTAATGGCGATCCCCAGCAAAAATGCATACGGTGGAGGATGCCCGCAGCGAACCACAAGTACCACAATAGACATCCCACAAAAGGTAGCAATTGTGTGGATGTCATAATCAATATAACAATATAACAAAATAGCAAAGACAGGTACACTCTGCGGTCTTACTAAACCCTCAAACTGATTTTAAAATTGAGAGATTAGTCAACATGTCCTACGGTGTAGAACATGTCTAAGCCCGGGCACCACGCCAAGGTTTCTCAAATAGCCCGGGACCTAACACTCTCCTAACTGGGCCGTATGGGCAATACCAGGAGCCAGTGGGCAAATTACAGGAGCATTAGGCCGACTCACAAACAACTCACCAGTTTGTATATATAGAGATTCCTGGAGGTGTATAAACTCCAATTTAAATGTGCCTGTTTTCCATCTACAGGCCACATTTAGGTGCACCTGTGAGGCCTGGGCCATATCAGCCAGTCTTGAGTGGGACTCGCAGACTCCTCCCTCCTCCCATTGCAAGCATCGTTACATGCTGGAGGTAACTGGTGAGTTGTTTGTGAGTCGGCCTCATGCTCCTGTAATTTGCCCACTGGCTCCTGGTATTGCCCATACGGCCCAGTTAGGAGAGTGTTAGGTCCCGGGCTACTTGAGAAACCTTGGCGTGGTGCCCGGGCTTAGACATGTTCTACACCGTAGGACATGTTGACTAATCTCTCAATTTTAAAATCAGTTTGAGGGTTTAGTAAGATTGCAGAGTGTACCTGTCTTTGCTATTTTGTTATATTGTTATTTAGGTGAGTTGCAAGAAAAAGTATGTGAACTCTTTGGAATGATATGGATTTCTGCACAAATTGGTCATAAAATGTGATCTGATCTTCATCTAAGTCACAACAATAGACAATCACAGTCTGCTTAAACTAATAACACACAAAGAATTAAATGTTACAATGTTTTTATTGAACACATCATGTAGACATTCACAGTGCAAGTGGAAAAAGTATGTGAACACTTGGATTTAATAACTGGTTGAACCTCCTTTGGCAGCAATAACTTCCACCAAACGTTTCCTGTAGTTGCAGATCAGACGTGCACAAAGGTCAGGAGTAATTCTTGACCATTCCTCTTTACAGAACTGTTTCAGTTCAGCAATATTCTTGGGATGTCTGGTGTGAATCGCTTTCTTGAGGTCATGCCACAGCATCGCAATTGGGTTGAGGTCAGGACTCTGACTGGGCCACTCCAGAAGGCGGATTTTCTTCTGTTTAAGCCATTCTGTTGTTGATTTACTTCTATGCTTTCGGTCGTTGTCCTGTTGCAACACCCATCTTCTGTTGAGCTTCAGCTGGTGGACAGATGGCCTCAAGTTCTCCTGCAAAATGTCTTGATAAACTTGGGAATTCATTTTTCCTTCGATGATAGCAATCCGTCCAGGCCCTGACGCAGCATAGCAGCCCCAAACCATGATGCCCCCACCACCATACTTCACAGTTGGGATGAGGTTTTGATGTTGGTGTGCTGTGCCTCTTTTTATCCACACATAGTGTTGTGTGTTTCTTCCAAACAACTCAACTTTGGCTTTATCTGTCCACAGAATATTTTGCCAGTACTGCTGTGAAACATCCAGGTGCTCTTATGCAAACTGTAAACGTGCAGCAATGTTTTTTTTGGACAGCAGTGTCTTCCTCTGTGGTATCCTCCCATGAAATCCATTCTTGTTTAGTGTTTTACGTATCGTAGATTCGCTAACAGGGATGTTAGCATATGCCAGAGACTTTTGTAAGTCTTTAGCTGACACTCTAGGATTCTTCTTCCCCTCATTGAGCAGTCTGCGCTGTGCTCTTGCAGTTATCTTTACTGCATAAAAAATCATGTTTTTCTTGAAGGATGCAGACTTCTTCCTGTACCACTGCTTGAAGAAGGTGTCTTCCAGAAACTGGCAGTAGGACTGGGAGTTGAGCTTGACTCCATCCTCAACCCGAAAAGGCCCCACAAGCTCATCTTTGATGATACCAGCCCAAACTAGTACTCCACCTCCACCTTGCTGGCGTCTGAGTCGGACTGGAGCTCTCTGCCCTTTACCAATCCAGCCACGGGCCCATCCATCTGGCCCATCAAGACTCACTCTCATTTCATCAGTCCATAAAACCTTAGAAAAATCAGTCTTGAGATATATCTTGGCCCAGTCTTGACGTTTCAGCTTGTGTGTCTTGTTCAGTGGTGGTCGTCTTTCAGCCTTTCTTACCTTGGCCATGTCTCTGAGTATTGCACACCTTGTGCTTTTGGGCACTCCAGTGATGTTGCAGCTCTGAAATATGGCCAAACTGGTGGCAAGTGGCATCTTGGCAGCTGCACGCTTGACTTTTCTCAGTTCATGGGCAGTTATTTTGCGCCTTGGTTTTTCCACACGCTTCTTGCGACCCTGTTGACTATTTTGAATGAAACGCTTGATTGTTCGATGATCACGCTTCAGAAGCTTTGCAATTTTAAGAGTGCTGCATCCCTCTGCAAGATATCTCACTATTTTTGACTTTTCTGAGCCTGTCAAGTCCTTCTTTTGACCCATTTTGCCAAAGGAAAGGAAGTTGCCTAATAATTATGCACACCTGATATAGGGTGTTGATGTCATTAGACCACACCCCTTCTCATTACAGAGATGCACATCACCTAATATGCTTAATTGGTAGTAGGCTTTCGAGCCTATACAGCTTGGAGTAAGACAACATGCATAAAGAGGATGATGTGGTCAAAATACTCATTTGCCTAATAATTCTGCACTCCCTGTATACAAACTGAAAAGACTAGCGTGGTATTAGCAGGAGGTGCTCAAACCCACATGCAGTCGTGCATATATCTAGGGGAGCAAATCCTGCACTTGTGGCCCGTTGGTCATAAAATGTGATCTGATCTTCATCTAAGTCACAACAATAGACAATCACAGTCTGCTTAAACTAATAACACACAAAGAATTAAATGTTACAATGTTTTTATTGAACACACCATGTAGACATTCACAGTGCAAGTGGAAAAAGTATGTGAACACTTGGATTTAATAACTGGTTGAACCTCCTTTGGCAGCAATAACTTCCACCAAACGTTTCCTGTAGGGAGAGTAGCAGCAGTCCTGAACTTTCTCCATTTATAGAAAATTTGTCTTACCGTGGACTGATGAACAGCAAGGCTTTTGGAGATACTTTTATAACCCTTTCCAGCTTTATGCAAGTCAACAATTCTTAATCGTAGGTCTTCTGAGAGCTCTTTTGTGCAAGGCATCATTCACATCAGGCAATGCTTCTTGTGAAAAGCAAACCCAGAACTGGTGTGTGTTTTTTATAGGGCAGGGCAGCTGTAACCAACACCTCCAATCTCATCTCATTGATTGGACTCCAGTTGGCTGACACCTCACTCCAATTAGCTCTTGGAGATGTCATTAGTCTAGGGGTTCACATACTTTTTCCACCTGCACTGTGAATGTTTACATGGTGTGTTCAATAAAAACATGGTAACATTTAATTCTTTGTGTGTTATTAGATTAAGCAGACTGTGATTGTCTATTGTTGTGACTTGGATAAAGATCAGATCACATTTTTTGACCAATTTGTGCAGAAATCTATATAATTCCAAAGGGTTCACATACTTTTTCTTGCAACTGTATATATATATATATATATATATATATATATATCAATCCTATCTCCTTTTTTCATCATTTTCCTTGTTTTGCACTTTTTTGGAATATACTCATTCCATCTACCACCTTTCAAAAAGATACACCCGACTTGTTTATCATTCAGTTCACCCACCAGTGTCACTAGGAAAGCCGGTTGTAATACTACAGCAATCTGCTGCGCGGATCTTCCAATACACCATTACAGGTGTTATACAATATTTGGACTAACCTCATCACAGGTTTTTATACAATGTATCAGTTGACCTGACATTTGAACATCATTTTATTGATCAAGTATATCAACTTCATCTTTTTAGAACATTTCTATTGAATATTTAGAGATCCGTTTTTTTATATCTATTTTTTGGATTACTCCCTCAGAGTATACTGTATATTGTTGCATGTTGAATTTATTTATTAAAAACCACATTGATTTTATTGTCCTACATCCAGTCTATGTGATTACATCTATAAGAGTGCCCATTCACTTCTCTTTTACTCAACTTTACTTGGTGAACAGGGTGCAACACCAGTTTGGAGCACCTTGCCATCACCAGACAGAGGGAGAGCCGTCCTTCACATTCTCTATCAGATCCATGGGAGAAACAAACACTGACACCAGAATAGGGTCAAAGAGGTTCTTATTTATTACAGGAAGTAAAGCAGTTTATATAACTTCAGAGAGGGCGTTCCTCTACTGAGGCTCATGCAATTGTTTCATTGGCTAAGAAAAAGAAAAGAGATAATTCTTGGCATCTGCGCATTGTTTTACTGACTCCGGTATGTGAACTATGTAAACATCTATGTGCCAGCGCCATATTGTAATGGCTTCTCACTAATGCAAACCTTTCCAAATATTAAAGGAATGAGACACAGTGGTTAAAGGGCAAGGAACCCGCACAGGATGGAGGTATGCAGCCTCTGCGAATAACCTGAGAGGGGCTTCCCCGGTTAGGACATTCTCAATTTGGACCCATTTATGTGTGGAAGACAGGTTGAACCATTTCCTCATGGCATCAAGTATGGCTGCCTTGTAATACGCAGAGATATTGGGTACGCTCATACCACCTAGGGCATTTATTTCCCCAGATGAATTGTAACAAAAGGTTCTGCATTTCAGGGAGGGAAGCTTTGCTCACAGGGAGGGGTATACAATGAAACATATACAATATCTTTGTCAAAAATAACATCTTTGATATATAAATACGAGCGACCCATGACAACTCCAGACATGAGAGTCTGTTCATTTCAGGTTTGAGGGTATTAAGTAAAAGACGTATATTATGAGACGCCGCCGCTGCAACCGGAAAACACAGTGTAATACCTAAATATGAGACACCATCTGGAGACCACACTAAGGGATATTTAGCAGATAGGCGCTGGACAGAGGGAGGGTCTAGTAATATGGGAAGCACCAGAGACTTGGAAGAGTTGAGCTTATAATAGGACACCTGGGAGAAATGAGTAAGGACATTCAAAAGGGTGGGAAAGAAAGTATATTGTTTTGTGCATGTGACAATAACATTGTCTGCGTATAATAGTGTGACTAACGTTTCCCACTGGAATTCCCGTAATACTAGGGTGAGATCTTATGGCCTCCACCAAGGGTTCCATCACCAGAGCAAAAATAAACGGAGACAGAAGGCAGCCCTGCCTTGTGCCATTGTTAATTCGGAAGGGAGAGGATAAAAACCCTGAGGCAAGTACCCTAGCCATGGGGTTGGAGTATGAAGCCAGGATAGACTGGTGTATAGAACCTCTAAAGCCAAATTTATTGAGAACGGCCTCCAGAAACCCCCAGTGCACCCTGTATCACGGTCGGCGTGGCTATCACATACGTGACACAGAGGGAGGGAACGAGGAAGGCCCTGCCCAAGTGAGAGGGAAGATGGTGACCCCTGACTCACCTGGCGGCTGGCACCTGGCTGCCCTGACGTCCCTAGACGGGTTCCTCACCCGTACGCCGATCACGTGCCTAAAGCCCTGGCTTTCCCTGAGCTGAGCCCTAGGTAGTGAACAGGGCGATGGGAACACTAGTCCGCACCACTAACTCTAAGGGAAAACACCAAGGGGAGGACAGACAACACAGACTCAACATATATTCCCAGGTGGGCGACAACAGGAGACAACAATAAGCCAAACAGGGATCCGGAGGGTAGCACACAGGAACAACAACCAGGATTAACCACTCCAGTGGGTCAGTATAGATGTCCAGGCAGGAAGCTCTATAACTGACAACTAGAGAAGTGTGAGGGGAGAATATAAGGAGGTAGGGAGTGGCAGACACGAAACAGCTGAGGAGGAGAAGCTACGGATCCCTGAGAGAGACAAAAAGGATAGCAAGGCAAACACAGAAAACAATCATTAAGAAACAACGTGATCTTTAGATATAGAGCGCGCAGCCACCCGCTGCGACTTCCTGACCCCGGGTATAACAGAGTCAGACGTGGCTCTTGATACCCTCGTGACAGTACCCCCCCTTTCACGAGGGGCCTCCGGACACTCAGGACCAGGTCTCTCCGGATGAGAGGCATGGAAAGTCTGAATTAACCTGTTGGCGTTTACCTCTGATGCTGGAACCCACATTCTTTCCTCGGGACCGTAACCCCTCCAATGCACAAGATACTGAAGAGAGCGGCGGACCCGACGAGAATCAACAATTCTGGCTATTTGAAACTCCAGATTACCATCCACAATCACAGGAGGAGGTGGCGGCGGCGATGGTTCTAGAGGTGGAACATACTTCTTGAGTAACGATTTATGGAAGACGTTATGGATCTTAAAAGTCTGAGGTAGCTCCAGGCGAAAAGCCACAGGGTTAATGACGGCTACTATTTTATAAGGACCAATGAACCTAGGACCCAGTTTCCAAGAAGGAACCTTCAACTTAATATTCCTAGTAGACAACCACACATAGTCATTCACTCCTAGGTCCGTACCTGGCGACCGTTTCTTATCGGCCATGCATTTATATTTACCACTCATCTTTTTCAAGTTAACTTGCACCTTCTGCCATACCGATGAAAGAGATGAAGAAAACCTTTCCTCTTCGGGAACCCCAGAAGACCCCCCCTCTTTGAAAGTACAAAATTGGGGATGAAAACCGTATGCACCAAGGAATGGTGACTTGCCAGTGGACTCCTGATAATGATTATTTATGGCAAACTCAGCTAACGGTAAGTATGATGACCACAACTCTTGGTTTTCAGACACAAAACACCTTAAATATGTTTCTAGGTTTTGGTTGGTACGCTCAGTCTGTCCATTCGACTGAGGATGGAAAGCTGAGGAAAAGGACAAGTGAACCCCCAAACGGGAACAAAAAGCTTTCCAAAACTTAGAAATAAACTGGGTTCCCCGATCCGAAACCACATCGGAAGGGACCCCATGAAGCTTCACGATTTCACTGATAAACACCTGAGCGAGAGTTTTAGCCTTAGGAAGTGCGGGTAGCGCAATAAAGTGTACCATTTTGCTAAACCTGTCTACTACTACCAAGATAACTGTTTTACCCGCCGACAACGGTAAGTCAGTGATGAAATCCATAGACAGATGTGTCCATGGCCTATTGGGAATGAAAAGTGGCAATAAAGAACCTGCTGGACGTGTATGAGAGACTTTCGCGCGTGCACAAGTAGAACAAGTAGACACGAAATCCATTACATCCTGACGCAACCTTGGCCACCAAAAACGACGAGATAAAAGCTCCAAGGTTGCTTTACTACCCGGGTGTCCAGCAAGTGCCGAATTATGATGTTCTTTTAATAATTCAAGACGCAGGTTTAACGGTACAAACAATTTCTCTGAGGGGCAAGAGGCCGGGGCGTCCCCCTGAGCCTCTAACACCTTTCCCTCTAGAACAGAGTGTACAGCAGAGACAACCACTCCTCTTTGTAAAATAGGTATCGGATCACAAACATTACCCCCTCCAGGGAAACTACGAGATAATGCGTCTGCCTTGGTATTTTTTGCCCCAGGACGATAGGTGATTACAAA
Organism: Bufo bufo; assembly: GCF_905171765.1. NCBI lineage: Eukaryota > Metazoa > Chordata > Amphibia > Anura > Bufonidae > Bufo > Bufo bufo. Next base: position 12,219,023 of record NC_053390.1, on the reverse strand, counting down.
GTTAAATCTGGTAAAGAATAGCGACCACCTAGCTTGTCTAGGGGTAAGACGTTTAGCCGATTCTAGGTACAGAAGGTTCTTGTGATCCGTAATCACCGTGACGGGGTGGATTGCTCCCTCTAAGAAGTGACGCCACTCTTCAAGCGCCAGTTTAATCGCCAACAGTTCCCTATTTCCAATATCATAATTCTTCTCTGCAGAAGATAATTTTTTGGAAAAGAAAGCGCAAGGACGCCATTTGCCAGGAGACGGACCCTGAGACAATACAGCTCCCACTCCCACCTCTGACGCATCTACCTCGACAATAAAAGGCTGGGAGACATCAGGTTGAATTAGAACAGGTGCCGAGGTAAACCTCTCCTTTAGAGAGGAAAATGCATCTTTAGCGGCGTCAGACCATTTGGAAAAATCCGTCCCCTTCCTAGTCATGTCGGTAAGGGGTTTAACGATCACTGAATAATTTTTAATGAACTTTCTATAGAAATTAGCGAAACCCAAAAACCGTTGTAGGGCTTTAAGGTTCTCAGGAAGATCCCAATCTAAAATTGCCTGGACCTTCCCAGGATCCATGCGGAAACCTGAAGCAGATAATAGATATCCCAGGAACTGTAATTCCTGAACAGCGAAGACACATTTTTCAATTTTCGCATATAATTTATTCGTCCGTAGGACCTGCAGTACTTGCCTGACATGCACCTCATGTGTTTTCAGATCAGCCGAATAAATTAAGATATCATCTAGGTATATGACTACAAACCTGCCGATGAGATGACTAAAAATATCATTAACGAAATGTTGGAAGACAGCAGGGGCATTGGTCAGACCGAAAGGCATAACAAGATTTTCATAATGCCCCTCAGGGGTGTTAAAAGCTGTCTTCCACTCATCCCCTTCCCTGATACGAATCAAATTGTAGGCCCCCCTAAGATCAAGTTTGGAGAACCACTTAGCACCCGCAATCTGATTAAAAAGGTCAGGAATGAGAGGAAGAGGGTATGGGTCACGGATGGTTATCTGGTTTAACTCACGGAAATCTAAGCAAGGACGCAGGCCCCCATCTTTCTTTTTAACAAAGAAAAACCCTGCAGCCACGGGTGAAGAAGAGGGTCTGATGTGTCCCTTAGCCAGACTCTCGGAGATATAATCTTTCATGGCTTGTCTCTCGGGACCCGAAAGATTATACAACCTGGACTTGGGTAATTTTGCCCCGGGAATCAGGTTAACCGGGCAATCATAAGGACGATGAGGTGGTAGTTTCTGACAACCCTTTTCAGAAAAAACGTCCTCAAAGTCCGAAATAAATGTAGGTAGGGAAGCTATGGAGGCGATTAAGCAATTGTTATTTAAGCAATTCTCTCTGCAATGCTCACTCCACTCCAATATCTCCCTGGCCTGCCAATCCACCACTGGATTGTGCGCTACCAACCAGGGAAGACCCAATACCACCGGAGAGGGAAGGCCCTCCAGAACGTAACATGAAAGACACTCATTATGGTGGTCCCCTACCCGAAGGTGTAAATTACGAACAATGTGGGTGAGGTTTCTCTGAGACAGAGGAGCAGAATCTATAGCGAATACGGGAATAGGTCTCTGCAGCGTACAGAGAGACAAACCCATAGTGCGGGCAAAATGGGCATCAATCAAGTTTACCCCTGCTCCACTGTCTAGAAAAACAGAAATAGACTCCGTCTTAACACCAAAAACAATGACCGCTGGTAACACAAATTGAGATGTTCGTATGGAGGAAACGTATACCCCCCGGCTGACATCCTCCGCACAGCCCGGGGTTAGTAGTTTTCCGACGGTCTTTTGTTTTTGAGAAAGGAGGGACAGACATTAATGAAATGACCCCTCCCCCCACAGAAAAAACAAGCCCCCCCCCTACGGCGAATCTCGGGAGGACGGACCTGACGAGAAGTTCCGCCTAGCTGCATAGGCTCATCTAAGTCAGTACAGGCTGACTGTTGCTTGGGAGAGGTAACCAATTGCTCCGGAATTTTCGATCTCTCCCTAAGACGTCTATCTATTCTGATAGAGAGGGACATAACAGCATCAAGGGAAAGGGGGGTCTCATACAGCGCCAGTGCATCCTTAACCCTTTCAGATAACCCAGAGCAGAACTGACTCCTGAGAGCCGGGTCGTTCCACTGAGTATCCGTAGCCCACCTACGGAACTCTGAGCAATATTCCTCTGCTGACCGATCTCCCTGTAGGAGTCTCCGTAACTTCGACTCAGCCAGGGCGACTCGGTCAGGGTCATCATATATGAGACCCAAAGCCCCAAAAAATCCCTCCACTGACCGAAGAGCCTGAGAACCAGGGGGTAACGAGAACGCCCAGGATTGCGGATCCCCCTGAAGCAGGGAAATGACAATCCCTACCCGCTGTTCTTCATTACCTGAGGAGTAAGGGCGCAACTTAAAGTATAATTTTCAGGCCTCACGGAACGTTGCAAATTTGTCCCTTCCCCCAGAAAATCTGTTGGGAAGAGCAACCTTGGGTTCAGTGACAACCTGGTTACCCATAGCAACCGCTGGGGGTGCGGTCTGCTGCATTTGCTGCTGTTGTTGGAGAACAGACGCCTTCAATCCTGCCACCTCCAAAGACAGGCTTTGAAGCTGTTCTGCCAAGGCATCAATAGGATCCATATTGGATTCTAAGTAGAGAGAGAAAAAAAAACAACAAACAAAAAATTTTTTTTTTAATTTTTTTTTAAATTTTTTTTTTCTCCTTTCAAAAAGTAAGGGCCAGTTATAATATCACGGTCGGCGTGGCTATCACATACGTGACACAGAGGGAAGGAACGAGGAAGGCCCTGCCCAAGTGAGAGGGAAGATGGTGACCCCTGACTCACCTGGCGGCTGGCACCTGGCTGCCCTGACGTCCCTAGACGGGTTCCTCACCCGTACGCCGATCACGTGCCTAAAGCCCTGGCTTTCCCTGAGCTGAGCCCTAGCTAGTGAACAGGGCGATGGGAACACTAGTCCGCACCACTAACTCTAAGGGAAAACACCAAGGGGAGGACAGACAACACAGACTCAACATATATTCCCAGGTGGGCGACAACAGGAGACAACAATAAGCCCAACAGGGATCCGGAGGGTAGCACACAGGAACAACAACCAGGATTAACCACTCCAGTGGGTCAGTATAGATGTCCAGGCAGGAAGCTCTAAAACTGGCAACTAGAGAAGTGTGAGGGGAGAATATAAGGAGGTAGGGAGTGGCAGACAAGAAACAGCTGAGGAGGAGAAGCTACGGATCCCTGAGAGAGACAAAAAGGATAGCAAGGCAAACACAGAAAACAATCACTAAGAAACACCATGATCTTTAGATATAGAGCGCGCAGCCACCCGCTGCGACTTCCTGACCCCGGGTATAATGGAGTCAGACGTGGCTCTTGATACCCTCGTGACACCCTGTCAAAAGGTTTTTCAGCATCTAGGAAGAGAAATGCACCTGGATCCTGGAGATCTGCATAACCTGTAGAAGGTTCAGCATCCGTCTTGTGCCATCTCTAATCTGTCTACCAGCTACAAAACCCACCTGCTCTGCATTCACCAAATCAGGTACAACTTGTTGAAGATGAGAGGCTGGTAGCTTAGCGTATAACTTAAGGTCACTATTTGGCAGAGCTATAGGCCTAAAGTTTTCAGGTTTTGTGGGGGGTTTACCTGGTTTGGGCAAATAATAGAACAAGCCATCTGCCAGGCCTGAAAGAGACGTAATAGGTAGTGTTGATCGAGCATGCTCGAACACCAGTTTGGCTCAAGCATCTCGATGCTCGGCACATGGCGGTATTCGGCCGAGACTCCTGCCCGCACATTTGTTGGCTGCTAAGCAGCCAATAAACGTGCAGGTAAGTACTGCCCTTCACTGTCATGCCGTAGCCATGTTAGTTACTGGCATTACAGTGATTGGCTGGCCGGAACGATTATACAGGGAGTGCAGAATTATTAGGCAAATAAGTATTTTGACCACATCATCCTCTTTATGCATGTTGTCTTACTCCAAGCTGTATAGGCTCGAAAGCCTACTACCAATTAAGCATATTAGGTGATGTGCATCTCTGTAATGAGAAGGGGTGTGGTCTAATGACATCAACACCCTATATCAGGTGTGCATAATTATTAGGCAACTTCCTTTCCTTTGGCAAAATGGGTCAAAAGAAGGACTTGACAGGCTCAGAAAAGTAAAAAATAGTGAGATATCTTGCAGAGGGATGCAGCACTCTTAAAATTGCAAAGCTTCTGAAGCGTGATCATCGAACAATCAAGCGTTTCATTCAAAATAGTCAACAGGGTCGCAAGAAGCGTGTGGAAAAACCAAGGCGCAAAATAACTGCCCATGAACTGAGAAAAGTCAAGCGTGCAGCTGCCAAGATGCCACTTGCCACCAGTTTGGCCATATTTCAGAGCTGCAACATCACTGGAGTGCCCAAAAGCACAAGGTGTGCAATACTCAGAGACATGGCCAAGGTAAGAAAGGCTGAATGACGACCACCACTGAACAAGACACACAAGCTGAAACGTCAAGAATGGGCCAAGAAATATCTCAAGACTGATTTTTCTAAGGTTTTATGGACTGATGAAATGAAAGTGAGTCTTGATGGGCCAGATGGATGGGCCCGTGGCTGGATTGGTAAAGGGCAGAGAGCTCCAGTCCGACTCAGACGCCAGCAAGGTGGAGGTGGAGTGCTGATTTGGGCTGGTATCATCAAAGATGAGCTTGTGGGGCCTTTTCGGGTTGAGGATGGAGTCAAGCTCAACTCCCAGTCCTACTGCCAGTTTCTGGAAGACACCTTCTTCAAGCAGTGGTACAGGAAGAAGTCTGCATCCTTCAAGAAAAACATGATTTTCATGCAGGACAATGCTCCATCACACGCGTCCAAGTACTCCACAGCGTGGCTGGCAAGAAAGGGTATAAAAGAAGAAAATCTAATGACATGGCCTCCTTGTTCACCTGATCTGAACCCCATTGAGAACCTGTGGTCCATCATCAAATGTGAGATTTACAAGGAGGGAAAACAGTACACCTCTCTGAACAGTGTCTGGGAGGCTGTGGTTGCTGCTGCACGCAATGTTGATGGTGAACAGATCAAAACACTGACAGAATCCATGGATGGCAGGCTTTTGAGTGTCCTTGCAAAGAAAGGTGGCTATATTAGTCACTAATTTGTTTTTGTTTTGTTTTTGAATGTCAGAAATGTATATTTGTGAATGTTGTGATGTTACATTGGTTTCAATGGTAAAAATAAATAATTGAAATGGGTATATATTTGTTTTTTGTTAAGTTGCCTAATAATTATGCACAGTAATAGTCACCTGCACACACAGATATCCCCCTAAAATAGCTAAAACTAAAAACAAACTAAAAACTACTTCCAAAAATATTCAGCTTTGATATTAATGAGTTTTTTGGGTTCATTGAGAACATGGTTGTTGTTCAATAATAAAATTCATCCTCAAAAATACAACTTGCCTAATAATTCTGCACTCCCTGTATAGCACCCGATGACACGTGTTCGGCTCAGTGTTAGTCAGGGAGAGCTGTGCTGAGGAAGGGAAAGATGGTGTAGGGAGGGATTTTATTTATTTTTTCCAATAGAAAAACTTGCCAGAGACCCAAATGTCCTTCTAACGACTATTGTTGTGTGTGGCAGCAGCAATATATATTTTTAGCGCATCCTGCGCTACATAGTGTGCAATAGTTAGTCCGCTGCAGACATGCCTCGGATTCTCTACAGCAGGGGCCCGGCTATCAATAACAGCCGGGCCCTTGCTGTGGATCAGGCGGGTGCAACTCCTGTACCCGCCCGATCCCATTATGTACATGTACGTGATTTTGCGGGAAGGGGTTAATCAATCATTGTAGATATAGTCAAAGAGCAGAACTAAAATATTGATCTATAGGTAATTAGAGGAACGAGGTGCTGATCACTACCGGACGAGTGGGATACAATAGATGGGATGAGGAATAGGACAGGACGGCTAGCAGTAGTCATATAAGATGTAATATGGGACAGATGTGACCGTCTGGAGAAACAGCAGTAAGTCAGCTCCTCATTTGACCCCACTGGGACAACTGTTCTTCGTAGAAAGATCCAGCGGGTTTCCCGTTGTGCATTGAGCATAAAAGGGACGCCTCAGTTTCTGGACATGTCCACGGACTACACGGCACGGACCTCAAGTGTATTACATTTATGGGCATTGAAGTACTGAAACCACCAATTAGAGGGGGGGGGGGGCAGGACTTGATCATTTTACAACGGAAAAACCGCTGGATCTTTCTGCTGGAAAATAAACACTAAGTTTTAAGGCATTCGTCTTAACATTTAGGCCCCTTGCAGACGAGCGTCTCGGATTCGGTCCGGATGCGTTGCGGGTTCTTTCAGTGAAACTCGCACCATATCGCAATCAAGTTCAGTCAGTTTTGACTGCGATTGCGTTTGATTTGTTAATTTTTTTCTGCGCAGGAGCAATGTTTTGTGATGCATTTTGCGCGCGCCTGAAAAAAACTGAATGTTTACAAACAGCTGAGAAGGGGCCCAGGAGGACGACTAACAGATTTTATTGCCAGGGCCTCCGCAGCAGTATTATAAACTGACATTATATACAGAGACACTGAGGGAAACAGAAGGAGCTGCTGCTGGACCTTTTCTGAGAGAGCGATCGTGACTCACCACAGGAGTGGGGTTTGCACGAGAGGTGGGGGGTTGTGAAGAAGTTGGAGGAGGAGGGGGGGGCTGTTCAAAAATTTGCAGTTGGGCCCAGTCATTTCTAGTTACGCAGCTGCTGTCCTGTGTGGACTTGGACAGATGATTTGTGCTTATCTTGTCATGTTTCTGTTAGGGTACTTTCACACTTGCGGCAGGACGGATCCGACAGGCTGTTCACCATGTCGGATCCGTCCTGCGGCTGTTTCGCCGTGCCCCCGGGCCGCCGCTCCGTCCCCATTGACTATAATGGGGATGGGGGCGGAGCTCCAGCGCAGCACGGCGGTGCACGGCTTAAGGCCGCCGGACTAAAATTACTGCATGTCAGGTTTTTTAGTCCGGCGGCTTTCTCCGTGCACCGCCGTGCTGCGCCGGAGCTCCGCCCCCATCCCCATTATAGTCAATGGGGACGGAGCGGCGGCACGGCGAAACAGCTGCAGGACGGATCCGACATGGTGAACAGCATGTCGGATCCGTCCTGCCGCAAGTGTGAAACTAGCTTTAGTTATTCTTTATGCTGGACTTCCTAGATTGCTCTGGGGGTGTATAATGGGGAGCATCACCCCATCACTGGTTTATGAACCTTGGAAGCTGCTTCAGCTCCAGTCATTGAGTTATAGTTTGTTTACAGTAATACACATTTATTATTAATGTATTGTCTTCAGCAGGTCCCGGCGACAGAGGTTCAAAGGGAAGGAAATCAACTTCCAAATGAAAGCACCTTGCTGCAAGGATTCCGATTTACAGTACAGACCAAAAGTTTGGACACACCTTCTCATTCAAAGAGTTTTCTTTTTCACACTGAAGGCATCAAAACTATGAATTAACACATGTGGAATTATATACATAACAAACAAGTGTGAAACAACTGAAAATATGTCATATACTAGGTTCTTCCAAGTAGCCACCTTTTGCTTTGATTATTGCTTTGCACACTCTTGGCATTCTCTTGATGAGCTTCAAGAGGTAGTCCTCTGAAATGTTTTTCACTTCACAGGTATGCCCTGTCAGGTTTAATAAGTGGGATTGCTTGCCTTATAAATGGGGTTGGGACCCTCAGTTGCGTTGTGGAGAAGTCAGGTATATACACAGCTGATAGTCCTACTGAATAGACTGTTAGAATTTGTATTATGGCAAGAAAAAAGCAGCTAAGTGTCACAGCCAGACAGTTGAGAAGCTCTGACAGGAGCCTTTCAGATCCTCCTCCTTGAATTTCTTTGTTTTGGTTTAGTTTCTCATCTCGTTAGTCTATCTCAGCTGTCATGCTGTTGGACTGATTGCTGCCCTTTAAGTTCCTCCCCAGAATGCAGTAGTGTGCGGCTTATACAACTTCCTGGAGTGTGTGTGCATGCTGTTCCTTGTTCCCAGTCCACAGTCCCCAGTCGTCTGCAAGATAAGTTCTGTTTATGTATTTATGATTTTCTGTTTTCTGGATCCAGGTGACCCTGACTCCCTCCGTGTCTGTGTAGGGAGCCGGTGGTCGTGTCCCCTCACTATTGTAGGGTCTTCAGGTGTAAGATAGTCGAGGTACGTGGATATGCGCCCATCCACCTTTGGGGTGGTCGCATAGGCTGAGCAATAAGGGAGAGCGGCAGGTCTCTTGCAGGGGTCTCCCCTTTTGTTCCTTAGTTGTGGATCCAGTGAGTCATTGTTTATATTATTGTCTTGTTTCCTGTACACCATCCGTGACATTATAAGCCGCCAAAACCGTCTCAAGCATGGATCCGGTTTCACTTTTGGCTGAGCGCTTCCAGGGTCTTTCATTGGAGGTAGCTGATCTCCGTAAGACTTTTTCTCAGTTTCAAGTGACCGGTTCAGCTTGCGTTCATGGAGTTTGTTCTGAGCCTAAGATCTCGCTCCCGGATACGTTCTCCGGGGGTAGTGAGTATTTTGTGCGTTTTAGAGAGGCTTGCAAACTCCATTTTCGCCTTCTTCCCCATTCCTCTGGTGATGAAAAACGGAGGGTGGGGATCATTATATCGCTGCTCAGGGGTAACGCTCAATCCTGGGCCTTTTCGCTGCCGGAGGGGGCACGGCCCCTCCGTTCAGTGGATGAATTCTTTTTAGCCCTGGGTCAGATATATGATGATCCGGATCATATTGCTCTGGCTGAGTCTAGACTACGTCTGTTATGCCAGGGTAAACAATCTGCAGAGATATACTGCTCAGAATTTCGGAGATGGGCAGCTGATACTGGTTGGAATGATGCTGCACTCCGAAGTCAATTTTGCCATGGTCTTTCAGAGAGATTGAAAGATGCATTTGCCTTTCATGAGAGACCTACCTCCTTGGATTCTGCTATGTCTCAGGCCGTTCGTATTGACAGGCGTCTTAGAGAGAGAGGAGAGATCTCTCCTTCCTGTCATACTCAGTCCCAGGACAGTGCAGCGGTCTCTTTCTGTGCGCAGGGGTCTCAGTCGCTGTCAGCCCCTTCTGAGCAGGAGCCCATGCAGCTGGGTTTGATTGCCTCTGACGATAGAAGATTCAGCCCGCATGGGAGGGTTTGTTTTTGTTGTGGAGGTATAAATCATTTGGCAAATGTTTGTCCCTCTAGGAGATTCAGGCAGTTTTCTGGGAGTAATAAAGAAACTAAAAGGAAAAAAGCTTTTAAAAATGTTCCGTCTGTTACTATTGGCAGGGTTGAGGCGGAAATTGAAGGTTTTCCGTTTGCTTGTAGTTCCCGTTTTGTCCTGCCTGCTAGGGTGGCGCTAGAGAGCAAAAGCATTTTTTGTGAGATTTTTGTGGATAGTGGAGCAGCTGTCAATCTCATTGATAATCAATTTGCAATAACTCATGGTTTCCAGGTATGCACTTTGGGAAAGGATATTCCTGTTTTTGCTATTGATTCAGCTCCACTTTCTCAGAAATCATTAAAGGGCATAGTTCACAATATCCGTTTAATTGTCAGTGATGCTCATGTTGAGGATGTGTCATGTTTCGTCCTTAGCGGTTTGCCTACTCCTCTAGTGTTGGGGCTACCCTGGCTCACTAAACATAACCCCACCATTGATTGGCAAGCGAGGCAAATAAATGGTTGGAGTGACTTTTGCAGAGAGAATTGCCTCATGACATCTGTTTCTGAGGTTTCTACTAAGACTGTACCACCTTTCCTCTCTGAATTTTCGGATGTCTTCTCTGAGAGTGGAGTTCAGGATTTGCCCCCGCACAGGGAGTACGATTGCCCTATTAATCTCATCCCAGGCGCCAAGCTGCCTAAATCTTGTTTATACAATCTTTCCCAACCTGAGAGGGTCGCTATGCGTGCTTATATCTCTGAGAGTCTGAGAAAAGGACACATACGACCCTCGAAGTCACCTGTTTCCGCTGGTTTTTTCTTTGTTAAGAAAAAAGATGGTTCTTTAAGACCTTGTCTGGATTTCAGGGAGCTGAACAGTATCACTATTCGTGACCCTTATCCGCTTCCTCTGATCCCGGACCTGTTTAACCAGGTTGTGGGGGCTAAAGTCTTTTCCAAATTAGACCTAAGAGGGGCATACAACCTGGTCAGGGTCAGAGAAGGAGACGAATAGAAGACGGCCTTCAATACCCCTGAGGGCCATTTTGAGAATTTGGTTATGCCTTTTGGTTTGATGAATGCCCCAGCCGTTTTTCAGCATTTTTTATGATTTAATGGGAAAATTTGTATTAGTGTATTTGGATGACATTTTGATTTTTTCTCCTGATTTCAAGACTCATAAGGAACATTTACGTCAGGTCTTGCTCATCCTGCGGGAGAATAAATTATACGCGAAACTGGAAAAATGTGTGTTTGCGGTTCCAGAAATTCAATTTCTGGGGTTTCTTCTCTCCGCTTCTGGTTTTCGCATGGACCCCGAGAAGGTCCGCGCTGTGCTTGAGTGGGAGCTTCCTGAGAATCAGAAGGCGCTGATGCGTTTTTTGGGCTTTGCCAATTATTACAGGAAATTTATTTTGAATTATTCCTCTGTTGTTAAACCACTCACTGATATGACCAGAAAGGGGGTAGATTTTTCTTTCTGGTCGGTAGAGGCGCGTAAGGCCTTTTCTAATATCAAGGAGAGTTTTGCTTCCGCTCCCATCCTGGTACAACCTGATATTTCGTTACCCTTCATAGTTGAGGTTGATGCTTCTGAGGTAGGGGTGGGTGCGGTCTTGTCTCAGGGTTCCTCTCCTGCCAAATGGCAACCGTGTGCCTTTTTCTCAAAGAAACTGAGAGAGAAATTATGATGTGGGAGATAGGGAATTGTTGGCCATCAAGTTGGCTTTTGAAGAATGGCGCCATTGGCTAGAGGGAGCCAGACACCCTATTACTGTGTTTACTGACCATAAAAATCTGGCCTACTTGGAGTCAGCCAAGCGTCTGAACCCGAGACAGGCCAGATGGTCTTTGTTTTTTTCAAGGTTTAATTTTGTTGTCACGTTCCGCCCTGGGGTTAAGAATGTGAAGGCAGATGCCCTGTCACGTTGTTTTCCGGGAGGTGGGAATTTTGAAGACCCGGGTCCCATTTTGGCTGAAGGTGTGGTGGTCTCTGCTCTTTTTCCTGAATTGGAGGCAGAGGTGCAGGCAGCCCAGTCAGAGGCTCCTGATCTTTGTCCTCCTGGGAGGTTGTTTGTGCCTCTCGCTTTGAGACACAAGATTTTTAAGGAACACCACGATACGGTCCTTGCTGGGCACCCGGGGGCAAGAGCCACACTGGATCTCATCGCTTGGAGATTCAGGTGGCCTGCGCTTCGTAAGTCGGTTGAGGGTTTTGTGGCAGCTTGCGAGACTTGCGCTCGTGCCAAAGTCCCTCATTCACGGCCATCAGGTCCTCTCCTTCCCTTACCCATTCCTTCCCGTCCTTGGACACATCTGTCCATGGACTTCATAACGGACTTGCCTCGTTCCTCGGGGAAGACTGTGATTCTGGTGGTGGTGGACCGTTTTAGCAAAATGGTGCATTTCATCCCTTTTCCTGGTTTGCCCAATGCTAAGACGCTGGCGCAGGCATTTATTGACCACATTGTCAAATTGCATGGTATTCCTTCAAACATAGTCTCTGATAGGGGCACGCAGTTTGTTTCCAGATTCTGGAAGGCTTTCTGTTCTCGCTTGGGGGTTCGGATGTCATTCTCTTCTGCTTTCCACCCGCAGTCGAATGGCCAGACAGAGTGCGTCAATCAGAATCTGGAGACATATCTGCGCTGTTTTGTGGCGGAGAATCAGGAGGATTGGTGTTCTTTTTTGTCCCTTGCTGAGTTTGCTTTAAATAACCGTCGTCAGGAGTCCTCTGATAAGTCACCATTTTTTGGTGCATATGGGTTTCATCCGCAGTTTGGGACTTTCTCGGGAGAGGGGTCTTCTGGTTTACCTGATGAGGACAGATTCTCCTCGTCTTTGTCATCTATTTGGCAAAAGATTCAGGATAATCTAAAGAGCATGAGTGAGAGATATAAGCGTGTGGCAGATAAGAGACGTGTGCCTGGTCCGGACCTGAATGTTGGTGATCTGGTGTGGTTGTCTACCAAGAATATCAGATTGAAGGTTCCCTCCTGGAAGTTGGGTCCTAGGTTTATTGGGCCTTACAAGATCCTGTCTGTCATCAATCCTGTTGCCTACCGTCTTGATCTTCCTCAGACTTGGAAGATCCATAATGTTTTTCATAAGTCCTTATTGAAACCTTATGTTCAACCTATTGTGCCCTCGCCTTTGCCTCCTCCTCCGATTGTGGTTGATGGAAATCTTGAATTTCAGGTCTCTAGGATTGTGGATTCTCGTCTTGTCCGCGGTTCCCTCCAGTACCTCGTTCATTGGGAGGGTTATGGTCCTGAGGAGAGGATGTGGGTCCCAGTGACGGACATTAAGGCCTCTCGTCTCATCAGGGCTTTCCATAGGTCCCATCCTGAGAAGGTGGGCTCTGAGTGTCCGGAGTCCACTCGTAGAGGGAGGGGTACTGTCACAGCCAGACAGTTGAGAAGCTCTGACAGGAGCCTTTCCGATCCTCCTCCTTGAATTTCTTTGTTTTGGTTTAGTTTCTCATCTCGGCTGTCATGCTGTTGGACTGATTGCTGCCCTTTAAGTTCCTCCCCAGAATGCAGTAGTGTGCGGCTTATACAACTTCCTGGAGTGTGTGTGCATGCTGTTCCTTGTTCCCAGTCCACAGTCCCCAGTCGTCTGCAAGATAAGTTCTGTTTATGTATTTATGATTTTCTGTTTTCTGGATCCAGGTGACCCTGACTCCCTCCGTGTCTGTGTAGGGAGCCGGTGGTCGTGTCCCCTCACTATTGTAGGGTCTTCAGGTGTAAGATAGTCGAGGTACGTGGATATGCGCCCATCCACCTTTGGGGTGGTCGCATAGGCTGAGCAATAAGGGAGAGCGGCAGGTCTCTTGCAGGGGTCTCCCCTTTTGTTCCTTAGTTGTGGATCCAGTGAGTCATTGTTTATATTATTGTCTTGTTTCCTGTACACCATCCGTGACACTAAGTAAAGAAAAACGAGTGGCCATCATTACTTTAAGAAATGAAGGTCAGTCAGTCAGCCGAAAAATTGGGAAAACGTTGAAAGTGTCCCCAAGTGCAGTCACAAAAACCATCAAGCGCTACAAAGAAACTGGCTCACATGCGGACCGCCCCAGAAAAGGAAGACCAAGAGTCACCTCTGTTGCAGAGGATAAGTTCATCCGAGTCACCAGCCTCGCAGGTTAACAGCAGCTCAGATTAGAGATCAGGTCAGTGCCACACAGAGTTCTAGCAGCAGACACATCTCTAGAACAACTGTTAAGAGGAGACTGTGTGAATCAGGCCTTCATGGTAGAATATCTGCTAGGAAACCACTGATAAGGACAGGCAACAAGCAGAAGAGACTTGTTTGGGCTAAAGAACACAAGGAATGGACATTAGACCAGTGAAAAACTGTGCTTTGGTCTGATGAGTCCAAATTTGAGATCTTTGGTTCCAACCACCGTGTCTTTGTGCGACGCAGAAAAGGTGAACGGATGGACTCTACATGCCTGGTTCCCACCGTGAAGCATGGAGGAGGAGGTGTGATGGTGTGGGGGTGCTTTGCTGGTGACACTGTTGGGGATTTATTCAAAATTGAAGGCATACTGAACCAGCATGACTACCACAGCATCTTGCAGCGGCATGCTATTCCATCCGGTTTGCGTTTAGTTGGACCATCATTTATTTTTCAACAGGACAATGACCCCAAACACACCTCCAGGCTGTGTAAGGGCTATTTGACCATGAAGGAGAGTGATGGGGTGCTGCGCCAGATGACCTGGCCTCCACAGTCACCGGACCTGAACCCAATCGAGATGGTTTGGGGTGAGCTGGACCGCAGAGTGAAGGCAAAAGGGCCAACAAGTGCTAAGCATCTCTGGGAACTCCTTCAAGACTGTTGGAAGACATTTTCAGGTGACTACCTCTTGAAGCTCATCAAGAGAATGCCAAGAGTGTGCAAAGCAGTAATCAAAGCAAAAGGTGGCTACTTTGAAGAACCTAGAATATGACATATTTTCAGTTGTTTCACACTTGTTTGTTATGTATATAATTCCACATGTGTTAATTCATAGTTTTGATGCCTTCAGTGTGAATCTACAATTTTCATAGTCATGAAAATAAAGAAAACTCTTTGAATGAGAAGGTGTGTCCAAACTTTTGGTCTGTACTGTATGTCCTATCCGACCATCTCTGCAGTGTTTACTGATTTGTAGATCCAGATGACAGGAGTCAGTATCTCTTCTTTCAGGAAGACTCTTAAGTGTTTCTAGGTAAAACAACCCTGGTCAGTGCACCATTCTGATTCAAGAATTCAGGATAAACTGTTTTCCTCCTCTTAAGGAGAAGACTGAAGAGGGAAATATTCATTCTGAGGAAAGAAAGTAAAACAGAAATTGTTCATGTCCATCCATTTGGGGAACCAGGTTGATGAGCGGGGGAAGCTCAGGTCTCTAGGAGGCATAGGGCCTTCAAAGTGATTGAAGCTTTGAAAAACCTATGATGCCAGAATGGAAACATCCTGGAAAGGATCCTTACTGACCAATTCAGTCCAGATTCACTATGGATAGCCTCTCAATCCTGAACAGGTCTTCCTCTGCCTGATGTGGGAAGTTAAGCAGAGAGTGCTGTGTTCCCTTTCGTCCTAACAGCAGCACAAGTGGGGTATTTGCCCGTGTGAAACTGGTCAGGACAGGCAGAATTTTTATTGACCAAAAAATTTCTGCCTAAGTATCCTAATTAGTAATTAACTAATTAAGCCCCTACCCCATATAACCCGGCCCCTAACTGGACGGGGTTGCTTTTTTATTGTCCTGTGGACTCCAGCACAGGCTAGACTCCTTACTGGAGTCTCCCATTGTTATACTTGTAGTATTTTATTATTATAATATTTAATTCTGCCTTCTTTTATCTTATAGGTATCCGGAGTGTGTCCTGCCCTCTCCTGCCTCTGGTGGGGGGGAGCGCCGAGCGTCTGGTGGATTACTTATCTGGGCCCATCTATGCTTCCAGGCATCGTTGGATTATATTTCTGTCCCAGTGCCACGCTTTCCTTACCTCAGCTGTGTATCTTTGCTTCTGGTCCTCGGCTCCATCCTCCAGCTCTGTGTTCAGCGCTTCTTTTGCTTAAAAGTTTTATAGGTCGGTGCCCTCAGGTAGGGCTGGGGCACCTAACTGCGGGACATGGAGGAATTATATTATTTTAATTAAGGTTATGATTTAAAGTCTGGAGATCCACCTCCAGGGAGGGGGAGTGGCTATAGCACCTCCCCCTTGCTCTATTTAAGGCATCTGTGTGAGGCAGGTCAATGTTGCTCTCAGTTTTCTGAGCTCAACTGACTTCTGCTGTTTGGCTACTCCTGCGCTCAGGAAGTTCCTTGAAGTCACCTTGTTTTTTATTTCTAAGATGGCATCGCCACCTCATGGTAAGGTACTGCTCTCTTTTTAGAGCCATTCTTGGGTCCAAATTCCTATCCTGTTTGTCTGTTTCTTAGGCAAATCCACTCAGAAGCAGAAACATCTCGCCTGCTCCAGCTGCAGCACCCCATTGCCGGATTCGTACGAATTCCACCGATGCCCAGGCTGCCGACCCAGACCAACGGACCCAGAACCAACGGTGGTGGAGATGTTTTCCTGGATGAAGCAGTTCATGGATTCCTCCATTGCCGAAATCAAGGGAGCAGTCTCTAACAAGAGGCCCAGACAGGCTTCTCCTGGTCTTGTACCCATGTCTGAAGACGTCATTTCCATTGAGGATAATTCTTCCTCTGAGGAGGAGAGTTCGGCCTTCCTCTTTCCGGCCAAAAAAACTCAAAGACTGTTGCGCTCTATCAGGTCGAGGGACCATGATGTTGAGCAGGGGGAAGCTCCACAGTCCACTTCTAGGGGGCCAAGGGCCTTTAAAGTGGACGAGTCTCTAAAGAAATTAATGGCAACCGAGTGGAAACACCCGGAGAAGGGCCCAGTTTTAACAAAGAGGTTTAAACTAATGTTCCCTCTACAGGATGCGGATTCTTTAGTCTGGGTTCCAGCTCCAAAGGTGGATATGGCAATTTCTAAGCTCTTCAAAAGAACTCTAGTCCCCTCAGACGACGGCAGCAACCTAAAAGACTCCCTAGACAGACGAGCAGAGTGCACGCTTAGACGCAGTTACTCGGCTGCCTCCGCCTCTGCCTCGGTTGCTATAGCGTGCTCTGAAGTTTCAGAATTTATCCGTGCGCGCACTCTCAGAATCCAATCGGACTTGGATTCCGGGGTTGCCCGGGATGACATCCTGGACCAATTTAAGACACTCTTACTAGGAATTGATTTCTTATCAGATTCCTCCCAACAACAGTTAAAATTAGCGGCCAAATCTATGGCGCTTTCTTCAGCCAGCAGGCGCCCACTCTGGTTAAAACCATGGGTGGCGGACAATACGTCCAAGTTTAACCTTTGCTCCCTTCCCTATGAACCGGGTAGATTGTTCGGTTCTGAATTAGATTCTCTCATGGAGAACTTAGCGGACAAGAAAGGTAAATACCTCCCCCAGCAGTCCTTTTGGGGTCGAGGAAGAGGTAGAGGAAGATTTCAGGGGGGAAATAGAACCCAGAGGCGTTCTGAAGGTAGTAAGAGAGGTAGGGGTCGTGGTCGTGGAAACCGCAGGGCTGATCTATGACTCTCTACAGCCAGTCAATTCCCCTTCCCCACCCCCCGGAGGTCCAGAGGAAGGTCCAGTTTCCAATCCCCCAGTCGGTGGACGTTTGAGTTTATTCAAAAGTTTTTGGAGGCAAAAAATCCCAGACCCTTGGGTGCTACAGGTGATAGCATCAGGGTACAAAATAGATTTAATTTCCCTTCCTCGGGACAAGTTCGTCCTGACAAGGACTTTAGCACCCGACAAACAATCAATCCTGGAAGACTCGGTTCTCCAGTATATACAGAAAGGAGCATTAGAGGAGGTTCCTCCTCGAGAATGGCGGCAGGGGGTTTATTCTCCCATCTTTCTGGTACCAAAACCATCAGGAGACTGGCGGATGATCATCGCTTACGTTACTTAAATCGTTTCATCAGGAAGAAGTATTTCCGGATGGAAACCATTCGCTCTGTATTAAACATCCTGAACCCAGGAGATATGATGGTAACTATAGACCTGAAGGATGCTTACCTTCATGTTCCCATCTACCCAGCACACAGTAAATATCTCAGAGTTGCTGTGGCCTTGCAAGGGGTAGTGAAGCACTACCAGTTTGCTGTATTGCCCTTCGGCATATCCTCAGCTCCGCACACCTTCACAAAGGTAGTGTCTCCTGTGGTTGCCCACTTAAGACTTCTTGGGCTAGAGGTCGTAAACGCAGACGTCCTGCAGAGTCAGCTTCAACAAGCTCTCAGGATTCTCCAGGGTTCAGGTTGGCTGATAAATTGGGACAAGTCGCACTTAATCCCGTCAACCACGAGAACGTTCTTGGGGTTTGTGATCGATTCACAACTGATGACCCTGTACCTGTCCCCACAGAGGAGGGACAGAGTAATAAAAGCCGCACAGTCTCTTATACCACCCAAACGAGTCTTCATAAGGGTTCTTATGAGGATGTTAGGCCACATGTCAGCATCTGCAGAGGCAGTTCCTTGGGCCTTATGGTACCTATGCCCACTTCAGGAGGAGATCTTAGCAGCTTGGAGTCGCAAGCCCAAAGACCTAGACAGAATGCACTCCCTGTCGGTAGAAGTCCGTTCTTCGCTCAAGTGGTGGAAGAACCTAATAGATGGGAGGTCTCTGGTTCAACCTCGTTGGATCACGTTGACCACGGACGCTTCCCTGCTGGGCTGGGGAGCGCATCTGGAGGACAATCCAGTACGAGGTACTTGGAATCCCCAGGAGAAAATCCTCTCATCCAACTGGAGAGAGTTGAGAGCAGTCAAACTAGCCCTCCTTCATTTTGCTCCTCTCATCCGCGGTCAGGCGGTGAGAGTCCGGACAGACAACACAACTGTGGTCGCTTACCTGAACAGACAGGGGGGACGAAATCCCAAACCCTCCTGAGGGAGGTGGGTTCTATTCTCTCTTGGGCAGAGATCAACCTATCCCACCTAATGGCAGTCCATATCAAAGGAGATCTCAATGTGGTGGCAGATCGCCTGAGTCGGGGCCTGCCGGTTCCAGGAGAATGGTCCCTGAACAAGAGTATCTTCTGGATGATAGTCCAGCGGTGGGGTACCCCGAAAATCAACCTGATGGCTACCCGATTGAACGCCAAGGTGAGCAAGTTCTGTTCCCTTTACAGGGAGGACAACCCGGTAGCGATAGATGCTCTGTCCATAACTTGGAGGTTCAGGCTGGCATATATCTTCCCTCCAATTTCCATGATACCGAGGGTATTGATGAAGATCAAGCAAGACCAGACCTCGGTTATTGCCATCATGCCATTCTTGCCGAAGAGGTCTTGGTTCACCCAGCTCATGCAGATGAGTCAGGGCATTTATTGGAGACTTCCCCTAATACAGGACCTTGTGTATCAGGACACAGGTCCCTGTCTAGATCTGAGGAGGCTCAGTCTGACAGCCTGGAGATTGACAGGTCCCTTCTAGAAGCTAGAGGGTTATCTGTGGAGGTCTTGAGAACAATCTCTCACTCCAGAGCGGAATCTACAAGCAAAAAGTATTCTAGAATCTACAGAATATTCCTGCAATGGTGTAATGACAGAGAGGTAGTTGCCTCAGACCCTCCTCTCTCCGCTATTCTACAATTCCTCCAGGATGGTCTAAACAAGGGTCTAAGCCCATCTACACTCAGAGCTCACGTCTCTGCCTTATCGGCATGCTTTAGCAGACCGATTTCTCAGGACCACCTAATCAAGAGGTTCCTGAAGGGAGCCGAGAGGCTTAAACCCAGAATCTTGAGACCAATCCCGCAGTGGGATTTAACAGTAGTTCTAAAAGGGTTATGTGTCCCCCCTTTTGAGCCTTTGAATGAGGTAGACTTGAGGTTCTTATCTCTAAAGGTCACCTTCTTACTGGCTATCACATCAGCTAAGAGAGTTGGGGAACTTCAGGCTCTGGGGGCTTCCGAGCCTTATTTAAATTTCCTTCAGGACAAGGTCCTGTTAAGGTTTTTGCCAACCTTTTTGCCAAAGGTTCCTACCTTTTCCAATATCAATCAGACGATATGTCTACCCACTTTTTTTACCGGCTGCATCTTCTCCCGAGGAAGAAAGGCTCCGTACATTAGACATCTCAAGAGGTCTTAGGGTGTATTTGGACAGAACAAGCGATTTTAGAAGATCGGAAAACCTCCTTCTGACCTATTCAGGGAAGAACAGGGGTCTGAAGGCCTCCAAACCCACTCTGAGCAGGTGGATTAAAGAAGCAATCCATCTGGCTTTTCTGTCCCAAGACTTGACGCCTCCTTCCTTTGTCTCCGCCCATTCTACCAGGGCTGTATCCACCTCTTATGCTGAAAAGAAACTGATCCCTTTAGACCAGATTTGTGCAACTGCTTCTTGGAGTTCCCAGAACACCTTCATCTCACATTGTCGTCTAGAGGCCAGACGAGCGGGGGGAATGGTCTTTGGACAATCCGTTTTAAGTGCCGCCCTCTCCTAAGAGGGGAGTAGGGAGCCCTCCCAATTTGGGTGAGGTTTCTTGCTATTTCCCCACTTGTGCTGCTGTTAGGACGAAAGGGAAGCGTCAATTTTGACGTAAATTTGTTTTCCCTTAGTCCTAACAGCAGCACACAAATTTACCTCCATTTGTGTGATTTATTATCAGTTACTTGTTATAAAGCAACCCCGTCCAGTTAGGGGCAGGGTTATATGGGGTAGGGGCTTAATTAGTTAATTACTAATTAGGATACTTAGGCAGAAATTTTTTGTTCAATAAAAATTCCACCTGTCCTGACCAGTTTCACAGGGGCAAATACCCCACTTGTGCTGCTGTTAGGACTAAGGGAAAACAAATTTACATCAAAATTGACGCTTCTGGTACGGATTGTGATTGAGAATAAGGCCAGAAAGTAATCTGCTCAGTTTTCTACTGTGGAATTTCTACTCAGAGAATTTCTGTGGTTCTATACCTGGATGATTGGCAATCTTCAGGCTGCTGACCATTTATTTCAACCCTTGTGCTAGGCAAAGCATCTTGGCAGCAGAGGGTTTTGGGCACCATGTAAGGAGTTGCAGAGGTAGCTTCTTGAGCCGTATGACACGTATGCCCTCTATATAGAGAAGATATCCTAAGCCTGTGGAAACCTTAACCCAGAGGGGTTGAATATTTGGTGTATCCTGTCATTTCAAGCTTGTCAATCCTACAGATGGTAGAAACATTTCAGAGACAAGTGTTTTGTTTTCCAGCTGATCTGGATTCTGTTGACTAATAATGGCCCTGAACTAGGTTGAGAACTGCACCTCGAGGGGCATATAGTCATGGGGCTCCTGGAGTCCCTTGAGAAGTCTCTTTCCTCAAACCCCAAAGACTTTAATACTATAGAAGATCGTGTCTGACTCACCCCACAGACTTGAGGAAACAGTCAGTGTAAGAGCAGACATGATAAGCAGGGTGGCACCAAATCAGAAACCC
This sequence comes from Bufo bufo, assembly GCF_905171765.1. Classification (NCBI taxonomy): domain Eukaryota; kingdom Metazoa; phylum Chordata; class Amphibia; order Anura; family Bufonidae; genus Bufo; species Bufo bufo. Next base: position 12,198,298 of record NC_053390.1, on the reverse strand, counting down.
GTCTACCTTCTCCCGACCGCCTAACGCAGGGATGCGTCCTGCGGGCGGCCGGGTTATTCCTCCTGGACGCATCGGTGCGTCATCCTGTGAGAGCCGAGATTTTGCGCGCATTCACAGCAACGCACGGCTGAGAAGTTAATCTACAGCCTGCCAGCAGCGATCATTCGCTAGCAGGCTTTAGATGTTTTTTTTTAACCCTAAAAAAGTATATTAGATGCTGTTTTGTTAACAGCGTCTAATATACCTGCTACCTGGTCCTCTGGCGGTCCCTTTGCTTGGATCGACCACCAGAGGACACAGGCAGCTCTGTAAGTAGCACCAATCACCACACTACACTACACTACACTACATCCCCCCCTGTCACTTATTAACCCCTGATCACCCCCCTGTAAGGCTCCATTCAGACGTCTGTATGTGTTTTGCGGATCCGCAAAACGCGGACACCGGCAATGTGCTTTCCGCATTTTGCCTTTTCTTTTCCGCAATTGCGGACAAGAATAGGACATGTTCTATAGGCTGTACAAAAAAACGCAGTGTTCGCCCGATCAGGCCTGATCTTGTGCGCACACTTGCATTCAGTCCGCCCCACCACAGTGACAGAATTTTTTTTTTTCCTGATCACTGCAAAAACACCGTAAAATCGCTGTGGCGCTATAAAGATCACTTTTGAGGGGCATGGCGAGTTCATAGAAGATTTTTTATTTTTTTTGGCACAAGTTAGCAGAAATAGATTTTTTTTTTTCTTTTCTTACAAAGTCTCATATTCCACTAACTTGTGACAAAAAATAAAATCTTACATGAACTCACCATACCCCTAACGGAAACCAAATGCGTAAAAATGCCCTGTGAAATCCTAAAGGTACTCATTGGAATTTGGGCCCCTTTGCGCATCTTAGCTGCAAAAAAGTGTCACACATGTGGTATCGCCGTACTCAGGAGAAGTAGGGCAATGTGGTTTGGGTGTGTATTTTTACATATACCCTTGCTGGGTGAGAGAAATATCTCAGTAAATTGACAACTTTGTATAAAAAAAATGTAAAAAGTTGTCATTTAGGCCTCATGCACACGACCGTTTTTTTTTACGGTCCGCAAAAACGGGGTCCGTAGGTCCGTGACCGTTTTTTTGTCCGTGGGTCTTCCTGATTTTTGGAGGATCCACGGACATGAAAAAAAAAAGTCGTTTTGGTGTCCGCCTGGCCGTGCGGAGCCAAACGGATCCGTCCTGAATTACAATGCAAGTCAATGGGGACGGATCCGTTTGATGTTGACACAATATGGTGCAATTTCAAACGGATCCGTCCCCCATTGACTTTCAATGTAAAGTCAGGAGTTAATATACCATCAGATCGGAGTTTTCTCCAATCCGATGGTATATTTTAACTTGAAGCGTCCCCATCACCATGGGAACGCCTCTATGTTAGAATATACCGTCGGATTTGAGTTACATCGTGAAACTCAAATCCGACAGTATACTCTAACACAGAGGCGTTCCCATGGTGATGGGGACGCTTCAGGTTAGAATATCCTTAGAACTGTGTACATGACTGCCCCCTGCTGCCTGGCAGGTGCTGCCAGGCAGCAGCCCTTCCCCCCTGTAGTTAACACATTGGTGGCCAGTGTGGCCGGCCCCCCCCCCCCCCCCCCGTAGTTAACTCATTGGTGGCCAGTGCGGCCGGCCCCCCCCTCCCCTGTAGTTAACTCATTGGTGGCCAGTGCGGCCGGCCCTCCCCCCTCCCTCCCTTGTAGTTAACTCATTGCTGGCCAGTGCGGCCGCCCCCCCCCTCCCTCCCCTGTAGTTAACTCGTTAGTGGCCAGTGGGCCCTCTCCCCTCCCTCCCCCTCCTAATTAAAATCTCCCCCCTATCATTGGTGGCAGCGGAGAGTACCGATCGGAGTCCCAGTTTAATCGCTGGGGCTCCGATCGGTAACCATGGCAACAGGGCGCTACTGCTATCCCGGTTGCCATGGGTACTTAGCAATTTGTAGAACCATTATATACTTACCTGCGAGCTGCGATGTTTGCGTCCGGCCGGGAACTCCTCCTACTGGTAAGTGACATGACCTGTCACTTACCAGTAGGAGGAGCTCCCGGCCGGACGCAGAGATCGCAGCTCGCAGGTAAGTATATAATGGTTCTACAAATTGCTAAGTACCCATGGCAACCGGGACAGCAGTAGCGTCCTGGTTGCCATGGTTACCGATCGGAGCCCCAGCGATTAAACTGGGACTCCGATCGGTACTCTCCGCTGCCACCAATGATAGGGGGGGAGATTTTAATTAGGAGGGGGAGGGAGGGGAGAGGGCCCACTGGACACCAGCGAGTTAACTACAGGAGGGAGGGGGGGGGGGCGGCCGCACTGGCCACCAATGTGTTAACTACAGGGGGGGGGGGCCCACAGGCCACCAATGTGTTAACTACAGGGGGGGGCTGCCCCCTGCTGCCTGGCAGCACCTGCCAGGCAGCAGGGGACAGTCATGTACACAGTTCTTTTAGTATATTCTAACCTGAAGCGTCCCCATCACCATGGGAACGCCTCTGTGTTAGAATATACTGTCGGTTCTGAGTTTTCACGAAGTGAAAACTCAGCTATGAAAAAGCTTTTATGCAGACGGATCTTCGGATCCGTCTATATAAAAAGTAACCTACGATCACGGACACGGATGCCAATCTTGTGTGCATCCGTGTTCTTTCACGGACCCATTGACTTGAATGGGTCCGTAAACCGTTGGCCGTGAAAAAAATAGGACAGGTCATATTTTTTTCACGGCCAGGAAACACGGATCACGGATGCGGCTGCAAAACGGTGCATCTTCCGATTTTTCCACGGACCCATTAAGAGTCAATGGGTCCGCGAAAAAAAACGGAAAACGGCACAACGGCCACGGATGCACACAACGGTCGTGTGCATGAGGCCTTACAGAGATATTTCTCACACACAGTATGGGTATATGTAAAAATACACCCCAAAACACATAGGAGAAGTAGGGCAATGTGGTTTGGGTGTGTATTTTTACATATACCCATGCTGGGTGAGAGAAATATCTCAGTAAATTGACAACTTTGTATAAAAAAATGTAAAAAGTTGTCATTTACAGAGATATTTCTCACACACAGTATGGGTATATGTAAAAATACATCCCAAAACACATTGCCCTACTTCTCCTAAGTACGGCGATACCACATGTGTGACACTTTTTTGCAGCCAAGATGCGCAAAGGGGCCCAAATTCCAATGAGTACCTTTTAGAAGGGCATTTTTAGACATTTGGATTCCAGACTTCTTCTCACGCTTTAGGGCCCCTAAAATGCCAGGGCAGTATAAATACCCCACAAGTGACCCCTTTTTGGAAAGAAGACACCCCAAGGTATTTCGTGAGGGGCATGGCGAGTTAATGTAAAATTTTATTTTTTGTCACAAGTGGAATATGAGACTTTGTAAGAAAAAAAAATAAAAAGTCAATTTCCGCTAACTTGTGACAAAAAATAAAAACTTCCATGAACTCACTATGCTCATCAGCGAATACCTTAGGGTGTCTACTTTCCGAAATGGGGTCATTTGTGGGGTGTTTCTACTGTCTGGGCATTGTAGAACCTCAGAAAACATGACAGGTACTCGGAAAGTCAAAGTGTGTAAATTAATTTTTTTGCACCATAGTTTGTAAACGCTATAGCTTTTACCCAAACCAATAAATATACACTTATTGCATTTTTTTTTTTTTATCAAAGACATGTAGAACAATAAATTTAGAGAAAAATGTATATAGAAATGTAGTTTTATTTACAACAGAAAGTGAAAAATGTCATTTTTTTGCAAAAATGTTGGTCAATTTTGATTAATGAAATACCACCAAATGAAAGCTCTATTAGTGAGAAGAAAAGGAGGCAAAATTCATTTGGGTGGTAAGTTGCATGACCGAGCAATAAACCGTGAAAGTAGTGTAGTGCAGAATTGTAAAAAGTGGTCTGGTCATTAAGGGGGTTTAAGCTAGGGGGGCTGAAGTGGTTAAAGTAGTTGGAAAGATCATGACATGGACATAAACCTGACCCATCTGTCTGCTGTACTTGTTTGAGGCTCCTTCAACATTGTTGCTGACCGACAGTCAAGGTCTAGCCTTTCCAAGAGAATGGTCTCTGAATGAAGAGATCTTCAAACAAATTGCTCAGTGGAATCAGGTTCAGTGCCAAGATGGAAACATTATTTTCCTTTTCTTAGGTGGAAAATCCCTTGGCAGCAGATACCTTGTCCATTCCTTGGAGGTTCAGGCTGGCCTACATTTTTCCTCCAGTTTCCATGATAATTCTGGTATTGATGAAAATCAGGCTAGACCAGACGACAGTACAGCCATCATACTGTTCAGGACAGAGAGGTCATGGTTCCCAACATGCTGGTGAGTCAAGGGTGTTACTGAGACTTCCCCCAGTGTAGACCCTTGATATGTAGGGCACTGAACTCTGCAAATATCTGGAAAGATTGAGACTGACAGCCTAAAGGTTGCTAGACTTGATTTCTATCTAGCCGCCTCTCTGATGTAGTCATGAAGATCCTACCACACTTTGGGCCTTAATCCACCAAAATATAGTTTTTCCTAACTCATTCAGTTGAGTTAAGAGTATAACTTGGAGACTTCCCACACTGCAGTTTGTGTGTGTCTAGGACACTGAACTCTGCCAAGACCTGAAGAGGTTCAGTTTGACAGCCTGAAGTTTGACCAGCCTCTTTAACTATCTTGAAGCCTCTTTGATTAAATCATGAAGACCTTTGCCACACTCTGGTTTGCAATTCATGAAAAATTCATTTTGATCCCAACTTTTTCAAATGAGTCAAGGGTGTATCTGAAGACTTCCCCAGTGCAAATTGTGTGTGCCGAGAGCACTAAGCTCTGCCAGAACCTGTGGAGACTCAACTTTACAGCCACTAAATCAATCTAATGGTTTCTAAGACATAGTCTAGAAGACCTTGTCGTAGCCAGATCTCAACTTAAAGGGCTTACACAAGGATCAAGTAAATCTATTCAGCTTAAATTCTATTAAGGGGTGGATAGTTCTAAACCACAGATTATCAGCCTCTTAGGCTTCCTGCAAGACAAAATTGGAAAAGGCCTTAGAGTATCAACCTAAAAAGTCTAAATTTTGCCCATTCTGCAAGTTTATCCTTGTCACAATAGTCCTTGATGAAAAGGTTCCTGAAAGGTTTGCTAAGATGTAGCCTTCCATAATAGGACTTGACCTTCGTCCTAAAAGTTTTAAGATCATCTCCCTTTGAACCTCTGGAGGAGGGCCCACATAAATACCTAACCTAAAGAGGTTATTTCCATCTGGCCATGACATCTTCCATAAGAACAGGGAGATCCTAGTCTTGTCATCAGTGGATCGGTACTTCAGATTCCTTCTTACTCCAAAGGAATGTTCTTTGGCAACTATATTCAGGTCTCCTCCTTCCAGTGTCTGTTATGAGCTTTACTGTAGTGTTGAATATCATCTCCATTCCCTAGATCTTTCCAGATGTCCTGAGATCTATTTAGCCTGGAGTAAAGAGATCAGGAAGGTTGAGAATTGATTACTTAATATCCATAAGGAACAATAAGCTCTCACATGCGCCACCAGCAGCTAATGTCCGTGACTGGCGGTAACAATGATCTCAGACTTTTAACCCTTCAGATGCTGTAGTCAAACATGAGGATCAGGGGAGCCGGATGCATTGTGTGGCAGCCTCAGTCCTCCGTAATGAACTGAAGCTGCCGCATGTTAGCTCTTATGAAGCCCTTGCCTGTGGCAGAGCTTTATAGGAATACATTGTAACTCTCATACACTCCAATGTCGGTGTATGAGAAAAGAAATCTGATGATTGCTTTTTATAGTTTCCTATGGGAACTATAAAATACTGTAAAAAATAAAAACAAAAAAAACAAAAAACACCCCCTTTCCCCAAAATGTTAATAAAAAAAATGGAAACTATAAAATAATACACATCATGGGCATCGCCGCGTCCGAAAGCACCCATACTTTTAAACTATTAAATATTTTTCAGATATGGCAAATGGCAAAAAAGTCAAGGTTGATTAGCCCTTTTTTAGTCTCTTTATCTCCCACAAAAAATAAAAAGTGATAAAAAAATACCCCAGAATGGTATGAATGAAAACTACAGATCATCGCTTTAAAAAACGAGCCCTCACACAGCTCCGTACACAGAAGTACAAAAAAGCAAATATGGCGATGAAAAAGAAAAAAAAAACATTTTTTTCAAAGTTTTTTTTTCAGTATTAAAAAGCAAGAAAAACTATACATATGTTGTATCGCCATAATTGTACTGACCTGGAGAACGAAAGTAACAGGTCAGTTTTAGGCTATTTTCACACTCGAGTTTTGTGCGGATCAGTCATGGATCTGCAAAAACGCTTCCGTTGAGATAATATGGCTTCTCTCTTGTGTTACTTCACTATTGACCCCTAATTATGGCTTTAGAAACAAAAACATTTTTCTCATTCTGAATGCAGCTTCTTCTTGTGTTTTAGAAGACTTGATTTATCTGAAAAACATTTCCCACATTCTGAACACGAATACGGCTTCTCTCCTGTGTGACGTCTCACATGTTTAACAAGACCTGATTTTTCCGTAAAACATTTCCCACATTCTGAACATGAATACGGCTTTTCCCCAGTGTGAATTCCCTCATGCCTAACAAGGCATGATTTCTGTGTAAAACATTTCCCACATTCTGAACATGAATATGGTTTCTCTCTTGTGTGACTTCTCTCATGTATAACAAAGTATGATTTCTGTGTAAAACGTTTCCCACATTCTGAACATGAATATGGTTTCTCTCCTGTGTGATATCTCTCATGTATAACAAGGTATGATTTATGTGTAAAACATTTCCCACATTCTGAACAAGTATATGGTTTCTCTCCTGTATGAATTCTCTCATGGTAAATCAGATTTGATTTCTGTGTAAAACATTTTCCACATTCTGAACATGAATATGGCTTCACTCCTGTGTGACATCTCTCATGTATAACAAGATTTGATTTTTGTCTAAAACATTTCCCACATTCTGAACATGAATATGCTTTCTCTCCTGTGTGACATCTCTCATGTCTAACAAGAAGTGATTTATATATAAAACATTTTCCACATTCTGAACATGAAAATGGCTTCTCTCCTGTGTGACATCTCTCATGTATAACAAGATTTGATTTTTGTCTAAAACATTTCCCACATTCTGAACATGTATATGCTTTCTCTCCTGTGTGACATCTCTCATGTCTAACAAGAAGTGATTTATATATAAAACATTTCCCACATTCTGAACATGAATGCATTTTCTCTCCTTTGTGACATCTTTGGTGTGTAGAAAGTCCTGGGCTGTTTGTGGATTCTTTACCACAATGAAACCTTTTAATACTTTTCTGACTTGTACTTGCGGTAACAATCTGTGATTGGTCAGGAGAAGGTTCCTCATAATTAGGAGGATTATATGACAGATCTGTACTGTGAAGTCCTGGATGTACATTAAGGGTAATGAGGTTTTCTCCTGAAGAGCGCTGCAGGATATCTTCATCTAGTGGTAACATGACATTTTCACATTTCTTACTGGTATTTTCTGTTAAGATAAAAATGAAGAGTGTTTTTTTTTTTTTTGCAAAGAACAGAGTAGACAAACTTATAACATTCCAATTCGGCTGGAAGTCGATCCAGCAGGAAGGAGAAGTGTTCATTCATTTGGAATCCATTCCTGACTTTGGCCAAAAAAAACTGCACTTGTGATCCCAGCCTTACAAAGCTTCTATAACGTCCTAACAAAGTCCAGGATTCTGGTTTACACCAGGTCATGACTTTTATTACATACAGTAAATAATGACTTAACAAAACTAAAAAATTTGAAAAGCCCGACCATGTCTGGAAACGAGCCCTGCTCTCTGCCAACACAGTTTGCCTTTGCAACTAGACATAATTTGAATAAAACAAGGAGCATCATGGTTGGAGCTGGTGGAGGGGGGCATCATGATCTGTAGTTGGTGTGGGGACATCATGGTTTGGAGCTGCTTTGCTGCCTCATGGTCTGGACACTCTGCAACCATTGGGTAAACAACTGGGCAGATTTACTATTCCTGTTTAAAACGTACAGAGTAAATCTAGAGATGCTCCACATTTATCACAGGAGCTTGGGCTGGAGGACAGATCTGCTGCACAGCTACACAAGTCTGTCTACCTCTATACCACTTAGTGGTTGGCTTTTCTGTCACAATGGAGCATCGTAAGCCCCGCCCCTGCAGAACCTGCCTGTTGTTTCTATATGTGGAACCTTAAAATCCCCCCTTTTTGGACAGATTATAAGAGCAGCACAGATCAGTCACTGGTTATCTACCAGCAAGTTCACACAGAGCAGATCAGCTGCAGACATTTCTGTGACTGTCCCGCTGCCCTGAATGTGGCTTGTAATAATCCATGCACCTGCTGCAGAAACACCCAATATATGGAAATGTCTACAATAAATGTGCCCTGTGTGAACACGCTCTAATGCAGCTGGAACATTCTGGGACATGCAATTACTGCTAGAAGTCACACGTTCAGTCTGAAGGGGATGAGCAGATAATCGCTTAAAGTATAACTGTCCCCTTTATTTTTTTTTGGAGTATTGGATTGTGGTGATTAATATCTCCTTGGTGGCCCTATTTCAACTTTTCACTGTGTATTCAATTACCCCTTAATTCCACAGTTTAGTTCCCTGTACTGCCTACTTTTATCTGTGCTTAAAATCAGGTTGCTAGGCATGGTCCGTCTATCTGTTGCTAGGCATGGTCCGTCTATCTGTTGCTAGGCATGGTCCGTCTATCTGTTGAAGGACGGAGGACGCAGAAGCACGCAGCCTGCAAGGTCACATTACTGACAGCCAGGGACTGTGTGTAAATGATTAAAGCCAGGTCCTCCCCAGCAGCTGATAACAGTGCCTGGGCTGTGTGCACTTCTCCCTGTCCCTGCGCTTGGCAGACGCTCCCTCACTCAGCAGAGCTGGAGGATGCAGAGTTGGAGCAGCGCAGACCAGGGAAGGGAGATCTGCCGTCTGCTCAGTGTATAAATGAAAGCAACATGTGGTAAGAGGACCCCTTTGTGCTGCAGGAGATTAACCCTTTAGGGTGGAGGGCTCTGGTTACTGACACTTTTGGGGGGCTATTGTTACTGGCTAGTGAGGGCAGGCGGGATTAGCCTCAGGGTGGGGGCAGTGGCGGCCATCTTAACTGAATAGTGAAATTGCAGTTTTATGCAGACTGGTTGCTAAGGGCTGAATCTTATTAAATATGGGGTAAGTCAGTCTAATAGTAACTGGTTCTGGAATATCATGTTATTAGTAACTACAGATATGGAAATTGAAATTAGGGTCTAAATGTGACAGTTATCCTTTATGTGATGGACAACATGGTCACATTTAGCAATTTAAAGCCGATGCCAGACAAGAATTTAAATACAAATTTTTTCACATTTTATTGAGACACCAACGACTTACATAACACACGCCTGTTCTACATCGATGACAAACAGTCGTACAGGGCGGACATTGCCCATAAACTCCATGTATGATCTACAATATATATACAATGCAGAACACGGATTGTACAAGACGTCTCTGTAGTATAGTCTACTATACCGGCCCGATGGAGGCCAGAAGGACACGCTCTCATCATGTGACTGGAGCCCTATGGATATGACTGACATATAAAGAACATGTAGCCTCTAATGTAATGTGAGAAGAAACTGTGGAGCTCCTCCATTACATGTCACTGCACACACGTGTATACACTGCACATGACGGGTCTTACCTTGTGATATAAGAGGCTGGTGCTCCTCCATTACATGTCACTGCACACACGTGTATACACTGCACATGACGGCTCTTACCTTGTGATATAAAAGGCTGGTGCTCCTCCATTACATGTCACTGCACACACGTGTATATACTGCACATGACGGCTCTTACCTTGTGATATAAGAGGCTGGTGCTCCTCCATTACATGTCACTGCACACACGTGTATACACTGCACATGACGGCTCTTACCCTGTGATATAAGAGGCTGGTGCTCCTCCATTACATGTCACTGCACACACGTGTATACACTGCACATGACGGCTCTTACCTTGTGATATAAAAGGCTGGTGCTCCTCCATTACATGTCACTGCACACACGTGTACACACTGCACATGACGGCTCTTACCTTGTGATATAAGAGGCTGGTGCTCCTCCATTACATGTCACTGCACACACGTGTATACACTGCACATGACGGCTCTTACCCTGTGATATAAGAGGCTGGTGCTCCTCCATTACATGTCACTGCACACACGTGTATACACTGCACATGACGGCTCTTACCTTGTGATATAAGAGGCTGGTGCTCCTCCATTACATGTCACTGCACACACGTGTATACACTGCACATGACGGCTCTTACCTTGTGATATAAGAGGCTGGTGCTCCTCCATTACATGTCACTGCACACACGTGTATACACTGCACATGACGGGTCTTACCTTGTGATATAAGAGGCTGGTGCTCCTCCATTACATGTCACTGCACACACGTGTATACACTGCACATGACGGCTCTTACCTTGTGATATAAGAGGATGGTGCTCCTCCATCATGGCCTCCTTGTACAGGTCCTTGTGTCCTTCTATATACTCCCACTCCTCCATGGAGAAATAGACAGTGACGTCCTGACACCTTATAGGAACCTGACAACACAATGACACCGTCATCACCCAGACCCCTCCAGTGCTGTTACTGGAGAATTTCCCAGCATTCCCAGCAGTGTCACCTCTCCAGTCAGCAGCTCCATCATCTTGTGGGTGAGTTCTAGGATCTTCTGCTCATGTATCAGGGGGGGAGGGGGAGGCTCTGTGATGGGGGGAGGGGTCCTGCTCCGCCCTCCTGACTCCTGGAGATGGATGATGGGAGTCACACAGTCCCCCGATGTCTTCTTCACTATTGTGTATTCCTGTGGATGGAGAGAGACACTTAGGGAATAAACCCTTCAGGGGCCATGTGCTCTCCTCCGGCCCTCTCCTCCTGGTACAACGTGCCTACTTACCTTCTCATGGCTCCTACAACATGACTATTGGTCACTGGTCACATGACACATCACTCACCATACTGGTGGCTGATCTCCAGGTTCTCCATCACTTGGAAGGTCTGGAGGCCGTTCTCCAGGACCCTGGACTCTTCCTGTCACTTCCTATGATGGATTCTCCTTCCCGATGTCTGACTTGTTACAGAATACAATAAAGAGGAGAGAAATCTAGAAAAGTTTACCTCTCCGCTCAGCAGGGAGATGATCTCCAAGGTGAGGTCTAATATTCTTCTGCTGATCTCCTTCCTGTCCATCCTTGGTGGTCGTTCAGGAGAAGAGGAGAGAACTGGAGGAGCTGGAGGCTTCTAGTACTGCAGGCGCCTTTATGAGAAGAGGAGAGGACATCATCCAGGGGACAAGACCAGATGTCACCTCCAGAACCGCACTTCCTGAGCCTGGAGGGGCCCCGCTTCTCAGAGCCCCCACCACATGGATTCCAGGGGCCCCAACATGGAGATCTCTGGTGGCTCCACAGGAGATAAATGTCTGATAGATGCAGGTCCCACCTCTGGGCTGTGCTCAGCTGTGTCCAGAACTCCTAGAGAAGAGACTGGAGAGAGCTGAGCTCAGGCCGGGCCCCGCTCCATTCATTCTCCTCCTGGAGGCAGGGGCCCCTCACCAGGACAGTCAGGGGCCAGCGAATGATGACAACCCCCACTCTCCCCACTACTCCTCCCCCATCATACTAAGCTGAGGAGCGGAGAAGGATTCCTTGTGTGTAATGGAGGAGAATCTCCAGAGGTGACATGTCTGAGCTCTCCACCACACTGTCTCCTCACAGCTCATCTTACCTGCAGGCTGGAGGAATGGCTGATACCAGAGAGAACAAGAGCCCTGACTACCGACCAGGACCTGCCCAGTATCTGCTGGGTAGATGCTAGAGTGGAGTTGTTAGAACGAGGTCTGTGACGTCACTGGTCACATGCTCCTTCATGGTCACATGGTCAAGTGTGGGAAGTGCTTATAAAGCCAGACTGCAGGAGCTCGTGGAGGAGGAGGAGCTGTGTGTGCCTGGATGTGCTGCAGAGCTGGAGTCCATAGGAGCGCATACATGAGGAGGCAGGTACAGATCTGTGGAGGGAGGGAGGGAGGGGGCATGTGGTGTATTATGGGGTCATGAGGATGCAGATCTGTGGGAGGGGGGGCTTTATGGGGTGTATTGGAGAGGGGGCAGATCAATAAGGGGGGGCGGGGGGTGTAAGCCTCTGTGTATCCTGTAGCTGCTGTGTGGTGACATTGATGTGTATTCACCCCATAGATTGTGTTCTTGAGAGCAGAGGGGTTGCCATCCAGCAGAGCCGGAGGAGACGAGCCCCCCAGTGCCCCCCGCTGTCCCCTCTGATGGCAGCACTACACACTATATAGAAGGGGTTGCCATCCAGCAGAGCTGGAGGAGACGAGCCCCCCAGTGCCCCCCGCTGTGCCCTCTGATGGCAGCACTACACACTATATAGAAGGGCTTGTTGTGTCGCTGGTGGCCGTCAGTAAACAGAATCTGTCCTACAGACCCCGCAGGATTGTGTCCGAAGAGCTGACGTCCCGTGTAGGGCTGTAATCCATTATAACGACGAATCCAGTTATGGAATAATGGTCCGATTCGTTGCTATGCGGGCCGTTTACTTTAAGTCACTGCATCTTTATTTTACCTTACAATGACGCTCCAGTAACGGGCAGAGCGGACGGCGGTGTAACGTCACTTACTCACGTGACGCGCCTGCTCCGCCTCCTTCATGCATCTCGTGAGTGACGTTACGCCGCCGTCAGCTCTGCCTGTTACTGGAGCGTCATTGTAAGGTAAAATAAAGATGCTGTGAGCAGCGGGGCCGGGGCTGTTATGGGGAGGGGGGATCGGTCTAGGGCACTGCTATGGGGAGGGGGGATCGGTCTATGGCACTGTTATGGGGAGGGGGGATCGGTCTATGGCACTGCTATGGGAGGGGGGATCTGTCTATGGCACTGCTATGGGGAGGGGGGATCTGTCTATGGCACTGCTATGGGGAGGGGGGGATCGGTCTATGGCACTGTTATGGGAGGGGGGATCAATCTATGGCACTGCTATGGGAGGGGGGATCGGTCTATGGCACTGCTATGGGGAGGGGGGGGATCGGTCTATGGCACTGCTATGGGGAGGGGGGGATCGGTCTATGGCACTGCTATGGGAGGGGGGGATCGGTCTATGGCACTGTTATGGGAGGGGGGATCGGTCTATGGCACTGCTATGGGAGGGGGGATCGGTCTATGGCACTGCTATGGGGAGGGGGGGGGATCGGTCTATGGCACTGCTATGGGGAGGGGGGGATCGGTCTATGGCACTGCTATGGGAGGGGGGGATCGGTCTATGGCACTGCTATGGGGAGGGGGGGATCGGTCTATGGCACTGCTATGGGGAGGGGGGATCGGTCTATGGCACTGCTATGGGGAGGGGGGATCGGTCTATGGCACTGCTATGGGGAGGGGGATCGGTCTATGGCACTGTTATGGGAGGGGGATCGGTCTATGGCACAGTTATGGGGAGGGGGGATCGGTCTATGGCACTGCTATGGGGAGGGGGGGATCGGTCTATGGCACTGTTATGGGGAGGGGGGATCGGTCTATGGCACTGTTATGGGGAGGGGGGATCGGTCTATGGCACTGTTATGGGAGGGGGGATCGGTCTATGGCACTGCTATGGGGAGGGGGGATCGGTCTAGGGCACTGCTATGGGGAGGGGGGATCGGTCTATGGCACTGCTATGGGGAGGGGGGATCGGTCTATGGCACTGTTATGGGGAGGGGGGATCGGTCTATGGCACTGCTATGGGGAGGGGGGGGGGATCGGTCTATGGCACTGCTATGGGGAGGGGGGATCGGTCTATGGCACTGCTATGGGGAGGGGGGGGGATCGGTCTATGGCACTGCTATGGGGAGGGGGGGGATCGGTCTATGGCACTGTTATGGGGAGGGGGGATCGGTCTATGGCACTGCTATGGGGAGGGGGGGATCGGTCTATGGCACTGCTATGGGGAGGGGGGGGATCGGTCTATGGCACTGCTATGGGGAGGGGGAGGATCGGTCTATGGCACTGTTATGGGGAGGGGGGATCGGTCTATGGCACTGCTATGGGGAGGGGGGGATCGGTCTATGGCACTGTTATGGGGAGAGGGGGATCGGTCTATGGCACTGCTATGGGGAGGGGGGATCGGTCTATGGCACTGCTATGGGGAGGGGGGATCGGTCTATGGCACTGTTATGGGGAGGGGGGATCGGTCTATGGCACTGCTATGGGGAGGGGGGGGGGATCGGTCTATGGCACTGCTATGGGGAGGGGGGATCGGTCTATGGCACTGCTATGGGGAGGGGGGGGGATCGGTCTATGGCACTGCTATGGGGAGGGGGGGGATCGGTCTATGGCACTGTTATGGGGAGGGGGGATCGGTCTATGGCACTGCTATGGGGAGGGGGGGATCGGTCTATGGCACTGCTATGGGGAGGGGGGGGATCGGTCTATGGCACTGCTATGGGGAGGGGGAGGATCGGTCTATGGCACTGTTATGGGGAGGGGGGATCGGTCTATGGCACTGCTATGGGGAGGGGGGGATCGGTCTATGGCACTGTTATGGGGAGGGGGGATCGGTCTATGGCACTGTTATGGGGAGGGGGGATCGGTCTATGGCACTGCTATGGGGAGGGGGGGGATTGGTCTATGGCACTGCTATGGGAGGAGGATCTGCCCACAGGACCCCCTCTCCATAACAGCGCCGCCCACAGGACCCCCTCTCCATAACAGCGCCGCCCACAGGACCCCCTCTCCATAACAGTGCCGCCCACAGGACCCCCTCTCCATAACAGTGTCGTCCACAATTTGTTTTAATATGGCCTTTGAACATAATTTTTCAAGTAAAATCATATAAACCTCTCTGTTTTGTTATTTTGGTGTTTTTTTTTTTCCCCGATCAATTAAATTATCGACAACTAATCGATTATTCAAATAATGGTTAGCTGCAGCCCTCGTCCTGTGTAAGCGCCTTAGCTGGGATTCAAATTGGTGATTACGGCATAGCAGTGTTTCTATGGCGGTGCGGGGGCGTTCCAGTGTGCCATTGGCACTTGTGTAATTCCCCTGGATTCAGATGGCATAATGGCGGTGCTCATGTGCCCATACACCACAGCGTCTAGACTCCGGCCTTACAGCAGACACAGGCTAGCCCTAGTGTGGAAGCAGTGTCCTAAATGTGCTGTCCTAATCCAGCTGTGCTTCTCTACCTTAGGGTGCCCGTACTCTAGGCTTAGGGCGCCTGACCCTGTTAGGCCGCGCCTGACCCCGTTAGGCCGCGCCTGACCCCGTTAGGCCACACCTGACCCCGTTAGGCCACACCTGACCATGTTAGGCAATAACCCCTCCGATTCCGCAGCCAATACAAAATAACCTTCATGTCACCTGCTGTGGAGAGATGGTGACTCTCCCTGCACAGGGCTGCTGTATGAGAGGGAGCGGAGTCCATCCAGGCCCTGCGTCAGACGGAGGACAGGGAGCCTAAAACTGGACCTCTGGCCGCCCTACTTTACCCGCTGAAGTAGCAAACAGCCTGGAAGTTTATTACAGACCAGATAAGCGCACTGTGAATACAGCGACTGAACTTGGCCTGAAAACGACATCCCTCATATTCCGGTCACTTCAGCCGTCCTGTGTATGGAGGCCGGGTCACCAGGAACAAGAGGCAAGGAGCCCGTTTTATAGACTTACAGTATCATTAACTTTTTTATTTCTTGTAGGTAAACAAACTGATCAAATTGGTGAAAGTGGCGTCACTTGTCTCATATGCAAGTCTGTATTTAATGTATAAAACGGTAAATGGTTCTGAAATGTAGGGAACAAACACTTTAATAATAACGGGTTCTCACTGTTTTTCTCTTTGGTGTTGAGGGGGGGGGGGGGGGGCTGGAAATAGACAACTACATGTTATTATTGGTCTCTGAGAACATGTCAGCCATTGAGGTGCAGTGTTCTCCGATATACAGACGCCCCGCAGTTATATCTGTGCACACAGGACACATGGGATTTATTGGAAAGTTTTTAAATAAAGCATATATTTAATAAATAAAATATGTGACTTTAATTTTTGTGTGTATGTATATATATATATATATATTAGTGTGTGTATATATATATATATATATATTAGTGTGTGTATATATATATATAAATAAAGGAATGGACATTAGACCAGTGGAAATCTGTGCTTTTGGTCTGATGAGTCCAAATTTGAGATCTTTGGTTTCAACCACCGTGTCTTTGTGCGACGCAGAAAAGGTGAACGGATGGACTCTACATGCCTGGTTCCCACCGTGAAGCATGGAGGTGTGATGGTGGGGGGGGGGGGGGGCTTTGCTGGTGACACTGTTGGGGATTTATTCAAAATTGAAGGCATACTGAACCAGCATGGCTACCACAGCATCTTGCAGCGGCATGCTATTCCATCCGGTTTGCGTTTAGTTGGACCATCATTTATTTTTCAGCAGGACAATGACCCCAAACGCACCTCCAGGCTGTGTAAGGGCTATTTGACCATGAAGGAGAGTGATGGGGTGCTGCGCCAGATGACCTGGCCTCCAGTCACCGGACCTGAACCCAATCGAGATAGTTTGGGGTGAGCTGGACCGCAGAGTGAAGGCAAAAGGGCCAACAAGTGCTAAGCATCTCTGGGAACTCCTTCAAGACTGTTGGAAGACCATTTCAGGGGACTACCTCTAGAAGCTCATCAAGAGAATGCCAAGAGTGTGCAAAGCAGTAATCAAAGCAAAAGGTGGCTGCTTTGAAGAACCTAGAATATGACATATTTTCAGTTGTTTCACGCTACCAACCTGACTCCCAGTCCAAAGAAATCCAGCCCATACAACTTTGACCAATCTCCAGCAAGCTATGCCTTACTGATGCAGTACTTTTCTGCATTTCAGCTACCTCACCCAGTGAGACTGAACCACCGGGTGAGATACACACCCCCAAGTTCACATCACCAAAATATATATATATCAAATTGCAATAGGGCCCATACAGAACACCCACATATTCTTCTGCCCACTACATGGTAACCAGAGCTCTGAAAATTGGCAGGAATGGAGGGTGAGGTGGTAGAGGAGGCCAACTGCACACCCGCCTCACACTACATTCGTATAACATTTTATGTGAAATCAAAGAAAATGGTGGGGGGTGAGGCTCTGTTCTATGGAAAGGTTTTTAATCAGTTTTTGATATCTGCAGCATGAAGACAAGCTTCGGATATCAAACACTCAGTGGCATCAGATTGCATAGAAAAAATATACAAGAAAATAATAAAGGTAAATTCTTAATAGTAAAACTATTTACTTAATTGAGAATGTAAGGTATTTAATAACATCAAGAACAGGAGAACCTCTTCCTAACAACTCCTCCTTTCTAGCCTGCTTTATAGTTATTGAGCAGGCTAGATTTATGACCTTGGGGGGGGGGGGGGGGGGGGGAAGGGTTACGGGACCTCCTGCTAACAACTCCATTCTAGCATGCTCCACGCTGAACAGGCTAGAATACTGAGACTAGGATGGAGTTGTTAGGAGGTCCCGTAAACCCCCCCGAAGTCAGAAATCTAGTCTGCTCACTAACTATGAAGCCGGCTAGAATGGAGTTGTTAGGAGGCGGTTCTCCTGTTCTTGATATTAAATTCTTTACATTCTCAAGGAAACTTTTAGAACAATGATTCCAAGAGGAGGAACTCCTTCTAAAAACGCTACAGCTTATACTACTGGCTTCTGACCTCTACAGCTTATATTACTGATAATAGAGGATCTCCTAACACAGGCATCCTCCAACTACGGCCCTCCAGCTGTTGCAAAACTACAACTCCCAGCATGCCCGAACAGCCTACAGGTATCAGCCTATAGCAGGGCATTATGGGAGGTGTAGTTTTACAACAGCTGGAGGGCCGCAGTTGGAGGATGCCTGCTCTAACACCTCTACAGCTTATATTACTGATAGAGGAGGATCTCCTTCTAACAACTCCATTCTAGCTGATTCTATAGTGAACAGGCTAGATTACTGACTCCAGGAGGAGGACCTCCTTCTAACACCTCTACAGCTTATATTACTGATAATAGAGGAGGACCTCTGTTGAGGAGCGGTTGAGACGTATGCATATATATCCATGCATGCCTGCAAACACGTGCGGGCATGTATGGTATATATGTGCATACATTAACCACCGCATCATGGGGTGATGTGCCCAGCATCTGCGCACGTCTGCCCATGGTGATCCCCAGGGGCTCATGGTGGCCCCTGTGGGAAATATGTGGTCCCTGGAAGCTGTGCCCCCTTATATTAGTATATATATGTGCCCTCTTATATATGTCCCCTGTATGCCCCAGATATATGCGAGGGTGTGTGTATATATAGATATGTGTGTATGTATTTGCACACGTGTCTATGTATATACACTTATGTCAGCATGACAGTATGTATGTGGGCTTATTGCTGCCCATTCATACCCCCGGTTTCTTATGTGTTTATAGATGAGCCCCCAAGCATCTGTGGATATATATATGCATATATGCAATTCCAACTGTTATCTACAGAGTTGTTATAGCCTGTAGGATAACAGCTGATTAGCATCTAGTCCCCTTTTGTTCAGGCCCAAAGCAATCAGACGCTTTGGCACCGTTTGTGAGGGGACCTTCTAACCAGACATCAAGAACCTGAGAACCTGTTTTTCCACACCTCTGCCCATGGCTAAAACTCCATCCCACTACTCCCAGCATCTTTGGGACTAGGGGGGGGGGGGGGACTCTGGGGATTGTAGGCAGGCATACGTCACAGTGACACTATGATGTCACATCCCTGAGGAAGGAGGAGGGGGTTGCTTTTGGGCTATAAAACCCCGAACCGGCCAGAGGTGCGCTCTCTTGCAACCAGACTAGATTCAGAGACGCATAGGAGAGAGGAGCTCCATGATGACCTCCTGGATAAGGCCTAAGTATCACCCCTGGTCCTGTAACCCCTATATTTGTGTCCTTGATGTGATGTGACCCTGGGCCCTGATTTACCCTTGCCGTGTTACTGGACACCCTGATCCCCCAAACCCTTGCCTTATTGTATTCCCCTGTTGTACCCCTGATCCTGTGGCCCTATTAGTACCCCTGATTACCCCCACTCCCTGCTGTGTCCCTGATCCCTGCTGTACCCCTGGTAAACCTCAGCACTCACTTGCAAGTAACCCTTGCAGTGCTGAATCTATAGTGTCTGTGGCCTGCACTCCCTTGCAGTGCCACCGTTAACCCCGTAGGGACAGTGAGTACAGACACCCCTGGTCTCCCCTGGTTACCCCTGGTTCCCTGTGTGCCTGCTCTCCCCTGGTTCACCCCCCATAGACCCCTGAACCCTGAATAACCCCTGTTTCCCTGCCTTGGTTCCTTTGTAGAGCATGCTTCTGCTCTGCAAACAAATCCTTATAACCCTTTGTCATACCCCGTAGGGACAGTGTACAGGACAGACGGGTGGGATTGTTATATACTTGTATGTGTGAATTGTCTAGTTAGTTTATGAGTGGAATATGGGAATGTGTTAGTGTAGTTAGTACCGTAATAGTGTATTGTTACTTATATTGTGGTGTGCTGCTATAAATATATCTATCTATTCCATTGAAATAGATATATATAATTATAAGCAAATATTAGACTGTGACATATAGTGTGTGAATAAATCCCTGCAGAGCATTAACCTCTACAATGCCCTGTCCCTGCAGAGTCCTGACCATTAACCCCTTCAATGCCTTATCCCTGCTACCACTGCCCTGATAACTCATAACCCTGTGTCCCTTGGCCTGCAGGTATTAATCCCCTGCAGAGCCACCCTTGTGTTTAACTCCTTGTAACCCATAGGGACAGTGATTAGTCAGGCGGGTAGGTTATTGATATTTGTGTGTATAAATGTATTATTGTATTATATAGATAGTGTGTGGGGTGGAATTTGGGATTGGGCTGTGTAGTGTATTGTTAGTAATAAATACTGTGTTTGGTTTATAACTATCTGTGTGGCGTGTGGTTATTGGCGATAGTTAGTTTAGTAAGGCGCATGCAGCTAGCATAGTGATCAGTGTGAAGCATAGCGAAGGTATTGTTATTATTTTATAAAGGCATAAATGGGTGGAGTTATCACTAGATGGCTCCTCCCATTTATGAATATTAATTATCGATATTTGCATAAATATTGGTGATTAATATTCCCCCTTTACAACCTCCTTCTAACACCTCTACAGCTTATATTACTGATAATACAGGAGGACCTCCTTCTAACATCTCTACAGCTTCTAGCAATGATCATAGAGGAGGACCTCCTTCTAACACCTCTGCAGCTTATATTACTGATAATAGAGGAGGACCTCCTTCTAACACCTCTGCAGCTTATATTACTGATAATAGAGGAGGACCTCCTTCTAACACCTCTGCAGCTTATATTACTGATAATAGAGGAGGACCTCCTTCTAACACCTCTGCAGCTTATATTACTGATAATAGAGGAGGACCTTCTTCTAACACCTCTGCAGCTTATATTACTGATAATAGAGGAGGACCTCCATCTAACACCTCTGCAGCTTATATTACTGATAATAGAGGAGGACCTCCTAACAACTCTGCAGCTTATATTATTGATTAGAGGAGGACCTCCTTCTAACACCTCTACAGCTTTTATTACTGATAATAGAGGAGGACCTTCTTCTAACACCTCTGCAGCTTATATTATTGATAATAGAGGAGGACCTCCTTCTAACACCTCTACAGCTTTTATTACTGATAATAGAGGAGGACCTTCTTCTAACACCTCTGCAGCTTATATTATTGATAATAGAGGAGGACCTCCTTCTAACACCTCTGCAGCTTCTAGCAATGATAATAGAGGAGGACCTCCTTCTAACAACTCCATTCTAGCTGATTCTATAGTGAACAGGCTAGATTACTGACTCCAGGAGGAGGACCTCCTTCTAACACCTCTAAAGCATATCCTACTGGCTCCAGGAGGACCTCCTCCTAACATTCCTATTCTACCATATTATTGGCTCCAGAGAGAGGACCTTATTTCTCCCACTATTCTAATAAGGGTCCATGCACATAAACATATGCCATCTGAGATATACAGTCTGTGAGCAGGGCATATGTCCCAGAGAGCATAACTTCATAGTTTACTATAATGCAGTGCACATCGAGCGACCCGCGGGACTACCGTCCCAGACTCATATTATCATGGGACATGATTGATGCCGCTCTGGGACATATGGCCTGCTCATGAACGCTATGTCTCGGAAGGCACACGTCTGTGTGCATGGGCCCTAACATGCAGTTGTTAGGAGGAGGTCCACACTTTGTAGTCAGTAATATATAAGAATGGAGTTGTTAGAAGGAGGTCCTTCTCTATTATCAGTCATATAAGCTGTAGAGGTGTTAGAAGGAGGTCCTCCTCCTGGAGTCAGTAATCTAGCCTGTTCACTATAGAATCAGCTAGAATGGAGTTGTTAGAAGGAGGTCCTCCTCTATTATCATTGCTAGAAGCTGCAGAGGTGTTAGATGGAGGTCCTCCTCTATTATCATTGCTAGAAGCTGCAGAGGTGTTAGAAGGAGGTCCTCCTCTATTATCATTGCTAGAAGCTGCAGAGGTGTTAGATGGAGGTCCTCCTCTATTATCATTGCTAGAAGCTGCAGAGGTGTTAGAAGGAGGTCCTCCTCTATTATCAGTAATATAAGCTGCAGAGGTGTTAGAAGGAGGTCCTCCTCTACTATCATTAATATAAGCTGGAGAGGTGTTAGAAGGAGGTCCTCCTCCTGGAGTCAGTAATCTAGCCCGTTCACTATAGAATCAGCTAGAATGGAGTTGTTAGAAGGAGGTCCTCCTCTATTATCATTGCTAGAAGCTGCAGAGGTGTTAGAAGGAGGTCCTCCTCTATTATCAGTAATATAAGCTGCAGAGGTGTTAGAAGGAGGTCCTCCTCTATTATCAGTAATATAAGCTGCAGAGGTGTTAGAAGGAGGTCCTCCTCTACTATCATTAATATAAGCTGGAGAGATGTTAAAAGGAGGTCCTCCTCCTGGAGTCAGTAATCTAGCCTGTTCACTATGGAATCAGCTAGAATGGAGTTGTTAGAAGGAGGTCCTCCTCTATTATCAGTAATATAAGCTGCAGAGGTGTTAGAAGGAGGTCCTCCTCTACTATCATTAATATAAGCTGGAGAGGTGTTAGAAGGAGGTCCTCCTCCTGGAGTCAGTAATCTAGCCCGTTCACTATAGAATCAGCTAGAATGGAGTTGTTAGAAGGAGGTCCTCCTCTATTATCATTGCTAGAAGCTGCAGAGGTGTTAGAAGGAGGTTCTCCTCTACTCTCAGTAATATAAGCTGCAGAGTTGTTAGGAGGTCCTCCTCTATTATCAGTAATATAAGCTGTAGAGGTGTTAGAAGGAGGTCCTCCTCCTGGAGTCAGTAATCTAGCCCGTTCACTATAGAATCAGCTAGAATGGAGTTGTTAGAAGGAGGTCCTCCTCTATTATCATTGCTAGAAGCTGCAGAGGTGTTAGAAGGAGGTCCTCCTCTATTATCAGTAATATAAGCTGCAGAGGTGTTAGAAGGTGGTCCTCCTCTATTATCAGTAATATAAGCTGCAGAGGTGTTAGAAGGAGGTCCTCCTCTATTATCAGTAATATAAGCTGCAGAGGTGTTAGAAGAAGGTCCTCCTCTATGATCATTGCTAGAAGCTGTAGAGATGTTAGAAGGAGGTCCTCCTCTACTATCAGTAATATAAGCTGCAGAGGTGTTAGAAGAAGGTCCTCCTCTATTATCATTGCTAGAAGCTGCAGAGTTGTTAGAAGAAGGTCCTCCTCTACTATCAGTAATATAAGCTGCAGAGGTGTTAGAAGAAGGTCCTCCTCTATGATCATTGCTAGAAGCTGCAGAGGTGTTAGAAGGAGGTCCTCCTCTATTATCAGTAATATAAGCTGCAGAGGTGTTAGAAGGAGGTCCTCCTCTATTATCAGTAATATAAGCTGTAGAGATATTAGAAGAAGGTCCTCCTCCTGGAGTCAGTAACCTAGTCTTTTCTATACAGAGCAGGCTAGAGTGGAGTGGGCAGAAGGAGGTCCTCCTGTATTTGCTGTGGCTTATTGAGTTAATTTTGGTCCTCTCTGAGAAGTCCTTAATCTAGTCGGCTGTGGCAGATAAAACTGTGAAATTAAAATACATGAAGGGTGTGCTCATGTGGTCGGCGTGGTTTTAGAAGTGGCATTTTGATTGACACTTGTGTGTTTTATTGGCAAAACCACACAGCCATTAATGAGAGTGTTAACAGGAAATGGCCGCGCTGTGCGAACACAACTGTAAAACTCTGAATTTGATCATGTCGGCTTAGAATTACATCATTGGTGTAGGACATGATAAATGAGCCGGGCCACCCCTCCCCCGCCATTCCTCCTTATTTAGAACTGGTGTAAGTGACTTGGAAGGGGAAGAAGTCTTAGATTTTGCCGCAAATCACCTTTGCGAAAAAATCTGCACCAAAAATACACCAAAAGGTCGTATATATTTAAAAATAAATGACCCCTTAGTTCTATTTTTATGTATTTGTGAAAACAAGCAGAATGGAGTTTTTTCTATTGCATCGATAAAAATATATATGAAAAAATTATATAGGAAATTCATAAATGTAGTAAAACAGTTTCCAGAATTAAGAATGCAAAGAATTTATTAAGTAACATAAAGAACAGGAGGACCTCCTCCTAACAACTCCATTCTAGTCTCAACCCCCTGACTACCGACCAGGACCTGCCCAGTATCTGCTGCACTGCCAGAGCTGAAGGACCTGCGGTGACGTCACCGTCATGTGATCAGGGAGCGGGGCTCAGCAGTGGGTAGGAGAAGAGGTGGTGAAGGACCTGGGGTGACGTCACCATCATGTGATCAGGGGGCGGGGCTCAGCAGTGACTACCGACCAGGACCTGCCCAGTATCTGCTGCACTGCCAGAGCTGAAGGACATGGGATGACGTCACCGGCATGTGATCAGTAGAGGGGGCGGGACTCAGGAGAGAAAAAGAAGTGGTAAAGGACCTGGGAAGACGTCACTGTCATGTGATCAGTGCAGGGGGCGGGGCTCAGCAGTGGGGAGGAGAAGAGTTGGTGAAGGACCTCGGGTGACGTCACTGTCATGTGATCAGTGGAGGAGGCGGATCTCTGCAGTGGAGAGGATAAGAGGACTGCAATGATGATCATGTGACATCAGGGGGCGGAGCTTTGCATGGAGAATCGATGAGTCTAGTGGCTTTTCTCTTAGAGCTAAAACAATGCTGGGAGTTGTAGTTCTCTCCTATGATTTCCTATAATAACACCCTGGATATGCTGGGACTTGTAGTTCTCTCCTCTAATGCTGTAGCTGTGGTGATTTCAGTCGACTTCTGGGACGTGTAGTTCAGTTTCGGGAGGAGAATGTTGTCCTTCCTGGTGCTGACCTCAAACCCGAGACGAAAGTCTTCTGCAGACATCTGAGTTCAGGGCGGCAGGATGGTTGGAAGCTTCCATCCCCTGATGACAGAGGTCGCCCGCTCCTCTTATGTAGACGACCTCCCACCCCGAGATCAGACCTTGTGCCCTCAGATGACAATGCTATGTGGGGGTTTCTGGCCTTTTCAGTAGAAGACATTGAGGAGACCACGATGGTGTGTAACGTCAGGTCTCATCTAGTCTGCAGCGGCATCAGATGCCCCAAAGAGGCGCTCACTAGGAACGGGCGGAGATTCCCCCAGAAGACTAGGGTAAGTAACGGGGATAGTGGCGGGATGTTTGGTCCACGCCGCTCTCACACTCCGCCCATTTATAACAAAATGGTGGACAAGACCAAACAGCGAGCTACTTGTGCAAATGAGAAGTGACTTTACGGCTCCAGAATTCAGGCTCCGGGGCTTCATAAATCACCCAATTGTCTGTAAGGAGGTGATGCTGAGAGCTGGAGCCCACACCACGAGAAAGGACGTGAAGACAAACCTGCCGGTTATTGGCTGCAGCCGACGTCTTAGAGGAGTCTCTCTAAGAAGAGAAGCAGCATAACGGGACAACAAAGATGTCCTCTGTAGACAATCCTCCACAACTGATGGGTCTTTGCCCTGACATTCACTCTAATAGGCTTCGTAGGCCTGAGGCCTATAAGGCAGTGAGTCCTGGCGCAGGAACACAGCACTGTGATGTCATCACAACTGCTCACAGCGTCTCTGGCCATAGGCCGGAAGATACCTGCGGGCGGCATCACGGATGGCGGGAAACGGGACGTCACTGGTTCATGTAGAGCAAAAGGGACAGGTCACCGCTGTGACCGGCGATTGGCTGCAGCAGTCACGTGACGACCGTCAACAGAATGTTGATTCCCAGAGATCCGGGACCAGTGGAGGCGGCCGTGGAGTGGTGCAGCCAGAATCCAGCGGCGGGGACCAGGTATGAACCCCACCACGGGTCCAGCCACTCTGAGGAGGATGCAGAGCCAATGCACAGACAGGAGCAGAAGAACCATTTCTGGACTGATATTAGAAGCTGAAGACACCTTGGGAATAAAGCCAGGTAAAGGGCTAAGAAGCAGATGGGGCAGCAGATCTGGGAGGGTCCTGACAGGACAGAGTTTGGAGATCACTCGCTCTTCTTGCTGAAGTTATGGCAACAAGGAAAAGATTCTTTAAAGATAAGTATTAATATTGCTGTGTCACCGTGGTCCATAGGGTGTGGTATTACACTGTCAGCATTATGTCTGTGCAGGAGATTACAGGGAATTATACATCATTATAATGCTGTGTGATGCTGCTGTGCTGCCCTGAGCGGAGGCCAGAACGGGACTTCTCACTGACACTGCGAGATCCTCACATTCACCTCAGTCCGGTGTGTCTGGCCTCACAGGAGTCAATAGGCAGATCCCACTAATACTCCACAGGCAGTTTATAAAGAGGGATTTTATACAAAATGGTTTTCTTGGAATCCCATCTTACAAATCAGGAGTCAATTTACTTAACCGAATGTGCAGAGCTCTAGCACCGGCCTGGTGGGAAAGAAGGAGAGTCTAATAGCACGGCAGAGTCCTCATAAGGAGAAATAGACTTTTGGATAATCTTGGAACTCCCAGATCCACTTCTGGGCAGATTCCTAAGAAGAGCGGTCTTTGGGATCCGATTTATAAGCAGACTTTCTTGTCGATTTCCTTGTCTGCTCTTTCCCAGGTCTTTGGAAACCAGTCTGAGAGAAGAGTATGATTGGGAAGAACTCTAGTCGACAAGCAGGGTTAGAACCAAGAGGGATGGATAGTGCCAAAACAGCCAACGAGGGGGTCCGTTCAGAAGCTGGCCACGGTCAGAATACCAGGAGAACCTGTAGAAACTAAGTCAGCAGATTAAGGGTTAATCCAAAAAACAAGCCACAGTTAGATTGGCATGAGCTCCGATGCAGTGGTAATGAGTATCAAAAGGAACCAGGAACAAAATCACAGGCAAGGATTAGAGGAAGCGCAGAGGTTTATATCGCCCCCTGGTCCTGGGATTGGACACGGTCAGGAATCTACTTGGCCTCCAGTCTCGCAGATAGATTGACCAGCTGAGGCCTGGCTCATCGGCATAGCAAACCTCCTAAAACAGTCACGCACTGGATCACGGCTAGGTAATTACATGACCCCACGGGGGATAGGAGCTGTATAATACCCGCTGAGAGCCGTGGCATTGATGAATAGACTGCGCATTCCCCGCTTACTCACCGCCATCCTGGTTTACTTCTGCCTTCAAAGTTCATGTTTGAAGCATTACAGCTGCAGAAAAGCCAAAGAAAGGTACCATCTGTTATCTGTGTATGTGACCACAGTGCAGGGTGAGCACTCTGAGATGTGACTAAAGTTGGTGACTGACGTACAAAAGTCACACATTTTTGCACAAGCCTCGTTTTGCACAAACATTTGCAACTTTTTTCTTGCGGATTACCACCACTCTTGTCAATTGTCTAAAGAGAAAAGTGAGCGGGGCTTAGCAGAAGGGTCAGGCCCTCCACAGCCCGACCAACAATGGCTCATAGCTGGGGGAAATGTGTTTTTCTGGCACAGGACTGACAGAAAATGCACCACGGAGGCCTGTGCTACTTACTAAATGTGTCACATCTTTCTCTCCTGGCCCCAATCACTACACAGTGCAAACTTATAAAGCGTTGGTAGAACTAATTACTCCTCCGTTGAGCCATTACAACAACATCTTACGAACGGCTCAATGACAGATTCCTACAAGGACGGCCTGCAGCAGATTGCTACCCAAGGGTGAAAAATTCCTAAAGATCCCAAATTCATATCATCTGATTTCTTTGACCAAGATGTGAAGCTCTTGTAAAAAATGCTGATAGATCGTCTGCCCTGCTCCTTATTATATTCACTATATCTGGGTAGGATTTGTGGGGAGAAGAGCAGCTGTTACAAACATCTGCAAGGTCTTTAGACTGGGTCTGGACCATCCATAGTCAGGTGAGTATACCTCCTTGCTAGCATTGCATGCAGAAAAAGCTTCTAATAACCTTCGGTGGAGCTGTTCATCTCAGACCTATATGAGAATCCTACAGCTGAAATCCATACGGAAGGTTTTCTTACAGAACCATTTGAGCTGACCAAGGGTTACTCCTGATTACCCTTACTATGTAAGGGCAGAGTGCTGGATGTAGAGTGCGATCACATTTGCATTTTCCGTTTGTATACTGAATCTTTGCCCATAAAATCTGCTCTTCTCCTCCTGCTCTATAACCCGCTGCCAGACACCATGTTCCACGTGACAGGTTTACTTTAAAGCAGCTCTGACCCCTTCAGCTGCTGTGATCTCAGCCAGCAAGGAGGACAGCGGGGAAGTTGACAGGCTGCAGGAGAAGGGAAACAGGTTCTGTTTCCCTGTGTGACTGTACATGACCCTGAGGGAGGGTTAAGTGGACTTCTGTGCATGTTACCTTTCCCCTCTCCTCCATCAATCAGAAAGCATACTCGCTGTCTGACTGTCACATATTTTTCTTTTTTTTCAAGGAAAGAAGTGAGAAGATGAGCGCTTGTCCATCCAATAACCTCTATGTGCCACATTAGGCCGTTTATTGATGCCCTGATCGAGACATTTACCACTATATGAATCACAGCGTCAAATAAGTCACAGCAAACACTTGAGCCCCACACACCCAAACATCAATAAAACTTTTTCATTTTTCTCTGTCCCTCCAGTCCATGTCCTATCTGTACCATACAATATGCAGACAGCTTCTCTAGCGATACCCGGTACACACTACCGTAATAGTGATAACGATGATATCTAGAGAGGAATCTAATATATTTTACCACAGTGAATGCCGTAAAAGTAAATCAAATAAAATAATCAGTAGAAGGCCGCTACAGCAGGCAGCACTTGATGTGCAGTCCGCTCACCCCCGCAGAATTTACAGCCCTACAGTAGTGCCACCAGGGAAGCTTTAATAAGCAGAAAATTTTGTCTGTCAGTGATACTGTTTGAATGAAGATGAAATATTAATATGTCCACATACATTATAAAACTATTACATGGAGCGTCGTTACTCCTCCCCATGTCACTCTGGACTCTCCCGCAGTGTGGGTGGAGGTGTGAATACAGTGATAAGAAGCAAGGTTCATGGGGACAGTTCATCTTCACTGCTCTGGAAGAAAAAAAAGGGAGGCAGGAAAATTTCATCAAAACTAATCCATCCTATTGACTGTTTGAGATCCACAAATAAAGACATATGCTAAATATGGGGAAATAGTTTCTCTCCTGTGTGACTTTTCTCATGTCTAACAAGTTTGGACTTCTCTGCAAAACATTTCCCACATTCTAAACATGAATACGGTTTCTCTCCTGTGTGAATTCTCTCATGTTTTACAAAATTTGATTTATATGTAAACCTCTTCCCACAATGTAAGCAAGAATACGGCTTCTCTCCTTTGTGAAATTTCTGATGTGAAACAAGATTTGATTTCCGTGTAAAACCTTTCCCACATTCTGAACATGAATACGGCTGATCTCTAGTGTGAATTCTTTCATGTGTAACAAAACTTGATTTATGAGTAAAACACTTCCCACCTACTGAACATGAATATGGTTTCTCCCCTGTATGACATCTCTCATGTCTAACAAGACTCGATTTATCTATGAAACATTTCCCACATTCTGAGCAGGAGTATGGATTCTCTCGTGTGTGTATTATTCTCTGTGTAGAAAGACCTAAGTTTTCTGTTAACTCTTTACTAGACTGAAACCTTTCGCCCCCTTCCTGATCTGTACTTGTGGTAACAATCTGTGATTGGTCAGGAGAAGGTTCCTCATAATTAGGAGGATTATATGACAGATCTGTACTGTGAAGTCCTGGATGTACATTAAGGGTAATGAGGTTTTCTCCTGAAGAGCGCTGCAGGATATCTTCATCTAGTGGTAACATGACATTTTCACATTTCTTACTGGGATTTTCTGTTAAGATAAAAATGTAAATTTGTGTTATCTTTCCCAAACTATAGAGTATTTTAGTTATAACTTTCACATTAGGCTGGGACTTGATCCTGCAGGAAGACATTCATTTTAAATCCACTTCTGGCTTTTGCCAAACAAAAGAAAACTGCACCTAAAACTGCATGTGTGATTCCAGCCTTAGAAAGCTTTTTACAACTTCATAACAAAGTTCAACCTTCTGATTTACACCCAACCATGACTTTTATTACATACAGTAAATCACAACATAACAAAACGTAAACATTTGAAAAACCCGACCATGTCTGGCAGCCGGCCCTGCACTCCACCAGCACAATGTACCATTCAACACCAACCGGACATAATTTTAATTCAAAAGGTGAATCATGGTTTGCAGTTGGAGGATTGAGCATTGTGGTTTGGAGCTGCACATGACAGGTCTTCCCTTGTG
Organism: Bufo bufo; assembly: GCF_905171765.1. Lineage (NCBI taxonomy): Eukaryota > Metazoa > Chordata > Amphibia > Anura > Bufonidae > Bufo > Bufo bufo. The sequence goes on along the minus strand of NC_053390.1, from coordinate 12,168,239 downwards.
ATATAAGAGGCTGGTGCTCCTCCATTACATGTCACTGCACACACGTGTATACACTGCACATGACGGGTCTCACCTTGTGATATAAGAGGCTGGTGCTCCTCCATTACATGTCACTGCACACACGTGTATACACTGCACATGACGGCTCTTACCTTGTGATATAAGAGGCTGGTGCTCCTTCATTAGATGTCACTGCACACACGTGTATACACTGCACATGACGGCTCTTACCTTGTGATATAAGAGGCTGGTGCTCCTCCATTACATGTCACTGCACACACGTGTATACTCTGCACCTGACGGCTCTTACCTTGTGATATAAGAGGCTGGTGCTCCTCCATTACATGTCACTGCACACACGTGTATACTCTGCACCTGACGGCTCTTACCTTGTGATATAAGAGGCTGGTGCTCCTCCATGACATGTCACTGCACACACGTGTATACACTGCACATGACGGCTCTTACCTTGTGATATAAGAGGCTGGTGCTCCTCCATGACATGTCACTGCACACACGTGTATACACTGCACATGACGGCTCTTACCTTGTGATATAAGAGGCTGGTCCTCCTCCATTACATGTCACTGCACACACGTGTATACACTGCACATGACGGCTCTTACCTTGTGATATAAGAGGCTGGTGCTCCTCCATTACATGTCACTGCACACACGTGTATACACTGCACATGACGGCTCTTACCTTGTGATATAAGAGGCTGGTGCTCCTCCATTACATGTCACTGCACACACGTGTATACACTGCACATGACGGCTCTTACCTTGTGATATAAGAGGCTGGTGCTCCTCCATTACATGTCACTGCACACACGTGTATACACTGCACATGACGGCTCTTACCTTGTGATTAGAGATGAGTGAATTTCTCAACAATTTGATTAGAAAGGTTTAACGAATTTTCCAAAATTTTCTTCATAGGATGCCCTCCTTTACATTTCCATAATGACTGGGAACCAGTGATGTTTTCACCGGACGAGGAGACCGGGGTCTGGTTGTTTTGAATCTTGACTAACTTCGTGACTCTTCCAGGCTCCAAGCTATCTTTAACCCCATTGGGACAACTGTTCTTCGTAGAAAGGTCCAGCGGGTTTCCCGTTGTACATTGAGCATAAAAGGGACGCCTCAGTTTCTGGACATGTCCACGGACTACACAGCACGGACCTCAAGTGTATTCAATTTATGGGAATTGAAATACTGAAACCACCAATTAGAGGGGGGGGGGGGCAGGACTTGATTATTTTACAACAGAAAAACCGCTGGATCTTTCTGCTGGAAAATAAACGCTAAGTTTTAAGGCATTCATCTTAACATTTAGGCCCTTTGCAGACGAGAGTCTCGGATTCGGTCCGGATGCGTTGCGGGTTCTTTCAGTGAAACTCACACCATATCGCAATCAAGTTCAGTCAGTTTTGACTGCAATTGCGTTCAATTTGTTAAGTTTTTCCACGCAGGAGCAATGTGTTTTGATGCGTTTTGCATGCGCGTGAAAAAAACGGAATGTTTACAAACAACTGAGAAGGGGCCCAGGAGGACGAACAGATTTTATTGCCAGGGCCTCCGCAGCAGTATTATAAACTGACATTATATACAGAGACACTGAGGGAAACAGAAGGAGCTGCTGCTGGACCTTTTCTGAGAGAGAGATCGTGACTCACCACAGGAGTGGGGTTTGCACGAGAGGTGGGGGGTTGTGAAGAAGTTAGAGGAGGAAGGGGGGGCTGTTCAAAAATTGCTGTTTGGCCCAGTCATTTCTAGTTACGCAGCTGCTGTCCTGTGTGGACTTGGACAGATGGTTTGGTTTGCTTGTGGTTTTCTTGTCATGTTTCTGATTCTTTATGCTGGACTTCCTAGATTGCTCTGGGGGTGTATAATGGGCTGCATTACCCCATCACTGGTTTCTGAACCTTGGAAGCTGCTTCAGCTCCTGTTATTGAGTTATAGTTTGTTTACAGTAATACACATTTATTATTAATGTATTGTCTTCAGCAGGTCCTGGCGACAGAGGTTCAAAGGGAAGGAAATCAACTTCCAAATGAAAGCACCTTGCTGCAAGGATTCTGATATATGTCCTGTCCGACCATCTCTGCAGTGTTGACTGATTTGTAGATCCAGATGACAGGAGTCAGTATCTCTTCTTTCAGTAACACTCTTAAGTGTTTCTAGGTTAAACAACCCAGTTGGTCAGTGCACCATTCTGATTCAAGAATTCAGGATAAACTTTTTTCCTCCTCTGAAGAGGAGAAGACTGAAGAGGGAAATATTCATTCCATGGAAAGAAAGTAAAACAGAAATTGTTCATGTCCATCCATTTGGGGAACCAGGTTGATGAGCGGGGGAAGCTCACGTCTCTACACCTGTAGAAGGCCTAGGACCTTCAAAGCGATTGAAGCTTTGAAAAACCTACAGATGGAGCAGGGTTAGCACTCCAACTCTTAACTCAATTTTCTTAACTCATTGCGTTATCTTGAGACAAAAGCCATTGAAAAGCAATTGAAGGTGTTTGCTTATATTCTATAACACAACTCAGAAATCTCAGAAAACAGGAGTGTTAACTCTACTCCATCCGTATGATGGCACAATGGAAACATCCTGGAAAGGATCCTGACCAATTCAGTCCAGATTCACAATAGATAGCCTCTCAATCCTGAACAGGTCTTCCTCTGCCTGATGTGGGAAGTTAAGCAGAGAGTGCTGTGTTCTGGTACAGATTGGGATTGAGAATAAGGCCAGAAAGTCATCTGCTCAGTTTTCTACTGTGGAATTTCTACTGGTTCCATACCTGGATGATTGGCAATCTTCAGGCTGCTGGACATTTATTTTAACCCCTGTGCTGGGGAAAGTATCTTGGCAGCAGAGGGTTTTAGGCACCATGTAAGGAGTTGCAGAGGTAGCTTATTGAGTTGTATGACACGTATGCCCTCTATATAGAGAAGATATCCTAAGCCTGTGGAAACCTTAAACCAGAGGGGTTGAATATTTGGTGTATCCTGTCATTTCAAGCTTGTCAATTCTACAGATGGTAGAAACATTTCAGAGACAAGTGTTTTGTTTTCCAGCAGATCTGGATTCTGTTGACTAATAATGGCTCTGAACTAGGTTAAGAACTGCACCTCGAGGGGCATATAGTCATTGAGCTCCTGGAGTCCTGTGAGAGGTCTATTTCCTCAAACCTCAAAGACTTTAATGCTATAGAAGATAGTGTCTGACTCACCCCACCGACTTGAGGAAACAGTCAGTGTAAGAGCAGACATTATAAGCAGGGTGGCACCAAATCAGAAACCCTTCTTAAAAAAGTGCAAAAGATCATGACATGGACAGAAACCTGACCCATCTGTCTGCTGTACTTGTTTGAGGCTCCTTCAACATTGTTGCTGACTGACAGTAGCCTTTCCAAGAGAATGGTCTCTGAATCAAGAGATCTTCACAAAAATTGCTCAGTGGAATCATATTCAGTCTCAAGATGGAAACATTATTTTCCCTTTCTTAGGTGGAAAATCCCTTGGCAGCAGATACCTTGTCCATTCCTTGAAGGGTCAGGCTGGCCTACATTTTTCCTCCAGTTTCCATGATAATTATGGTATTGATGAAAATCGGGCTAGACCAGACAACAGTACAGCCATCATACTGTTTGGGCCAGAGAGGTCATGGTTCCCAACATGCTGGTGAGTCAAGGGTGTTACTGAGACTTCCACTAGTTTAGACCCTTGATAAGTAGGGCACTGAACTCTGACAATATCTGGAAAGGTTGCTAGCCTTGATTTCTATCTAGCGGCCTCTCTGATGTAGTCATGAAGATCCTACCACACTTTGGGCTTCAATCTACCAAAAGATAATTTTTCCTAACTCATTCAGTTGAGTCAAGAATATAACTTGGAGACTTCCCCCACTGCAGTTTTTGTGTGTCTAGGACACTGAACTATGCCAAGACCTGAAGAGTTTCAGTTTGACAGCCTGAAGTTTGACCAGCCTCTTTAACTATCTTGAAGCCTCTTTGATTAAATCATGAAGACCTTTACCACACTCTGGTTTGCAATTTATGAAAAGTTCATTTTGATCCCAACTCATTCAAATGAGTCAAGGGTGTATCTGAAGACTTCCCCCAGTGCAAATGATGTGTGCCTAGAGCACTCAGCTCTGCCAGAACCTGTAAAGAGTCAACCCCACAGCCACTATATAAACCTAATGGTCTCTAAGACATAGTCAAATACCTTGTCGTAGCCAGGTATCCACTTAAAGGGCTTACACAAGGATCAAGTGAATCTATTCAGCTTGAATTCTATTAAGGGGTGGATAGTTCTAAACCACAGATTATCAATCTTTTGCTTTCTGCAAAACAAATTTGGAAAAGGCCTAAGAGTATCAACCTTTAAAGTCTAAATTTTGCCCATTCCGCAAGTTTATCTTTGTCACAATAGTCCTTGATGAAAAAGTTTCTGAAAGGTTTGCTAAGATGTAGCTTTCCATAATAGGACTTGACCTTAGTCCTAAAAGTTTTAAGATCATCTCCCTTTGAACCTCTGGAGGAGGGCCCACATAAATACCTAACCTAGAGGTACTTTCCATCTGGTCATGACATCTGCCATAAGAACAGGGAGATCCTAGTCTTGTCATCAGTGGATCGGTACTTCAGATTCCTTCTTACTCCAAAGGAATGTTCTTTGGTAACTATAATCAGGTCTCCACCTTCCAGTGTCTGTTATGAGCTTTACTGTAATGTTGAATATCATCTCCATTCCCTAGATCTTTCCAGATGTCCTGAGATCTATTTAGCCTGGAGTAAAGAGATCAGGAAGGTTGAGAATTTATTACTGGAAGGATCAATAGGCTCTCACATGCGCCATAGCTGCCAGGTGCCTGATGTTTCATACAGCAGACACCAGCAGCTAATGTCCGTGACTGGCGGTAACAATGATCTCAGACTTAACTTTTCAGATGCTGTGGTCAAACATGAGGATCAGGGGAGCCGGATGCATTGTGTGGCAGCCTCAGTCCTCCGTAATGAACTGAAGCTGCCGCATGTTAGCTCCTATGAAGCCCTTGCCTGTGGCAGGGCTTTATAGGATTACAATAAAACTCTCATACACTCCAGTGTCGGTGTATGAGAGAAGCAATTTGATGATTACTTTTTATAGTTCCCTATGGGAACTATAAAATACTGTAAAAAATTTTTTTAAGAAAATCACCCCCTTTACCCAAAATGTTAATAAAAATGGAAACTATAAAATAATACACATCATAGGTGTCTCCACGTCCGAAAGCAACCATACTTTTAAACTATTAAATATTTTTCAGATATGGCAAATGGCAAAAAAGTCAAAATGGTTGACTAGCCGTTTTTTTTGGTCTCTTCACCTCCCACAAAAAATAAAAAGTGATTAAAAAAAATACCCCAGAATGGTATGAATGAAAACTACAGATCATCCCTCAAAAAATGAGCCCTCACACAGCTCCGTACACATAACTACAAAAAAGTTATAGAGATCACAATATGGCGATGAAAAATAAAAAAAAACTTTTTTCAAAGTTTTTATTTTCAGTATTAAAATGCAAGACTATACATATGTGGTATCTGTGTAATTGTACTGACCTGGAGAACGAAAGTAACAGGTCAGTTTTAGGCTATTTTCACACTCGCGTTTTGTGCGGATCAGTCATGGATCTTCAAAAACCCCTCCATTCAGTTAATGCAACCGTCTGCATATACGCTCTGAACGAATCAGTTTGTATTATATTTAGCGTAGCCAAGACGGATCTGTCTTGAACACCATTGAAAGTAAATTGAGGATGGATCCTTTTTCTATTGTGACAGATTGTGTCAGAGAAAACGGATCAGTCCTTATTGACTTAAATTGTGTGTCAGGATGGATCAGTTTGGCTCAGTTTAATCAGACGGACAGCAGCGTTTTGGTGTCCAAAGCGGAATAGAGACTGATCGGAGGCAAACTGATGCATTCTGAGTGGATCCTTTTCCATTCAGAATGCATTAGGGCAAAACTGATCAGTTTTGGACCGCTTCTGAGAGCCCTGAACGGAACTCACAAACGGAAAGCCAAAGCGCGAGTGTCAAAGTAGCCTTACCGTATAGGGAACACCGTAAAAACGAAACATAAAACTGTTGTGTAATTGCATTATTTTTACAATTTCACCCCACGTGGAATTTTATTCCATCTCTCCACTACATCGTTTGCAATATTAAATGGTGAAATTAGAAAATGCAACTTGTCCCGTAAAAAAACAAGCGCTCATACGGGTACGTAAATGGAAAGATAAAAAAAAAGACCTGGAAAGGTAGGGAGTAAAAAACAAAAATGCAAAAAACCTTCCGGGGCTAAAAGGGTTAACTGTAAGGTTTAAAATATAAGTCATAAACGGAAAATATGTCTTCCTAAACAGGATTTATCTGATGTTTTATAGAAGTCGTTATGTGACATCAATTAAGCTTTTATATCCAAATATACAACCTGAAATGAAAACAATGTCTATGACCCAGTGATATATTGTTTCATTATATTGTGGCCATATGGCTTCTCTCTTGTGTGACTTCACTAATGACCCCAATTATGGCTTTAGAAACAAAAACATTTTTCTCATTCTGAATGCAGCTTCTCTCATTTGTGATTCTTCTTATGTTTTAGAAGACTTGATATTTCTGAAAAACGTTTCTCACATTCTGAACATGAATACGGCTTTTCCCCAGTGTGAATTCTCTCATGTGCAACCAGATTAGATTTATATGTAAAACATTTCCCACATTCTGAACATGAATACAGTTTCTCCCCTGTGTGACTTCTATCATGTCTAACAAGATTAGATTTTTGCACAAAACATTTCCCACATTCTGAACATGAATATGGCTTCTCCCCTGTGTGAATTCTCTCATGTTTAACAAGGCATGATTTCTGTGTAAAACATTTCCCACATTCTGAACATGAATATGGTTTCTCTCCTGTGTGATATCTCTCATGTGTGACAAGATCTGATTTATATGTAAAACATTTCTCACATTCTGAACATGAATATGGCTTCTCTCCTGTGTGACGTCTCTCATGTCTAACAAGATGTGATTTCTGTGTAAAACATTTCCTACATTCTGAACATGAATACATTTTCTCTTCTTTGTGACGTCTTCGGTGTGTAGAAAGTCCTGAGCTGTTTGTGGATTCTTTACCACAATAAAACCTTTTAATCCTTTTCTGACTTGTGCTTGCGGTAACAATCTGTGATTGGTCCGGAGAAGGTTCCTCATAATTAGGAGGATTATATGACAGATCTGTACTGTGAAGTCCTGGATGTACATTAAGGGTAATGAGGTTTTCTCCTGAAGAGCACTGCAGGATATCGTCATCTAGTGGTAACATGACATTTTCACATTTCTTACTGGACTTTTCTGTAAAGATGAAAATGCAAATTTGTTTTAAAGTTTTTTGTTTTTTTTTAACTACAGAGTAGACAAACTTATAACATTCCAATTCGTTGGGAAGTTGATCCAGCAGGAAGGAGAAGTGTTCATTCATTTGGAATCCTGACTTTGGCCAAAAAACTGCACTTGTGATCCCAGCCTTACAAAGCTTCTATAACGTCCTGACAAAGTCCAGGATTCTGGTTTACACCAGGTCATGACTTTTATTACATACAGTAAATAATGACAACAAAACTAAAAAAAAAAATTAAAAGCCTGGTCATGTCTGGAAATGAGCCCTGCTCTCTGCTAACTAGACATAATTTGAATAAAACAAGGAACATTATGGTTAGAGCTGGTAAAGGTGGCATCATGGTTTGAGGCTATGGACGGAACATCATGGTTTGGAGATGGTGAAGAGGGGCATCATTATTTGTAGCTGGTGGTTTGTAGCTGCTTTGCTGCCTCATGGTCTGGACACATCAAAAACTAAAGCCTATAACTCGGACAATAACCTCACTTGTCCCAGATAATAAAATGTAACTTTTAATAGTGGTGTTTAAGAATGCTAATAAAGTAAATGTGAGCTAAAGAAGGATACAACTATCTGTTGCCTTGTCAGTGGTGAGCTTGGTATGTCATAATTACAATGACCAGCGGAGGTGCACTCCCCAGGTCACACATTTGGAGACTGCTGCTGCGTCCTATAGATTTTGGCGATACTATGTATCATCCACTGTTCGCTATCAGACAATTAACACTGACGCTGTGCTGCACTATTCACTCAGACTGACAGGTGCATCAGAGGCTAAAACACTAAACTCTGTCCCCCAACATGTGTCGCCAGTAATCTGGCTTCATCGGGGGTTCCGGACAGCATTGAATTAAAGCGCTGCTACTAGACCTTATAAAGGCTATCTCCACCTTAACCGCCGGCTGGAGAGCCAATGAGTACAAGGGATAGAAAGAGGTAGTTGTATTATGTATTATGCTGCCAATGAAGAGCCCAAACATCACAGTGACAACCACCACCGTCATCCAGGTAGGTGTGCTAATGCGCACCCCTTATATGTGCCTGGACTTACCTTTTCCAAGTGCCAATATGCTAACCTGCGGCTGCGCGAACACTTTAAGGTGCCATCGGAGTGAACGTCCACAATGCGCCTGCGTAAACACTTGGTGCGAGACTGGAGTTGTGCTGGACTCAACTACTCCAAGCGCTGGTGTATTGAACTACGGCTGCGCAAGGACTTGGAAATATTTCGAAGCCTCTGATCACAACGCGCCTGCGTGCGCACTTAGTCTGAGATCGCATCACTCCGCCTCAGTGCGGCTGCGCAAGGACTTAGCATCATAGTAGAGTGGCTTTCAGAGAAATCCACAGCACCACAACTGATTGCGGCTGCGCGAGGACTTAGATATATTAAACGGACAATACTCACCACAATCATTATGCGCCTGCGTACACACTTAGTCTAAAGATGCACCGCTCCAACTCAATGCGGCTGCGCACAGACTTAGTCTTACAATGTGATCTATTTCAAATGCATAGTACCGCAATATATTGTGGCTGCATGAGGACTTGGACATTTGGGCGAGCACTAGTCACAATGTGACACCTACGCCATATCTTAGGCTCCAAAGCTTCCACTTATTGATGCCCTATTGTCTTAAGCATGATTCCTGAAGTCTACACAGTTACTTCTAGATTAGATGCTTCACCATCAGCTCATTGCTGATGTGATACCATAATGGCATTGTATCTTAGTTATCATCAAACATAAATAGATATGGCATCAGGGTTAAAGATTACTATAGTATCCCTTGACCATAATTAGGGTGTGAATGGTCTCTTATATGGTCATGTAGTATAAGGTATATGGTAGCAGCGTCTGATACTGCTCACAAGTTAACAGATTAACAACAATTCTCTCAGAATAAATAACTAAAGTATGCAGATAAAAGTTACTTCTACAGGGTGGGCCATTTATATGGATATACCTTAATAAAATGGGAATGGTTGGTGATATTAACTTCCTGTTTGTGGCACATTAGTATATGTGAGGGGGGGAAACTTTTCAAGATGGGTGGTGACCATGGCGGCCATTTTGAATCCAACTTTTGTTTTTTCAATAGGAAGAGGGTCATGTGACACATCAAACTTATTGGGAATTTCCCAAGAAAAACAATGGTGTGCTTGGTTTTAACGTAACTTTATTCTTTCATGAGTTATTTACAAGTTTCTGACCACTTATAAAATGTGTTCAATGTGCTGCCCATTGTGTTGGATTGTCAATGCAACCCTCTTCTCCCACTCTTCACACACTGATAGCAACACCGCAGGAGAAATTCTAGCACAGGCTTCCAGTATCCGTAGTTTCAGGTGCTGCACATCTCGTATCTTCACAGCATAGACAATTGCCTTCAGATGACCCCAAAGATAAAAGTCTAAGGGGGTCAGATCGGGAGACCTTGGGGGCCATTCAACTGGCCCACGACGACCAATCCACTTTCCAGGAAACGGTTCATCTAGGAATGCTCGGACCTGACACCCATAATGTGGTGGTGCACCATCTTGCTGGAAAAACTCAGGGAACGTGCCAGCTTCAGTGCATAAAGAGGGAAACACTTCATCATGTAGCAATTTCACATATCCAGTGGCCTTGAGGTTTCCATTGATGAAGAATGGCCCCACTATCTTTGTACCCCATATACCACACCATACCATCAAACAGTCTTGGAGGGATCTATCCAATGTGGGTTAGTGTCAGATCAATAGCGGTGGTTTTGTTTGTTAACTTCACAATTCACATAAAAGTTTTCCTCATCACTGAACAAAATCTTCTGCGTAAACTGAGGGTCCTGTTCCAATTTTTGTTTTGCCCATTCTGCAAATTCAGTGCGCCGATCTGGGTCATCCTCGCAGAGATGCTGCAGTAGCTGGAGTTTGTAAGGGTGCCATTTGTAAGTAGCTAATATCCGCCGAAGGGATGTTCGACTAATGCCACTCTCCAGTGACATGCGGCGAGTGCTACGCTGTGGGCTCTTGCTGAATGAAGCTAGGACAGCCACTGATGTTTCTTCATTAGAGACAGATTTCATCCTTCCACATTTTGGCAAATCCAACACTGAACCAGTGTCACGGCTGTATGTGGGCAACAATAGTAATACACAGTACAGAGCTACTGACTGGACCCAGAACTAGGGAGGATAACGGGTGACCCCTGTCCGACCCTCAACGCTCTCCCTATTCTGCTAAAGCACATGCCCGGATCCAAATGGCGGAAAGAGGCATGCCCACGTGCCTAAGACTAATGACCACTGTAACCCCTACAATAGTGGAAGGGGCACGGCCACCAGTGCCCTACTCAGTATATGGAGGGAACCGTGGCCACCTCAGATCCAGTCAGAAAATAAACAGGAACACAACAATGTCTGCACACTTAGCTGACGGTGTTGCAGCCGCAGAGAAGATGGATCCAAGGACAGGCTGGCAATATCCGGAGTGCTAGCTGCAGCAGAACACAGGTCCAGTGAACTGATAGCTACAAGTGAAGAAACTAAAGCCAGAGCTACAACTGAAGTGAGAACTATAATCCACATCCTATCATAGGAGGAGGGGTGATATAAAGAGAGGAAAATCAAACACATGAAGGACAGCTGTGGTGAAAGAAACCAAAAGTAAACAGAGTAGTGAGAACTCCTCCCAGCTCTAGTAGTGACATCATCACAGGGGTGGAGAAACAGAGCTGTGAGAACGTCCCAAAGCTCTGGTAGTGACAGTACCCCCCCCTCTACGGGTGGACTCCGGACACCCAGGACCCACCTTCTCAGGATGAGCCCTATGAAATGCCCTGATGAGGCGAGTGGCTTTAATGTCCGACACCGGAACCCACATCCTCTCCTCAGGACCATAACCCTTCCAATGAACGAGGTACTGAAGAGAACCGCGGACCATGCGAGAGTCCACAATTCTGGAAACCTCAAACTCCAGATTGCCATCAACCAAAATCGGAGGAGGAGGCAAAGAGGAGGGTACCGTGGGCTGGACATATGGTTTTAAGAGAGATCTGTGAAATACATTATGTATCTTCCAAACCCGTGGAAGATCAAGACGGAAGGCAACAGGATTGATGACTGACAAGATTTTATAAGGCCCAATAAACTTGGGACCCAATTTCCAGGAGGGAACCTTCAACTTAATGTTTCTAGTAGACAACCACACCAGATCACCCACATTCAGGTCCGGACCAGGCACACGTCTCTTATCAGCCACACGCTTATACCTCTCACTCATCTTTTTAAGATTACCCTGAATCTTTTGCCAAATGGTAGACAAAGACGAGGAAAATCTCTCCTCCTCAGGTAAACCAGAAAGAGCCCCTCCCGAGAATGTCCCAAACTGTGGATGGAACCCATATGCACCAAAGAATGGTGACTTATCAGAAGATTCCTGACGACGGTTGTTCAGAGCAAACTCAGCAAGAGGGAGAAATGAACACCAATCCTCCTGGTTCTCTGAAACAAAACAGCGCAAATATGTCTCCAGATTCTGATTGAGGCGCTCAGTCTGACCATTCGACTGCGGATGAAAAGCAGAAGAGAAGGACAGCCGAACCCCCAGGCGAGAACAGAAAGCCTTCCAGAACCTGGACACAAACTGCGTGCCTCTATCGGAAACAATATCAGAGGGAATGCCGTGCAATTTAACAATATGGTCGACAAAAGCTTGCGCCAACGTTTTAGCATTAGGTAAACCAGGGAAAGGTACGAAATGAGCCATCTTGCTAAAACGGTCCACCACCACCAGGATCACCGACTTCCCCGAGGAACGAGGAAGATCCGTGATAAAGTCCATGGACAGGTGTGTCCAAGGACGGGAAGGAATGGGTAACGGGAGAAGGGAACCTGAAGGCCGTGAACGAGGGACCTTAGCGCGAGCGCACGTCTCACAAGCAGCCACAAAACCCTCCACCGACTTACGAAGAGCCGGCCACCAAAATCTCCGAGCAATGAGATCCACCGTGGCTCTACTCCCGGGGTGACCAGCAAGAACCGTATCATGATGCTCCTTAAAGAGTTTGTGACGTAGCTCAGGAGGCACGAACAACTTCCCAGAAGGACAACGGGCAGGTGTCTCAGTCTGGGCAGCCTGGACCTCGGCCTCCAAATCGGAATATAGAGCAGAAACAACTACCCCCTCCGCCAAAATGGGACCCGGGTCCTCGGAGTTTCCTCCTCCCGGAAAACAGCGAGAGAGAGCATCAGCCTTCACATTTTTTATCCCAGGTCGGAATGTAACAACAAAATTGAATCTGGAGAAGAACAGAGACCATCTGGCCTGTCTCGGATTCATACGCCTGGCCGACTCCAAGTATGCCAGATTCTTATGGTCGGTAAAAACGGTGATAGGGTGCCTGGCCCCCTCCAACCAATGGCGCCATTCCTCGAAAGCCAACTTGATGGCCAACAACTCCCTATCGCCCACATCATAGTTTCTCTCTGCCGGGGAGAGTTTTTTAGAGAAAAAGGCACAGGGTCGCCACTTGGCAGGGGAAGGGCCCTGGGACAAAACCGCACCCACACCCACCTCGGAAGCATCCACCTCAACAATAAAAGGTAAGGAAACATCGGGATGCACCAAGACGGGAGCAGACGCAAAATTCTCTTTAATCTTAGAAAAGGCTGCAAGCGCCTCCTCCGACCAAGAGGAAAAATCCGCCCCCTTTTTTGTCATGTCAGTGAGGGGTTTGACAACAGAGGAATAATTCAAAATGAACTTTCTGTAATAGTTCGCAAAACCCAGAAAGCGCATCAATGCCTTCTGATTCTCAGGAAGCTCCCACTCAAGTACAGCACGGACCTTCTCGGGATCCATGCGAAAACCAGAAGCAGAGAGGAGAAAACCCAGAAATTGAATCTCCGATACCATAAAAAGACATTTCTCCAGCTTGGCGTACAATTTATTTTCCCGCAGAATCTGCAGAACCTGAAAAAGATGATCCTGATGGGTCTGAACATCAGGGGAAAAAATCAAAATATCATCAAGATACACCAATACAAATTTCCCCATTAAATGATAGAAAATACTATTAACAAAATGCTGAAAGACGGCCGGAGCATTCATCAGGCCGAAAGGCATAACGAGATTCTCGAAATGCCCGTCAGGGGTATTAAAGGCCGTTTTCCATTCATCCCCCTCTCTGACCCTGACCAGGTTGTACGCGCCTCTCAAATCCAATTTGGAAAACACCTTGGCCCCAACAATTTGATTGAAGAGGTCCGGGATCAGAGGAAGGGGATAGGGATCGCGAATCGTGATACGGTTCAGCTCCCTAAAATCTAGGCAAGGTCTCAGAGAGCCATCTTTCTTTTTAACAAAAAAAAAACCCGCGGCCACAGGTGACTTTGAGGGACGAATATGCCCCTTTTCGAGACTCTCGGAGATGTAAGTTCGCATAGCGATTCTTTCCGGTTGTGAGAGATTGTAGAGGCGTGCTTTTGGCAGCTTGGCGCCGGGAATGAGGTTAATGGGACAGTCAAACTCCCGGTGAGGAGGTAGCTCCTGAACACCGCTCTCGGAAAACACGTCCGAGAAATCAGAGAGAAATGATGGCACCGTTTTAGTAGACACCTCTGCAAAAGTCGCTGTGAGACAATTCTCTCTACAAAAGTCACTCCACTCATTTATTTGCCTTCCTTGCCAATCAATAGTGGGGTTATGTCTAGTGAGCCAGGGTAACCCCAAAACTAGAGGAGACGGCAATCCGTTAAGGACAAAACAAGATATATCCTCCACATGAGTGTCACCTACAGCTAGCCGGATATTGTGAACAATGCCTTTCAGAGATCTCTGTGAGAGTGGAGCAGAGTCAATAGCAAAAACAGGTATATCTTTATCTAATGTGCAAACCTGAAAACCATGCATGGCTACAAATTGAGTGTCAATAAGATTGACGGCCGCTCCACTATCGACAAAAATCTCACAAGAAATGACTTTGCTCTCTAGCGCCACCCTGGCAGACAGGAGAAAACGGGAACTGCAGGTCAGAGGAAAAGCATCAAATCCTACATCAACTTTGCCCAAAGTAGCAGATGAAGCAGAACTTGATGATTTACCTTTTGAGATTTTTCTCTTATTATCGCTCTTAGTACGGTTCAAGAATCTCCTAGATGGACAAACATTTGCCAAATGACCTATGCCCCCACAACAAAAACAGACCATACTCTGAGGACTAAATCCTCTTTTATCAGGGGCAAGTCGAGCTAGCTGCATGGGTTCCTCCTCAGAGGGGAGCGAGACAGGATGAGGCCCCTGCACACTGAATGAGTCCGCACCACTTCCCCTAGACTGACAATGGCTGGACAGAGAGGTCTCGTTTCTTTCTCTTAGACGCCTGTCAAGGCGTACCGCCAATGACATGGCAGACTCTAAGGACGTTGGTCTCTCATGGAAAGCAAACGCATCTTTTAATCTCTCCGAGAGACCATGACAGAACTGACTCCGGAGTGCAGCATCATTCCAACCCGAATCAGCTGCCCATCTCCGAAATTCAGAACAATAAAGCTCCGCAGACCGTTTGTTCTGGCATAAAACACGTAGGTTAGATTCGGCCAGAGCAACACGATCCGGGTCATCATAAATCTGCCCCAGGGCCACAAAAAATCCCTCCACGGATCGAAGGGAGGGATCCCCTGATGGCAGCGAAAAAGCCCAAGTCTGAGCATTACCCCTGAGCAGGGAGATGACAATCCTCACCCTCTGCTCTTGATTACCAGAAGAGTGAGGACACAAGCAAAAATGGAGTTTGCATGCCTCTCTGAAACGAACAAAATTCTCACTGCCCCCGGAGAACGTCTCCGGAAGTGAGACCTTTGGCTCGCAACAGACTCCATGAGCCGGAGCAGGGCCCAATGCTTGAAGCTGAGTCATAGTTTGACGGAGATCCGCTACTTCCAAAGAAAGACCCTGCATGCGGTCAACCAGGCCAGAAAGCGGATCCATGTCAAAAAAGGACGGTTTTGGTGGATTATAATGTCACGGCTGTATGTGGGCAACAATAGTAATACACAGTACAGAGCTACTGACTGGACCCAGAACTAGGGAGGATAACGGGTGACCCCTGTCCGACCCTCAACGCTCTCCCTATTCTGCTAAAGCACATGCCCGGATCCAAATGGCGGAAAGAGGCATGCCCACGTGCCTAAGACTAATGACCACTGTAACCCCTACAATAGTGGAAGGGGCACGGCCACCAGTGCCCTACTCAGTATATGGAGGGAACCGTGGCCACCTCAGATCCAGTCAGAAAATAAACAGGAACACAACAATGTCTGCACACTTAGCTGACGGTGTTGCAGCCGCAGAGAAGATGGATCCAAGGACAGGCTGGCAATATCCGGAGTGCTAGCTGCAGCAGAACACAGGTCCAGTGAACTGATAGCTACAAGTGAAGAAACTAAAGCCAGAGCTACAACTGAAGTGAGAACTATAATCCACATCCTATCATAGGAGGAGGGGTGATATAAAGAGAGGAAAATCAAACACATGAAGGACAGCTGTGGTGAAAGAAACCAAAAGTAAACAGAGTAGTGAGAACTCCTCCCAGCTCTAGTAGTGACATCATCACAGGGGTGGAGAAACAGAGCTGTGAGAACGTCCCAAAGCTCTGGTAGTGACAACCAGTTTCACGAAACTTAGCAAGCAGTTTGCTAACTGTAGCATGGGAGATGGGTGGTCTCGTAGGGTGTCTTGCATTGAAATCTGCTGCAATGACCCGATTACTGCGTTCAATTTCTATCCGCTCCTCACGTGTTAACCTCGGCGACATGTCAATGGCTGTATATACAATGCAGAACACGGATTGTACAAGACGTCTCTGTAGTATAGTCTAATATACCGGCCCAAAGGAGGCCAGAAGGACACGCTCTCATCATGTGACTGGAGCCCTATGGATATGACTGACATATAAAGAACACGTAGCCTCTAATGTAATGTCAGAAGAAACTGTGGAGCTCCTCCATTACATGTCACTGCACACACGTGTATACACTGCACATGACGGCTCTTACCTTGTGATATAAGAGGCTGGTGCTCCTCCATTACATGTCACTGCACACATGTGTATACACTGCACATGACGGCTCTTACCTTGTGATATAAGAGGCTGGTGCTCCTCCATTACATGTCACTGCACACACGTGTATACACTGCACATGACGGGTCCTACCTTGTGATATAAGAGGCTGGTGCTCCTCCATTACATGTCACTGCACACACGTGTATACACTGCACATGACGGCTCTTACCTTGTGATATAAGAGGCTGGTGCTCCTCCATTACATGTCACTGCACACATGTGTATACACTGCACATGACGGCTCTTACCTTGTGATATAAGAGGCTGGTGCTCCTCCATTACATGTCACTGCACACATGTGTATACACTGCACATGACGGCTCTTACCTTGTGATATAAGAGGCTGGTGCTCCTCCATTACATGTCACTGCACACACGTGTATACACTGCACATGACGGGTCCTACCTTGTGATATAAGAGGCTGGTGCTCCTCCATTACATGTCACTGTACACACGATTATACACTGCACATGAGGAGCCTTACCTTGTGATATAAGAGGTTGGTGCTCCTCCATTACATGTCACTGCACACACGTGTATACACTGCACATGACGGCTCTTACCTTGTGATATAAGAGGCTGGTGCTCCTCCATTACATGTCACTGCACACACGTGTACACACTGCACATGACGGGTCTTACCCTGTGATATAAGAGGCTGGTGCTCCTCCATTACATGTCACTGCACACACGTGTATACACTGCACATGACGGCTCTTACCTTGTGATATAAGAGGCTAGAACTCCTCCATTACATGTCACTGCACACACGTGTATACACTGCACATGACGGCTCTTACCCTGTGATATAAGAGGCTGGTGCTCCTCCATTACATGTCACTGCACACACGTGCACACACTGCACATGACGGCTCTTACCTTGTGATATAAGAGGCTGGTGCTCCTCCATTACATGTCACTGCACACACGTGTATACACTGCACATGACGGCTCTTACCTTGTGATATAAGAGGCTGGTGCTCCTCCATTACATGTCACTGCACACACGTGTACACACTGCACATGACGGGTCTTACCCTGTGATATAAGAGGCTGGTGCTCCTCCATTACATGTCACTGCACACACGTGCACACACTGCACATGACGGCTCTTACCTTGTGATATAAGAGGCTGGTGCTCCTCCATTACATGTCACTGCAGACACGTGTATACACTGCACATGACGGCTCTTACCTTGTGATATAAGAGGCTGGTGCTCCTCCATTACATGTCACTGCACACACGTGTATACAATGCACATGACGGCTCTTACCTTGTGATATAAGAGGCTGGTGCTCCTCCATTACATGTCACTGCACACACGTGTACACACTGCACATGACGGGTCTTACCCTGTGATATAAGAGGCTGGTGCTCCTCCATTACATGTCACTGCACACACGTGTATACACTGCACATGACGGCTCTTACCTTGTGATATAAGAGGCTGGTGCTCCTCCATTACATGTCACTGCACACATGTGTATACACTGCACATGACGGCTCTTACCTTGTGATATAAGAGGCTGGTGCTCCTCCATTACATGTCACTGCACACAAGTGTATACACTGCACATGACGGGTCTTACCTTGTGATATAAGAGGCTGGTGCTCCTCCATTACATGTCACTGCACACACGTGTATACACTGCACATGACGGCTCTTACCTTGTGATATAAGAGGCTGGTGCTCCTCCATTACATGTCACTGCACACACGTGTATACACTGCACATGACGGCTCTTACCCTGTGATATAAGAGGCTGGTGCTCCTCCATCATGGCCTCCTTGTACAGGTCCTTGTGTCCTTCTATATACTCCCACTCCTCCATGGAGAAATAGACAGTGACGTCCTGACACCTTATAGGAACCTGACAACACAATGACACCGTCATCACCCAGACCCCTCCAGTGCTGTTACTGGAGAATTTCCCAGCATTCCCAGCAGTGTCACCTCTCCAGTCAGCAGCTCCATCATCTTGTGGGTGAGCTCTAGGATCTTCTGCTCATGTATCAGGGGGTGAGGGGGAGGCTCTGTGATGGGGGGAGGGGTCCTGCTCCGCCCTCCTGACTCCTGGAGATGGATGATGGGAGTCACACAGTCCCCCGATGTCTTCTTCACTATTGTGTACTCCTGTGGATGGAGAGAGACACTTAGGGAATAAACCCTTCAGGGGCCATGTGCTCTCCTCCGGCCCTCTCCTCCTGGTACAACGTGCCTACTTACCTCCTCATGGCTCCTACAACATGACTATTGGTCACTGGTCACATGACACATCACTCACCATACTGGGGGCTGATCTTCAGGTTCTCCATCACTTGGAAGGTCTGGAGGCCGTTCTCCAGGACCCTGGACTCTTCCTATCACTTCCTATGATGGATTCTCCTTCCCGATGTCTGACTTGTTACAGAATACAATACAGAGGAGAGAAATCTAGAAAAGTTTACCTCTCCGCTCAGCAGGGAGATGATCTCCAAGGTGATGTCTAATATTCTTCTGCTGATCTCCTTCCTGTCCATCCTTGGTGGTCATTCAGGAGAAGAGGAGAGAACTGGAGGAGCTGGAGGCTTCTAGTACTGCAGGCGCCTTTATGAGAAGAGGAGAGGAAATCATCCAGGGGACAAGACCAGATGTCACCTCCAGAACCGCACTTCCTGAGCCTGGAGGGGCCCCGCTTCTCAGAGCCCCCACCACATGGATCCCAGAGGCCCCAACATGGAGATCTCTGGTGGCTCCACAGGAGATAAATGTCTGATAGATGCAGGTCCCACCTCTGGGCTGTGCTCAGCTGTGTCCAGAACTCCTAGAGAAGAGACTGGAGAGAGCTGAGCTCAGGCCGGGCCCCGCTCCATTCATTCTCCTCCTGGAGGCAGGGGCCCCTCACCAGGACAGACAGGGGCCAGCGAATGATGACAACCCCCACTATCCCCACTACTCCTCCCCCATCATACTAAGCTGAGGAGCGGAGAAGGATTCCTTGTGTGTAATGGAGGAGAATCTCCAGAGGTGACATGTCTGAGCTCTCCACCACACTGTCTCCTCACAGCTCATCTTACCTGCAGGCTGGAGGAATGGCTGATACCAGAGAGAACAAGAGCCCTGACTACCGACCAGGACCTGCCCAGTATCTGCTGCCAGAGCTGAAGGACCTGGGGTGACGTCACTGTCATGTGATCAGTGCAGGGGGCGGGGCTCTGTAGTGTAGAGGAGAAGAGTTGGTAAAGGACCTAGGGTGACGTCACCGTCATGTGATCAGTGCAGGGGGCGGGGCTCAGCAGTGACTACCGACCAGGACCTGCCCAGTATCTGCTGCACTGCCAGAGCTGAAGGACCTGGGGTGACGTCACCGCCATGTGATCAGTGCAGGGGCGGGGCTCAGCAGTGGAAAGGATAAGAGGTGGTGAAGGACCTCGGGTGACATCACTTTCATGTGATTAGTGCAGGGGGTGGGGCTCAGCAGTGGGGAGGAGAAGACGTAGGGAAGGATCTCGGGTGAGGTCACTGTCATGTGATCAGTGCAAGGGGCGGGTCTCAGCAGTGGAGAGAGGAGGTGGTGAAGGACCTGTGTCAATGGCATCGTCATGTGACCGGTACAGAGGGCGGAGCTCTCCAGTGGAGAGGAGAAGAGGTGGGGAAGGACCTGGTGCGATGTCACTGTCATGTGACCGGTACAGGGGGCCGGTAACCAGTGTAAAGTTGCTCGCCTTTGTACTGAAGGAGTGGGGGAATTTTAATATCTCCTTTAATCAACCCCTTTTGGTCACATTGCTCGGTGATGGACACAGATAGAACTAGAGCAGGGCTGTAGGGGGGGGGGGGGGGGGTGTTCCATTGCCCAATTAGGCAAGGTGCGGCAATCGCCCCAGGCAGCGCGGCCCTGGTGATAATTGGGGGGTGGCAGCAGGGCACAGTGAGATGAGCGCTTCCATTGTGGAAGCGCTTATCTCTATAGTAATCTGAATCGTCATCCTCAGGACAGGGATCCAGATGGATGCTATGGGGCAGGAGAGAGGTGTCTCCCTTCCCCGTTCCTCTGATAGGCTGCCGGCACTAGAGAGGTGCAGGGCCTATCAGAGGATAGAGGCCTGCATCGCATCGCTGCCAGCCTGATGGAGGGAAGTACAGTCCTGATCAAAGGTTTAAGACCACTTGAAAAATAGTAAAAAACCCTATTTAGCATGGCTGGATGTTAACGAGGTTCCAAGTAGAGCTTCAACATGCAACAAGAAGAGATGGGAGGGAGACAAGACATTTTTTGAGCATTCAATGTAATGAAAACAACGAATAAACTGAAACAGGCTGTTTTTCAGCTGATCAAAAGTTTAGGACTAGTGTTGAGCGAACTTGTGTTTTAAGTTCGGCGTCTAAAGTTCGGGTTATCGAAGAATCGCGTTATGGATTCCGCTACCAACGGACCATAACTTATGGTCCGTGGTAGCGGAATCCATAATGCGATTCTTCGAAAAACCCGAACTTTAGACGCCGAACTTAAAACACAAGTTCGCTCAACACTATTTAGGAGCACACCTCCAAAAAAAAACTAAACCCCCCCCAAAACAGAAATCCAACTTCCAAACATGAGCTCAGTAATGAGTAGCTCCGCCGTTATTGTTTCGGCATGCTTGATGCAAGCGTTTCCATGAGGTGAGTGGGAACATTTCTCCAAGTGGTGAAGACGGCCGCACGAAGGCCATCTACTGTCTGGAGCCTGCACCGGAAGTCACGTGGACGCGTTGGAATAAGCTGGAGGAGGGGGTGTGCGCGTTGCGCAAGCGCATTCGGCTAAAGTATAGTAATCTGGCAGAACGCCGCAAGCCCGTTATCTACATTAATTTGTACCCTCGCAGGCTCGCTTCGCTTGCCACGCATCGGGCTCGGTTTCGCTGCGCTCGGCATTTGCTAAAACTAACTCTATGCCGCTATTGATAGTAAAGAAAGAGATGGATGGTAAAGAAATGGAGGGCTGGGAAAATGCAGGGGCGTTCTGCCAGATTAACATACTTTAGCCGAATGTGCTTGCGCAGCGCGCACACCCCCTCCTCCAGCTGATTCCAACGCGTCCACGTTACTTCCGGTGCAGCTACATCACTTCCGGGTATAGAAAAGTGGCAAAATACCGGGTTTGTCAGCACTTCCCACATTTAGTCATGTGACCATGAAGGACCAGTGATGTCACAGACCTCCTTCTAACAACTCCACTCTAGCATCTCCCGGCAGTGCAGCAGATACTGGGCAGGTCCTGGTCGGTAGTCACTGCTGAGCCCCGCCCCCTGCACTGATCACATGACGGTGACGTCAACCCAGGTCCTTCACACCTCTTCTCTGCTGAGCCCCGCCCCTTGCACTGATCACATGACAGTGCCGTCACCCCAGGTCCTTCAGCTCTGGCAGCAGATACTGGGCAGGTCCTGGTCGGTAGTCACTGCTGAGCCCCGCCCCTGCACTGATCACATGACGGTGACGTCAACCCAGGTCCTTCACACCTCTTCTCCTGAGCCCCGCCCCTTGCACTGATCACATGACAGTGCCGTCACCCCAGGTCCTTCAGCTCTGGCAGCAGATACTGGGCAGGTCCTGGTCGGTAGTCAGGGCTCTTGTTCTCTCTGGTATCAGCCATTCCTCCAGCCTGCAGGTAAGATGAGCTGTGAGGAGACAGTGTGGTGGAGAGCTCAGACATGTCACCTCTGGAGATTCTCCTCCATTACACACAAGGAATCCTTCTCCGCTCCTCAGCTTAGTATGATGGGGGGAGGAGTAGTGGGGATAGTGGGGGTTGTCATCCTTCGCTGGCCCCTGACTGTCCTGGTGAGGGGCCCCTGCCTCCAGGAGGAGAATGAATGGAGCGGGGCCCGGCCTGAGCTCAGCTCTCTCCAGTCTCTTCTCTAGGAGTTCTGGACACAGCTGAGCACAGCCCAGAGGTGGGACCTGCATCTATCAGACATTTATCTCCTGTGGAGCCACCAGAGATCTCCATGTTGGGGCCCCTGGAATCCATGTGGTGGGGGCTCTGAGAAGCGGGGCCCCTCCAGGCTCAGGAAGTGCGGTTCTGGAGGTGACATCTGGTCTTGTCCCCTGGATGATTTCCTCTCCTCTTCTCATAAAGGCGCCTGCAGTACTAGAAGCCTCCAGCTCCTCCAGTTCTCTCCTCTTCTCCTGAACGACCACCAAGGATGGACAGGAAGGAGATCAGCAGAAGAATATTAGACCTCACCTTGGAGATCATCTCCCTGCTGAGCGGAGAGGTAAACTTTTCTAGATTTCTCTCCTCTTTATTGTATTCTGTAACAAGTCAGACATCGGGAAGGAGAATCCATCATAGGAAGTGATAGGAAGAGCCCAGGGTTCTGGAGAACGGCCTCCAGACCTTCCAAGTGATGGAGAACCTGGAGATCAGCCACCAGTATGGTGAGTGATGTGTCATGTGACCAGTGACCAATAGTCATGTTGTAGGAGCCATGAGGAGGTAAGTAGGCACGTTGTACCAGGAGGAGAGGGCCGGAGGAGAGCACATGGCCCCTGAAGGGTTTATTCCCTAAGTGTCTCTCTCCATCCACAGGAGTACACAATAGTGAAGAAGACATCGGGGGACTGTGTGACTCCCATCATCCATCTCCAGGAGTCAGGAGGGCGGAGCAGGACCCCTCCCCCCATCACAGAGCCTCCCCCTCACCCCCTGATACATGAGCAGAAGATCCTAGAACTCACCCACAAGATGATGGAGCTGCTGACTGGAGAGGTGACACTGCTGGGAAATTCTCCAGTAACAGCACTGGAGGGGTCTGGGTGATGACGGTGTCATTGTGTTGTCAGGTTCCTATAAGGTGTCAGGACGTCACTGTCTATTTCTCCATGGAGGAGTGGGAGTATATAGAAGGACACAAGGACCTGTACAAGGAGGCCATGATGGAGGAGCACCAGCCTCTTATATCACAAGGTGAGAGCTGTCATGTGCAGTGTATACACGTGTGTGCAGTGACATGTAATGGAGGTAGGCACCAGCCTCTTATATCACAAGGTAAGAGCCGTCATGTGCAGTGTATACACGTGTGTGCAGTGACATGTAATGGAGGAGCACCAGCCTCTTATATCACAAGGTAAGAGCCGTCATGTGCAGTGTATACACGTGTGTGCAGTGACATGTAATGGAGGAGCACCAGCCTCTTATATCACAAGGTAAGACCCGTCATGTGCAGTATATACACGTGTGTGCAGTGACATGTAATGGAGGATCACCAGCCTCTTATATCACAAGGTAAGACCCGTCATGTGCAGTGTATACACGTGTGTGCAGTGACATGTAATGGAGGAGCACCAGCCTCTTATATCACAGGGTAAGAGCCGTCATGTGCAGTGTATACACGTGTGTGCAGTGACATCTAATGGAGGAGCACCAGCCTCTTATATCACAGGGTAAGACCCGTCATGTGCAGTGTATACACGTGTGTGCAGTGACATGTAATGGAGGAGCACCAGCCTCTTATATCACCAGGTAAGACCCGTCATGTGCAGTGTGTACACGTGTGTGCAGTGACATGTAATGGAGGAGCACCAGCCTCTTATATCACCAGGTAAGACCCGTCATGTGCAGTGTATACACGTGTGTGCAGTGACATGTAATGGAGGAGCACCGGCCTCTTATATCACAAGGTAAGAGCCGTCATGTGCAGTGTATACACGTGTGTGCAGTGACATGTAATGGAGGAGCACCGGCCTCTTATATCACAGGGTAAGAGCCGTCATGTGCAGTGTATACACGTGTGTGCAGTGACATGTAATGGAGGAGCACCAGTCTCTTATATCACAGGGTAAGAGCCGTCATGTGCAGTGTATACACGTGTGTGCAGTGACATGTAATGGAGGAGCACCAGCCTCTTATATCACAAGGTAAGAGCCGTCATGTGCAGTGTATACACGTGTGTGCAGTGACATGTAATGGAGGAGCACCAGCCTCTTATATCACAAGGTAAGCCGTCATGTGCAGTGTATACATGTGTGTGCAGTGACATGTAATGGAGGAGAACCAGCCTCTTATATCACAAGGTAAGAGCCGTCATGTGCAGTGTATACACGTGTGTGCAGTGACATGTAATGGAGGAGCACCAGCCTCTTATATCACAAGGTAAGAGCCGTCATGTGCAG
Source organism: Bufo bufo (assembly GCF_905171765.1). Classification (NCBI taxonomy): domain Eukaryota; kingdom Metazoa; phylum Chordata; class Amphibia; order Anura; family Bufonidae; genus Bufo; species Bufo bufo. Next base: position 12,143,535 of record NC_053390.1, on the reverse strand, counting down.
TGTATACACGTGTGTGCAGTGACATGTAATGGAGGAGCACCAGCCTCTTATATCACAAGGTAAGAGCCGTCATGTGCATTGTGTTGTGGCTACAATACAGACGTTCCTGTGTCTGAGGCCTAACAATATAAGGCAGCGCCTCCGTTTAGCTTTAGGACGGGCTCATACTCGCCCAGAGTCCTGAATTTGCAGGGACTGACCTACTGATTCCTTCTGTCTCAGGCCAAAACTCATTGGAGCTTATGTAAGCCCCGCCCAAAAGTGGGCGTCACACTTGGGTTGGGGACGTTTTCGAAGGCAGGGCTTACATGCCCCAAATTTACCAACTACGACGTTGGTAAGTATTGGTGGCCCCCAGAATCACTTCCACTGGCGGACCCTCGGCACTGGGCACGATGAATTTAGCATGCCCCCTTCTCGCCGCCACTAGCGGTGTCTGACAGCAGCTCGCTGCCCCCCCCATCCAGAAGACATAGGAGCTGACGCCGCAGTATTTGTATGAGAGAAGAACTTCCAGGAGAAGAAGGGTTAATCTGACCGATATTGAAGGTGTACAGCCATTTTAGGCCTGATTTACAGACGTGTATTCTCCTCCGTGTGTGCAGTGTTCTGTGCACCGACCAGCACCGGACCGGGGGGCCGAGATACTCAGGACATGTCTCCTGCCTCCACACACTGCACCGCCAGGAGCTTAGATACACACAGAGCTCAGAGTCTCCTGCCTCCACACACTGCACTGCCACGAGCTTAGATACACACGGAGCTCAGAGTCTCCTGCCTCCACACACTGCACTGCCAGGATCTTAGATACACACGGAGCTCAGAGTCTCCTGCCTCCACACACTGCACTGCCAGGAGCTTAGATACACACGGAGCTCAGAGTCTTCTGCCTCCACACACTGCACTGCCAGGAGCTTAGATACACACGGAGCTCAGAGTTTTCACATCAGTGCAGTTTTATGAGGTCACAGTTTTGTGGAATGAGTTATACTTTCTCTCGGCCTCATTATCGGGGACATGGCACTCACTGATTAACCTTTATTATTTTATTTTGGAGGCATCATGAAGAAAACCAGCAATACGAGCCTTCTCCTGAATGAGCCACCAAGGAAGGAGATCAGCAGAAGAATATTAGACCTCACCTTGGAGATCATCTCCCTGCTGAGCGGAGAGGTAAACTTTTCTAGATTTCTCTCCTCTGTATTGTATTCTGTAACAAGTCAGACATCGGGAAGGAGAATCCATCATAGGAAGTGACAGGAAGAGTCCAGGGTCCTGGAGAACGGCCTCCAGACCTTCCAAGTGACGGAGTACCTGAAGATCAGCCCCCAATATGGTGAGTGATGTGTCATGTGACCAGTGACCAATAGTCATGTTGTAGGAGCCATGAGGAGGTAAGTAGGCACGTTGTACCAGGAGGAGAGGGCCGGAGGAGAGCACATGGCCCCTGAAGGGTTTATTTCCTAAGTGTCTCTCTCCATCCATAGGAGTACACAATAGTGAAGAAGACATCGGGGGACTGTGTGACTCCCATCATCCATCTCCAGGAGTCAGGAGGGCGGAGCAGGACCCCTCCCCCCATCACAGAGCCTCCCCCTCACCCCCTGATACATGAGCAGAAGATCCTAAAACTCACCCACAAGATGATGGAGCTGCTGACTGGAGAGGTGACACTGCTGGGAATGCTGGGAAATTCTCCAGTAACAGCACTGGAGGGGTCTGGGTGATGACGGTGTCATTGTGTTGTCAGGTTCCTATAAGGTGTCAGGACGTCACTGTCTATTTCTCCATGGAGGAGTGGGAGTATATAGAAGGACACAAGGACCTGTACAAGGAGGCCATGATGGAGGAGCACCAGCCTCTTATATCACAAGGTAAGACCTGTCATGTGCAGTGTATACACGTGTGTGCAGTGACATGTAATGGAGGAGCACCAGCCTCTTATATCACAAGGTAAGACCCGTCATGTGCAGTGTATACACGTGTGTGCAGTGACATGTAATGGAGGAGCACCAGCCTCTTATATCACAAGGTAAGAGCCGTCATGTGCAGTGTATACACGTGTGTGCAGTGACATGTAATGGAGGAGCACCAGCCTCTTATATCACAAGGTAAGACCCGTCATGTGCAGTGTATACACGTGTGTGCAGTGACATGTAATGGAGGAGCACCAGCCTCTTATATCACAGGGTAAGAGCCGTCATGTGCAGTGTATACACGTGTGTGCAGTGACATGTAATGGAGGAGCACCAGCCTCTTATATCACAAGGTAAGAGCCGTCATGTGCAGTGTATACACGTGTGTGCAGTGACCTGTAATGGAGGAGCACCAGCCTCTTATATCACAAGGTAAGAGCCGTCATGTGCAGTGTATACACGTGTGTGCAGTGACATGTAATGGAGGAGCACCAGCCTCTTATATCACAAGGGAAGACCCGTCATGTGTAGCGTATACAAAATTTCATTTTGTATCTTTAGCAGAAAATTACCATAAGAATTCTGAAGGAAACTTCATGTTATCACTAAATTATAAAGCAGAAGATGAAGACAACATGCAGTGCTCTTCAGGAGAAAACCTTAATGTACATCCAGGACTTCACACTACAGATCTATCATATAATCCTTCTGTTCATGAGGAATCTTCTGACCAATCACAGGTTGCTACCACAAGTGCCATTCAGAAAGGGGGTGAAAGGTTTCAAGAGATCTCAAATAGATCAAGTCTTCCTACAGAAAGAAGAATTCCCACACGGGAGAAGCCATTTTCATGTGTAGAATGTGGGAAATGTTTTTCATGTAAATCACAACTTGTTAGACATGAAAAAAGTCACACAGGAGAGAAGCCGTATTCATGTTCAGAATGTGGGAAATTTTTTAAAGATAAATTCTATCTTGTCACACATGAGAGAATTCACACAGGAGAGAAGCCGTATTCATGTTCAGAATGTGGGAAATGTTTTAATGCTAAATCAAGTCTTGTTACACATCAGAGAATGCACACAGGGGAGAAGCCATACTTCTGTTCAGAATGTGGGAAATATTTTACAGATAATTCATATCTTTTTAAACATAAAAGAAGTCACACAGGAGAGAAGCCGTATTCATGTTCAGAATGTGGGAAATGTTTTAATGTTAAATCAAGTCTTGTTACACATCAGAGAATGCACACAGGGGAGAAGCCATACTTCTGTTCAGAATGTGGGAAATATTTTACAGATAATTCATATCTTATTAAACATAAAAGAAGTCACACAGGAGAGAAACCTTTTTCATGTTCAGAATGTGGGAAATGTTTTACACTTAGACAAACTCTTGTTAAACATGCGCTATGTCACACAGGAGAGAAGCCGTATTCATGTTCAGAATGTGGGAAATGTTTTACACAGAAACCAAGTCTTGCTGCACATCAGAGAAGTCACAGAGGAGAGAAACCTTTTTCATGTTCAGAATGTGGGAAACATTTTACACATAGACAAAATCTTGTTAAACATGCGCTATGTCACACAGTAAAGAAGCCGTATTCATGTTCAGAATGTGAGCAATGTTTTACGCAAAAATCAGATCGTGATAGTCATGAGAGAAATCACAGGATACGATCACAATTCCAGAATTTGGACTTTGATTTCGATTCCAATTAAAGAATGACGTTATTCGATAACAAATAAAATAACACTAAGAAATACCCACAGTAACCCCATGTTGCCCATTATGTGAAGAGGTACTTGATGAGGCACTTACTATTAATGTGAGGCACAAGGAAGTACAAATTAATAAAACCAAGTGCCTCACACTAATAGAGTAACACAATCGAATACCTTCTCACATAATGGGCAACAGGATTAATATGTGGAGGCACATGATGGAATTAATGTGATGCACATGGAAGCCCAAATTGATAAAACCATGTACCTCACATAGTGAGACCATCAAGTGCGTCCTCATGTAATGGACAACACGAGATTAAAATGGTTGTGCAGCAATATAGATGACCTATCCTCACTGAGCCCAATCCATACACTGTGGGTGCTGGATATATAATACAGTCGGCACCTTGCTACAATGACGGGGAATGGCATTCGCACCGAACCCTGTCACTTAACCACTCAGATGCCGCCTTCAACAGCGATTGCTGCCTATCTGAGGTAAGGCAGAGGGATGCAGCTCCCTCTGCCTTCCGATTGGAGACCCTGCAGTGAAATTGCTTCTAAAGCTTCCCAGGCTTGCCATGGTAAGCTCCCTCTAGGCCAGTGATGGATAACCTCCGGCACTCCAACTGTGGTGAAACTATGCCTCCCTGCATACTCCATTAATTTCTATGGAGTTCTGAGAACAGCCAAGCAAGTGTGCATCTTGGGAGTCATAGTTTTACCACAGCTGGAGTGCTGGAGGTTAGCCATCGCAGCTCTACGCTGTTAGATTTTATCTGTTTGGTATGAGCAGAGCTGCTTGCCCTGAGACACCAGATTGTGCAGTGGGGGAAGCCTCCAAAGCCCTCGACTCATCTGAATGAATTGGGAAAACCATGACCTCCTTTGTGTGAGGGATGAGAATCCATTTTGTATGAGTATTTCTTCCATCTTGTGTATATGTGAAAAATGTATGAGCCAGCTGGAAGGATGTAGGGAGTCTCTGTGTATATAGATCAAAAGTTCCTAGCTGCAAGGCCAAGATAGCAGCTCCCTCGCTTCCTTATCTAAGTTTTGGGATGTACTGCTGAAGAATGTCAACTTTGAGATAAGATCCTGCAGAAACTTTTTAATTATTAGAATTATTTTATTATAGTGCAGAAGTATTGCCTTTTATGAATAACGAATCAAATTATTACTTTCGATTTCCACACCCTTGGCGGTGTGCCAGATGATTATCTGTAGTGTTATAAAAATGTACACGTGTGTGTGGAATTAAAGGAGAGTGAATCTGATTCAGCAATGTGTCCGTGTCGGCTCTCTGAGCGCTCATAAGGATATTTCAATTGGGACCCAATTATAGAGAAGGTAGTTTGTCCCGACAAAACCTGGCACCCAACAAGGGGCTCGACAAAAGGACACTTAATTGATCTGACAACTTGGATAATCCCGACCGGGACGGACAGATATAAAATACAGCGCTACAAGGTAAGAGACTTTATCTTACATTGTATCTGGGCCTCACTTACCGGTTGTCTGGTTTGAGGGATTGTTGAAGGAACGTACGTATAAAGTCCTTTTACAGTCGAGTCCATATTGATAAAGAACCTTAAAAGTTGAAAATACCTATGATTCTTGGCTTTAGCTTCTGATCATGAGTAATTTTGGGATGTTTTTGGTCTGCCTTTAGGAGTCACTGTATACGTTTTGTTTGTTCTTTACTGTGTTTGAAAATTGCAGAACATTATATAAAGTGAAATCTCAGTAACCGTGTACACTAGGTTATATAGTGAGGAAACTGAGGCTCAGTAACGGAGTAAACTAGGTGATATAGTGAGGAAGCTCTGAGGAAACAGTGAAAACAAACATCAGAATTTTGCTACTTTCTATAGTTGTTCTGGTACAGTTGAAGAGCAATGAGGAATAATTTTAGTATACCCGAATGTTATAAAGCAGCCAAAACATTGGTGAAGGAAAGCGGAGGTAAGGAGGGTCTGAAGAATGTGGACAGAGTGTTAGAGAAGGCAGGGATGAAGTATGCGAATCTTAACCTAGAAGGCTGGGAAAGATTCAGTAGGACACATTGTAGTTGGATAAAGGATCATGGATGTGAAGAAGTGGTTGATATATGGATAAAAGTAGCTTGTGAGGTTGAAACTGAGGGATGTAGAGGAGAAGTTGTGAAAGGTAGATAATTATATATTTAGCAATAGAAATGTGAGAAAACTGGAGATACGCCACCTCCATACCCCCGGCCAGTGCCCCTACTAGAGAGTCCAGGAGTGGACTAGAGGGATGTACGTGTAACGTCTGTGGAAATCAGAACCCAGACTGGACTGACACCTGTAAGGTTTGTGGGACACGTAAACCCCAGAAACCAGCAGGCATTTATCCTGTATTGACTAAGACTAGAATCCTACCTGCACAGACACCCAAAACAGATACCACGGGCCCATCCACCCCTATGACTCCTGAAGCCCCAGGACCATCATGACAGTATGGTTATGTTCCTGTGACAGAATATTACCCTTGGAGCACTAAAGACCAATTAGGACTGTTTACTAAACTCTCAGACCCCCTAATGAGACCAATGCCCACTGCCAGGATGTCACAACAAATTCAGGCGACATACAGAGCCACCTGGGCTGACCTGAAGGACTTGATGATGCTGAAACTAGAGGAATCAGGTTGTAGGCCCTTTCCTTACTGAACATAGGAAGAGGGATTTTGACAAACTGTCTCTAGAGGACTGGGAGAAAAGTGTACCATCAGGGGCAGAGTTTGTCCGAGTTTTCAAGGAATGGGCAAAGGGAAAAGAAGACGAGAGTTCCAGGATTCTAAAAGACGTAGTTCAGGGACCTCAAGAGGCTGCAGAGACGTATGCAGCTGGACTGCGGACCATTTGGACTGACATGGGTTGGGATCAGACTGGACGGGACCACTGGGTGAGAAATTGTTGACATCAGCATTTATGGAAGGCTTGAGACCTGCTCTGCAAGCCAAGTTAAAAGCCTGTAAACCTGAATGACGAGTTGCTCCACTGCCACAATTGATTGCTGCTGCAAAAGGTTTAGAACAAAACATGAAAAAGAATTCAGGGGCTGCAGTCAAATATGTCAATCAGGGACCAGGACAGCAACAAACATCCCGTAGAGATTTCAGATGTTTTAACTGTGGGAAACCTGGCCACAGAAAACTAGATTGCCATGCTCCCCGTCAGCAACAGGAAGCGCCCAAAGATACTGACAGTGGAGATCAACAGGATGAAAAAGTTGAACGGCACTCCTCAACGTGCGTAGGGAGGTGCTCTGTGGTATACAAAGTTGCTTGTAGTTAAAGGAAAGACCACAGCACTCTCTTTTTGCTGTTATACACTGCGTGCAGAATTATTAGGCAAATGAGTATTTTGACCACATCATCCTATTTATGCATGTTGTCCTACTCCAAGCTGTATAGGCTCGAAAGCCTACTACCAATTAAGCATATTAGATGATGCGCATCTCTGTAATGAGAAGGGGTGTGGTCTAATGACATCAACACCCTATATTAGGTGTGCATAATTATTAGGCAACTTCCTTTCCTTTGGCAAAATGGGTCAAAAGAAGGACTTGACAGGCTCAGAAAAGTCAAAAATAGTGAGATATCTTGCAGAGGGATGCAGCACTCTTAAAATTGCAAAGCTTCTGAAGCGTGATCATCGAACAATCAAGCGTTTCATTCAAAATAGTCAACAGGGTCGCAAGAAGCGTGTGGAAAAACCAAGGCGCAAAATAACTGCCCATGAATTGAGAAAAGTCAAGCGTGCAGCTGCCAAGATGCCACTTGCCACCAGTTTGGCCATATTTCAGAGCTGCAACATCACTGGAGTGCCCAAAAGCACAAGGTGTGCAATACTCAGAGACATGGCCAAGGTAAGAAAGGCTGAAAGACGACCACCACAGAACAAGACACACAAGCTGAAACGTCAAGACTGGGCCAAGAAATATCTCAAGACTGATTTTTCTAAGGTTTTATGGACTGATGAAATGAGAGTGAGTCTTGATGGGCCAGATGGATGGGCCCGTGGCTGGATTGGTAAAGGGCAGAGAGCTCCAGTCCGACTCAGACGCCAGCAAGGTGGAGGTGGAGTACTGGTTTGGGCTGGTATCATCAAAGATGAGCTTGTGGGGCCTTTTCGGGTTGAGGATGGAGTCAAGCTCAACTCCCAGTCCTACTGCCAGTTTCTGGAAGACACCTTCTTCAAGCAGTGGTACAGGAAGAAGTCTGCATCCTTCAAGAAAAACATGATTTTCATGCAGGACAATGCTCCATCACACGCGTCCAAGTACTCCAAAGTGTGGCTGGCAAGAAAGGGTATAAAAGAAGAAAATCTAATGACATGGCCTCCTTGTTCACCTGATCTGAACCCCATTGAGAACCTGTGGTCCATCATCAAATGTGAGATTTACAAGGAGGGAAAACAGTACACCTCTCTGAACAGTGTCTGGGAGGCTGTGGTTGCTGCTGCACGCAATGTTGATGGTGAACAGATCAAAACACTGACAGAATCCATGGATGGCAGGCTTTTGAGTGTCCTTGCAAAGAAAGGTGGCTATATTGGTCACTGATTTGTTTTTGTTTTGTTTTTGAATGTCAGAAATGTATATTTGTGAATGTTGAGATGTTATATTGGTTTCACTGGTAAAAATAAATAATTGAAATGGGTATATATTTGTTTTTTGTTAAGTTGCCTAATAATTATGCACAGTAATAGTCACCTGCACACACAGATATCCCCCTAAAATAGCTAAAACTAAAAACAAACTAAAAACTACTTCCAAAAATATTCAGCTTTGATATTAATGAGTTTTTTGGGTTCATTGAGAACATGGTTGTTGTTCAATAATAAAATTAATCCTCAAAAATACAACTTGCCTAATAATTCTGCACTCCCTGTATCACAATGCTTATTTTTATTGCCTTATTGTATCCAAATTTTGGATAGATATAATAAGGCAATAAAAATAAGTGGAGATCAACAGACCTCTGCTGCCATTTTTACCCCCTGCTAGAAAAAAAGGCAACCTCGTGCCGGTACTGCTCGCAAAAACTGAAGGAAAGGGCCCTCAACTTCATGTACCCTTATCCATAGGCAACAGAAAGGCAGTACCATTTCTGGTTGACACGGGAGCAGCCAAAACAGTAGTAGACCAGAGTTTCTTGCGGCCTCATCAGTCAAGCCCTTGTTATGTACCAGCTGTGGGATTTACAAGAGAAACAGTTTTTGTCCGTGAATCTGAGCCAGTTAAACTAAAGATAAAAGACAGTACGGTTGTTACCCAATTGTTAGTTTAAAAAAAACTGCCACAACCTCTTTTAGGGACTGATGTTTTGCAAGCACTGGGAGCCCACATACACTTTTACCCCAATGACACTACTGGGCCCCATAGGAAGTATTATGTCCCCTAATAGTGACACTGGCCCTGCCGGAGACTGAACCATCAGAATTAACCCTTGTAGACCAGGCTGTTCTTGAGGTGGTACCGAAGGATTTATGGTCAAGATAAAAAACAGACATAGGGAAACTCCCCGTGTCTTCGGTCACTGTGCTTCTTAAGCCAGGATGTCAGCCTGTCACGACCATGGTTATGGTCGTGACTCCTTGACCCGCATGCAGTTGCCCGCGGTCTGCTCTTGTTGTTCAACCACTGGGTGAGTGCTGTTACTATGTTGCCTCACGTGTGGTTGCCGCTGGCAACATTATAGTATTGGCAGTCTAGCGGCCTGAGCTATTGCTAGGCAGCTTGCTGTCAAGTGCATGCGGTTGCACCTGGCAACGTGTGTTTATATGTGTGCACTTTCCCTGTCTGATGTGCACGGGGTTTATTGTGTGTGTATTCCCCTTTAAGTGGCTTTACTACCCTGTCTTGTGTGGAAAGGGTTAATTCCCTTTCCAGTGTGTGTGGGTGTGGCTACTTGGGTTATTTAGCCTCTGCTGGAGGCCTGTAGCTGAGGGGTACTTCAGCCATATGCTGGAGTCATCCTCCTGCCATTATACCATCTTCCAGTGAGGGCCACCCTTGTGGTCATAAAACCAATGTATGATGTTAAGTTGATGTGTTATCTTTTCTATGTTTATTACAGCTATGGATGGCTACCTGTGTGTTTTGTGGTGTGCTATCTCTTTAGTGTTTGTGTGGACAGAAGTACTGGTGCATGGGTTCCAGTCAGCAAGGCTGTGGCAGGTAGGTTTGGAACTAGTGTTGTTCACCTGCCATATCCATATGTCTGTATTTGTTCCCCCTTCCTTGCAGCTTGGCCAGTGAGACTCCTGTTCGTCCGTGTCCTGGAGGAACAGGTCGTCTTACCCTGCTCCTAAGTCCAGGGATTTCCTTAGGGCTAATAGGGACCCTAGGTTCCGGAGTATGAGGCCTCCTACCTTCTGGGTTGGCTCATACGGATAGGAGTCAGGGTCCGCATTAGGGACGCGATAGGAGGTGACCTGCTCCCTGATCCTGGCCTAGGAGCAACCATCCATCCGCTAACATCGCACGGCTGAGAGTTTCCCCCACTCTCAGTTGTGACACAGCCCCCTCGAGTGAAGCAGTACCCCCCAGTCATTCCCAGGAGATAGCAGTGGCCAGTCAAATTGATGCTTTTCTCCAGGCTGGTGTATTGATAAAAACAGTATCTCCTGCTAACACCCCGCTGTTCCCAGTAAAGACGAAACCAGTTAAGGGACAGCCTGTCAGTTACAGGATGGTTCATGATCTTAGAGAAGTTAACAAGGTGACAGTTTTACAAACTCCAATAGTGCCAAACCTACATACCTTACTGTCACAAGTTCCATCCACTGCCACGTGTTTTACAGTGATAGACAGTCATGAAGTGGGGAGGGTAGGAACAGCATGAGAAGTTCACAGAGTGGCCCAATGACAGGGTCTGTAGGTTGCGGCAGCATCAGGAGGCCATATAATGGCAAAATGACAGAGTCTGTAGGTGGTGGCAGCATGAGGAGACCACAGAGTGGCACAATGACACTATGGAGGTGGCGGCAGCATCAGGAGGCCACAGAGTGGCACAATGACAGAGTCTGGAGGTGGTGACAGCAGCAGTATCAGCATCAGGAGAAGGCTACCGAGTGGAACAATCACAAAGTCTGGAGGTGGAAGCAGTATGAGAAGGCCACTGAGTTGCACAATGACAGAGGCTTAAGGTGGCAGCAGTATGAGGAAGCCATCGAGTGGCACAATGACATAGTGTGGAGATCGCAGCAGGAACATCTGGAGACCACCGGGTGGCACAATGACAGAGTCTGGAGGTGGTGGCAGCAGCATCAGGAGAAGGTGACCGAGTGGCACAATGACAGAGCCTGGAGGTGGCGGCAGCGGAGAAAGCCAGGATTCTATTTCTTATTTAATCACACGGAGCAGTTCCTCCCCTGTGTGACTTTGTTCACCCAGGCAATCCAGGTGCAGAACAGCGTGACACCGCCATGCCCTGCACATGTGGTATGCTGGAGGGGCACTGTGAAGTGTACCTGCAGTTGAGGCTGAGGTCATGGTGGACGATAAGAAGGCAAAGGCGGACATTGTTGCTGGACCAGCAGCGTGAGAACGTGGAGGCGTAAAGGACATGTATTGTCCCTGACCGTAGTTACAGCTCCACACATCGGCGCTGCAGTGCACTTTGGCAGACACCGACAGGCTCAAGGACTGGCCCAGCTTCTGTTCTACATATTTGTGCAAGGCTGGTACTGCCTTTTTGGCAAAGAAATGACTGCTTGGGACTCTCCACCTCGGCTTGGCAGAAGCCATCAGTTCTCTGACAGGTGCACAGTCCACCACTTGGAAAGGGAGAGACTGCAGCACCAGCAACCCGGCCAGGAGCACGTTCAGCTTCTGCGCCGTTGGATGCGTGAACGCATACTGTTGTCTCTTGGCAATCACTTCGGTGATCGATTGCTGATGGAATGACTGACGAGGAGTAGGAGGAGGAGGTGCAGGAGCATCGGGACCAGCAGACGATGGCAATGACAGACAGCTCTCTTAGGCGGCTGAGGTGGTGGAGCCTTGACTGCCTGAAATCGGGTGCGACGTGCCACTGGGTGATGCAGCAGTTGCTGCAGCAGGCTGGACTACCACATCAGATCCACGGTTCTCCCAGGCCACTTTATGGTGACGCTGCATATGTTGACGCAGGGCCGTGGTGCCACGCTTCACCTTCTGCCCATATATTCTCCATATGGCCATGTTCACCTCCTCCTCCTCCTCCTCCTCCTCCTCCGGAGGCTTAACAAAAAACTGCCACAACGCCGAGTAGCTGATTTTCCCCCCAACAGTACACACTGACTGACTGCTACCGCCGCTGCTTCCGTGAACCCGTGCACCACTCTATTCTGGGCAGGTAGGCTGCTGCGAAGCGGGTGGTCTACGCCGTGCACGTTTGGCTCCCGACCTCCCACTGCGGCCGCCCTGCTGACTCACCGCCATGCTACCACCTTGCTGGCTCAGCCTCTGCCTTACGGCAAGCTGCCACCCTCTTCTCCTGATGATGATGCCCGTTCTTCACCCGGCACCCAAGTGCGATCGGCTTCATCATCATCGAGTACTGTCTGCATGTCACTGATGTCCTCTGCAACGGTCTCTGGGTCAGGAACTTGACCGCTCGCGACACCAGCTCCCATGCCACTCTCCTCATCACTACTTGCCCGCCTAGCGGAGGAATCTGCGGATGTCTCCTCCACATCTTGGCTGGGCAGTAGCTGCTGACTGTCCTCTAGTAGCTCGTCCTCGCTGTATAGTGGGGCTGAGCCCACAGCATACAATACTTCTCTGGCTGAGGGAACAGAAAAGGACAGAGGCAGGTTGAGGACACATGGGGGAACAGGGCCTGCCCCCGGGCCATGCCAACTAAGGGTTGTGTCTGACAAACACACCAACTCTTGGCTGGGGGTGTCTGATGTTACTTGGGATAAGGCGGATGACTGAGTTAACCAATCAAGAACGGCTGGGTTGCTGGTCAAGACACGACCGCTAGATGACCTCTGGAGCTCAGGACTGTCACTGCGACTGCTGCCACACCCTCTTACTCTGTAACGACCTGTGCCTGCACCACAAACAATTAGGCCTCTGCCAGTCCCCTGTGCAGGTCCTGGCAGTTCTCTGTCTGACATACTGTTACAGGGAGTGCAGAATTATTAGGCAAATGAGTATTTTGACCACATCATCCTCTTTATGCATGTTGTCTTACTCCAAGCTGTATAGGCTCGAAAGCCTACTACCAATTAAGCATATTAGGTGATGTGCATCTCTGTAATGAGAAGGGGTGTGGTCTAATGACATCAACACCCTATATCAGGTGTGCATAATTATTAGGCAACTTCCTTTCCTTTGGCAAAATGGGTCAAAAGAAGGACTTGACAGGCTCAGAAAAGTCAAAAATAGTGAGATATCTTGCAGAGGGATGCAGCACTCTTAAAATTGCAAAGCTTCTGAAGCGTGATCATCGAACAATCAAGCGTTTCATTCAAAATAGTCAACAGGGTCGCAAGAAGCGTGTGGAAAAACCAAGGCGCAAAATAACTGCCCATGAACTGAGAAAAGTCAAGCGTGCAGCTGCCAAGATGCCACTTGCCACCAGTTTGGCCATATTTCAGAGCTGCAACATCACTGGAGTGCCCAAAAGCTCAAGGTGTGCAATACTCAGAGACATGGCCAAGGTAAGAAAGGCTTAAAGACGACCACCACTGAACAAGACACACAAGCTGAAACGTCAAGACTGGGCCAAGAAATATCTCAAGACTGATTTTTCTAAGGTTTTATGGACAGATGAAAAGAGAGTGAGTCTTGATGGGCCAGATGGATGGGCCCGTGGCTGGATTGGTAAAGGGCAGAGAGCTCCAGTCCGACTCACACGCCAGCAAGGTGGAGGTGGAGTACTGGTTTGGGCTGGTATCATCAAAGATGAGCTTGTGGGGCCTTTTCGGGTTGAGGATGGAGTCAAGCTCAACTCCCAGTCCTACTGCCAGTTTCTGGAAGACACCTTCTTCAAGCAGTGGTACAGGAAGAAGTCTGCATCCTTCAAGAAAAACATGATTTTCATGCAGGACAATGCTCCATCACACGCGTCCAAGTACTCCACAGCGTGGCTGGCAAGAAAGGGTATAAAAGAAGAAAATCTAATGACATGGCCTCCTTGTTCACCTGATCTGAACCCCATTGAGAACCTGTGGTCCATCATCAAATGTGAGATTTACAAGGAGGGAAAACAGTACACCTCTCTGAACAGTGTCTGGGAGGCTGTGGTTGCTGCTGCACGCAATGTTGATGGTGAACAGATCAAAACACTGTCAGAATCCATGGATGGCAGGCTTTTGAGTGTCCTTGCAAAGAAAGGTGGCTATATTGGTCACTGATTTGTTTTTGCTTTGTTTTTGAATGTCAGAAATGTATATTTGTGAATGTTGAGATGTTATATTGGTTTCACTGGTAAAAATAAATAATTGAAATTGGTATATATTTGTTTTTTGTTAAGTTGCCTAATAATTATGCACAGTAATAGTCACCTGCACACACAGATATCCCCCTAAAATAGCTAAAACTAAAAACAAACTAAAAACTACTTCCAAAAATATTCAGCTTTGATATTAATGAGTTTTTTGGGTTCATTGAGAACATGGTTGTTGTTCAATAATAAAATTAATCCTCAAAAATACAACTTGCCTAATAATTCTGCACTCCCTGTGTATATATAATAAATAAATGAAAAGGAAATTAAAACACCCCTAAAAAAAAATTCTGGGGGGTTTTCTACTGAAATACGCCACTAAAGGCTTTACCACATATAAGTGCAGCAGTGAACTGAGAATACATTTTTCATTTTCTACTTATATACGCCACTAAAGGCTTTTCAACAGATGACTGCAGCGCTGAACACCAAATATATTTTTCTTTTTCTACTGAAATAACATAGTAACATAGTTTATAAGGCCGAAAAAAGAACTGTACACAGTCCTCCATGTGTGGTCTGACTAGTGATTTGTAAGGTGGTAGGACTATGTTCTTATCACGGGCATCTATGCCTCTTTTGATGCAACCCATTATCTTATTGGCCTTGGTAGCAGCTGCCTGACACTGGTTTTTGCAGCTTAGTTTGCCGTCTATTAAAATTCTTAGATTCTTTTCCATGTCAGTGTTACCAAGTGTTTTACCATTTAGTATGTAAGGGTAACTTGCATTATTCCTTCCCATATGCATAACCATACATTTGTCAGTGTTAAACCTCATCTGCCACTTATCTGCCCAAGCCTCCAATTTATCCAGATCGCTCTGTAGTAGTATACTGTCCTCTGTAGTATATACAGTATACTGTCCGCTATAGTATATATACAGTATACTGTCCTCTGTAGTGTATATACAGTATACTGTCCTCTGTAGTGTATATACAGTATACTGTCCTCTGTAGTATATATACACAGTATACTGTCCTCTGTAGTATATATACAGTATACTGTCCTCTGTAGTGTATATATACAGTATACTGTCCTCTGTAGTATATATACAGTATACTGTCCTCTGTAGTATATATGCAGTATACTGTCCTCTGTAGTATATATATACAGTATACTGTCCTCTGTAGTATATATACAGTATACTGTCCTCTTCAGTGTTAATTACTTTACACAGTTTAGTGTCATCTGCGAAAATTGATACTTTACTATGCAAGCCTTCTACATATCATTAATAAATATATTGAAGAGAATAGGGCCCAATAAGGACCCCTGAGGTACCCCACTAGTGACAGTGACCCCTCCAGTACTGACCCCTGAGGTACCCCACTAGTGACAGTGACCCAATCTGAGCGTGTACCGTTAATAAGCACCCTCTGTTTTCTATCCCTCAGCCAGTTACTTACCCACTTACAGACGTTTTCTCCCAGTCCGAGCATTCTCATTTTATATACTAACCTTTTATGCGGTACAGTGTCAAATGCTTTGGAGAAGTCCAGATACACGACATCCATTGATTCGCCGCTGTCAAGTCTAGAACTTACCTCGTCATGGAAACTGATTACATTAGTTTGACATGACCGATCCCTCATGAAGCCATGCTGATTTGGCATTATTTGCTTATTTCCGTTGAGATGCTCTAAGATAGCATCTCTTAGAAAACTTTCAAACAGTTTACCCACAACAGATGTTAAACTTACCGGCCTATAGTTTCCAGGCTCTGTTTTTGGACTCTTTTTGAATATTGGCACCACATTTGCCATGCGCCAATCCTGTGGGACATTCCCTGTCAGTATAGAGTCCGCAAATATCAGAAATAAGGGTCTGGCTATGACATTACTTAATTCCTTTAGGGTACGGGGGTGTATGCCATCCGGTCCTGGCGATTTGTCTATTTTGATCTTTTTAAGTCGTTGTTGTACTTCTTCCTGGGTCAGACAGGACACTTTTAATGGGGAATTTATTTTTACATTCTGCATTTCATCTGACAGTTTATTTTCCTCAGTGAATACATTGGAGAAAAAAATATTTAACAGCTTTGCTTTCTCCTCGTCGCTCTTTGTGACTCCCCCCTCATTACTCTTTAAAGGGCCGACACCTTCAGATTTATACTTTTTAACATTTATATAATTGAAGAACATTTTAGGGTTAGTTTTACTCTCTTTGGCAATTAATCTCTCTGTCTCTAGTTTGGCCGCTTTTATTTGTTTTTTGCATGTTCTATTTTTTTCTTTATAGTTTTTCAGCGCTTCCGTGCTACCCTCCTGTTTTAGTGATTTATATGCTTTCTTTTTGTCATTTATTGCTTTCTTTACAGTTCTATTTATCCACATTGGTTTCTTTTTGTTCCTTAACCTTTTATTCCCATACGTATGTACCCCTCACAATGAGATTTTAGGATGCTTTTAAAGATATCCCATTTTGTGGCTGTATTTTTATTTTTGAGGACTTTGTCCCAGTTAGTTAGGCCTATGGCCTCTCTTAGTTGGCCAATTTTAGCTTTTTTGAAGTTTGGTATTTTTGTTCCTCCCTGTAGAAACTCTCTTTTGAATGATAATTGGAAGGTTATTACTTTATGGTCACTATTTTCCAGGTGTCCCCCGACCTGCACGTCTGTTTCCTTTTATGAGATATATAAGAGATATATAAGTTTCAGTTTCCCAGTCTATATCTGGGTAGTTGAAGTCCCACATAATAACCACCTCATCATGATTTGCCGCCTTGTCTATCTCGTTTAGTAGAAGATTTTCTGTGGACTCTGGTATATTAGGTGGTTTATAGTAAACACAATTCACTGCAAAAAATGCACCAAAATGAAACGCAACTGACAATACTAGCTAATTCCTCAGGCCGATGTTAAAAGCTGAGAACTTTGCCAATATCTTCCAGTCAGGAACATATCGGAGCCCCTCATGCACCACGTCATGGTGTCTCAGCACTCATGGGGTCCTACCACTCAACTGCCCGTGGTGTGTGAACAGGGTCTGAACCAACTCACAGCCAGACTCTCACATGCCTCCATAGTGGTATCACCAATGCACTGTGAGGTAGGATAAAGCTGTGAGCCGCACCCACAACAGACCATGTGACACAGAAGCTACCAGGTGCAAAAGAATGTTACCAACAAAATAAAGTGGCACATTCCATACACATAAGGACAAAAACTCACTGAAAAAAACGGGTGAAAATGCTCCAAACCCAGACACTGTAGCGTGTCTATAACCGGGGGAGCAATTCCTCCGCATGCAGTCTGCAGATAACGGCAATCCCCAGCAAAAAATGCGTATACTGGAGGATGCCGGGGCGGATCGCATGCACCACAAGAACATCTTACACAAAATGATCCTCCATTGTACGCATTTTTTGCTGGGGATTGCCGTTGTTTGCGGACTTTTTTCTGTGAGTTTTTGGGTTTATAGTAAACTCCTATTAGTAATGTATTATTGTTTTTAGCTACATGTATCTCTACCCACAGTGACTCCACATGTTCAGGTCCCTCACTAATATCTTCACGGAGTGTGGGCTTTAGACAGGACTTTACATAAAGGCAAACCCCCCCCCCCCCCCCCCTCTCCGGTTTTGACGATCCTTTCTAAACAGACTGTAACCTTGTACATTAACCGCCCAGTCATAGCTATCATCCAGCCTTGTCTCAGTTATTCCCACTATGTCATAGTCATCCTCACACATCACTAATTCCATTAGTATACATACATTTGAGAGGTTTATGTATATTTTTTACCCTACACCTTTCCTTCCGAACTGTTCTAGTCCCTCCTTCCATTCCTCCCCCAGTCCCACTACCTTGCCCCCGGTCTCTATCTGCACTATCTTCCCCTCCTATAATGTAATTTCCCTCCCCCTCGGTCCCTAGTTTAAACACTCCTCCAACCTTCTAGCCATTTTTCTCCCCAACACAGCTGCCCCTTCCCCATTGAGATGCAGCCCGTCCCTACGATAGAGCCTGTAGCCGATAGAGAAGTCGGCCCAGTTCTCCAGGAACCCAAACCCCTCCTTCCTACACCAGTTCTTGAGCCACTTGTTAATCTCCCTAATCTCCTGCTGCCTTTCTTGTGTGGCCGTGGTACAGGCAGTATTTCGGAAAATACTACCTTTGAGGTCCTTGCCCTAAGCTTTTGACCTAAATCCCTGAAATCATTTTTAAGGACTCTCCACCTACCTCTAACTTTGTCATCGGTTCCGATATGGACCATGACCGCTGGATCTTCTCCAGCCCCTCCCAGTAATCTGTTAACCCGATCCGGGATGTGTCGAACTCTAGCGCCAGGAAGACAGCACACTGTTCAGCGATCCCAGTCTTTGTGACAGATTGCCCTATCTGTTCCCCTAATAATTGAGTCTCCCACTACCAGCACCCGTCTGCCCTGCTCTCCTGGTTCCCTGCTTACTGGAGCTGACATTCCCCTCACTGGCAGAGGAAGTGTCCGGCTGCAGCAGTGTTGTCCCTGGACTGACAGCCCCCTCATCTGCCAAACTTGTTGGGGTGTGTCAGATCAGGGCTAGCCTCCCTGGTACTCTTCCCTCTACCCCGCTTTCTAACTGTTACCCAGCTAGCTACCACACTTTCCTAAGCCTCCTCTCTGTCACCCTCCCCCTCATCTACCCCAAAGAGTGCTTGCTCGGTGAGAAGCAAACTCTTTTGCAAATTGTCAATGCTTCTCTGTGTTGCAACTTGCCCATTTAGAGACTCGATTTGCGATTCCAAACGGGTAATTTGCTTACATCTTGAACAAAGATATACACCCTCGAACGGCTGTTCCAGGACTGCACACATCATGCAAGATGTGCACTGGACTGCGTTGTCAATTGTGCAACACATACTAAATGGGGATTACAACAGTAAAAAAGTAAAACAGTAAATATAAGTTAGAATAAGACCCTGTCTGCTGTAGTTGAAGGACTACCTAGAATTAAGCCAACAACACAAGGAAATTATATCCAACCTTAGTTTACTGCTCCTTGTCTTAAACTCCACTTAATAAGAAGCCCACTTAGCCCAGTTTTAGACTCAGGAAGATCAAGCTCTGGGGAGTTCAGTGGTTCAATTTAAAGCACCTGGTTGCCCAGGCCACTTCCCTTAATCAAGCAGAGAAAAAAAAATGGGTTTAAATGGCAGTACTAAAATGCAAAAACTTAACCTTTAAGAATCTCTGCTTCAAACCACACTCAGCCACCTGCAATCACTCCAAATATACAACCTGAAATAAAAACAATGTCTATGACCCAGTGATATATTGTTTTGTTATATTGTGGCCATATGGCTTCTCTCTTGTGTGACTTAACTAATGACCCTAATTATGGGTTTAGAAGCAAAAACATTTTTCTCATTCTGAATGCAGCTTCTCTCATGTGTGATTCCACTTATGTTTTAGAAGACCTGATTTATCTGTAAAACATTTCCCACATTCTGAACATGAATATGGCTTCTCTCATGTGTAACAAGATGTGATTTTTGTCTAAAACATTTTCCACATTCTGAACATGTATATGCTTTCTCTCCTGTGTGATATCTCTCATGTGTAAAAAGATTTGATTCCACTGTAAAACATTTCCCACATTCTGAACATGAATATGGCTTCTCTCCTGTGTGACTTCTCTAATGTGTAACAAGATGCGATTTCTGTCTAAAAT
The DNA here is from genome assembly GCF_905171765.1 of Bufo bufo. NCBI lineage: Eukaryota > Metazoa > Chordata > Amphibia > Anura > Bufonidae > Bufo > Bufo bufo. The sequence goes on along the minus strand of NC_053390.1, from coordinate 12,123,769 downwards.
GTTTCCCACATTCTAAACATGTGTATGCTTTCTCTCCTGTGTGACATCTCTCATGTGTAACAAGATCTGATTTACGTGTAAAACATTTCCCACATTCTGAACATGTATATGGTTTCTCTCCTGTGTGACATCTCTCATGTGTAACAAAACTTGATTTCCGTGTGAAACATTTCCAACATTCTGAACATGAATACGTTTTCTCTCCTTTGTGACGTCTTCGGTGTGTAAAAAGTCCTGAACTGTTTATGGATTCTTTACCACAATGAAATCTTTTAATCCTTTTCTGACTTGTACTTGCGGTAACAATATGTGATTGGTCACAGAGGTATGCAGCAAAGCATTTGTGAAGCCACAACACGCACAACCTTGAGGCGGATGGGCTACAACAGCAGAAGACCCCACCGGGTACCACTCATGTCCACTACAAATAGGAAAAAGAGGCTACAATTTGCACGAGCTCACCAAAATTGGACTGTTGAAGACTGGAAAAACATTTCTAAAGAATGCTATCAGCACCTTGTTGAATCAATGCCACGTAGAATTAAGGCAGTTCTGAAGGAAAAAGGGGGTCCAACACCGTATTAGTATGGTGTTCCTAATAATTCTTTAGGTGAGTGTATATACAATGCAGAATACAGATTGTACAAGACGTCTCTGTAGTATAGTCTACTATACCGGCCCGATGGAGGCCAGAAAGACACGCTCTCATCATGTGACTGGAGCCCTATGGATATGACTGACATATGAAGAACACGTAGCCTCTAATGTAATGTGAGAAGAAACTGTGGAGCTCCTCCATTACATGTCACTGCACACACGTGTATACACTGCACATGACGGCTCTTACCCTGTGATATAAGAGGCTGGTGTTCCTCCATTACATGTCACTGCACACACGTGTATACACTGCACATGACGGCTCTTACCTTGTGATATAAGAGGCTGGTGCTCCTCCATTACATGTCACTGCACACACGTGTATACAGTGCACATGACGGGTCTTACCTTGTGATATAAGAGGCTGGTGCTCCTCCATTACATGTCACTGCACACACGTGTATACACTGCACATGACAGGTCTTACCTTATGATATAAGAGGCTGGTGCTCCTCCATTACATGTCACTGCACACACGTGTATACACTGCACATGACGGCTCTTACCTTATGATATAAGAGGCTGGTGCTCCTCATTACATGTCACTGCACACAAGTGTATACACTGCACATGACGGCTCTTACCTTGTGATATAAGAGGCTGGTGCTCCTCCATTACATGTCACTGCACACACGTGTATACACTGCACATGACGGGTCTTAACATGTGATATAAGAGGCTGGTGCTCCTCCATTACATGTCACTGCACACACGTGTATACACTGCACATGACGGCTCTTACCTTGTGATATAAGAGGCTGGTGCTCCTCCATTACATGTCACTGCACACACGTGTACACACTGCACATGACGGCACTTGCCTTGTGATATAAGAGGCTGGTGCTCCTCCATTACATGTCACTGCACACACGTGTATACACTGCACATGACGGCTCTTACCTTATGATATAAGAGGCTGGTGCTCCTCATTACATGTCACTGCACACAAGTGTATACACTGCACATGACGGCTCTTACCTTGTGATATAAGAGGCTGGTGCTCCTCCATTACATGTCACTGCACACAAGTGTATACACTGCATATGACGGGTCTTAACATGTGATATAAGAGGCTGGTGCTCCTCCATTACATGTCACTGCACACACGTGTATACACTGCACATGACGGCTCTTACCTTGTGATATAAGAGGCTGGTGCTCCTCCATTACATGTCACTGCACACACGTGTACACACTGCACATGACGGCTCTTGCCTTGTGATATAAGAGGCTGGTGCTCCTCCATTACATGTCACTGCACACACGTGTACACACTGCACATGACGGGTCTTACCCTGTCATATAAGAGGCTGGTGCTCCTCCATTACATGTCACTGCACACACGTGTATACACTGCACATGACGGCTCTTACCTTGTGATATAAGAGGCTGGTGCTCCTCCATTACATGTCACTGTACACACATGTATACACTGCACATGACGGCTCTTACCTTGTGATATAAGAGGCTGGTGCTCCTCCATTACATGTCACTGCACACACGTGTATACACTGCACATGACGGCTCTTACCCTGTGATATAAGAGGCTGGTGCTCCTCCATTACATGTCACTGCACACACGTGTATACACTGCACATGACGGGTCTTACCCTGTGATATAAGAGGCTGGTGCTCCTCCATTACATGTCACTGTACACACATGTATACACTGCACATGACGGCTCTTACCTTGTGATATAAGAGGCTGGTGCTCCTCCATTACATGTCACTGCACACACGTGTATACACTGCACATGACGGCTCTTACCCTGTGATATAAGAGGCTGGTGCTCCTCCATTACATGTCACTGCACACACGTGTATACACTGCACATGACGGCTCTTACCTTGTGATATAAGAGGCTGGTGCTCCTCCATTACATGTCACTGCACACACGTGTATACACTGCACATGACGGCTCTTACCTTGTGATATAAGAGGCTGGTGCTCCTCCATTACATGTCACTGCACACACGTGTATACACTGCACATGACGGCTCTTACCCTGTGATATAAGAGGCTGGTGCTCCTCCATCATGGCCTCCTTGTACAGGTCCTTGTGTCCTTCTATATACTCCCACTCCTCCATGGAGAAATAGACAGTGACGTCCTGACACCTTATAGGAACCTGACAACACAATGACACCGTCATCACCCAGACCCCTCCAGTGCTGTTACTGGAGAATTTCCCAGCATTCCCAGCAGTGTCACCTCTCCAGTCAGCAGCTCCATCATCTTGTGGGTGAGTTTTAGGATCTTCTGCTCATGTATCAGGGGGTGAGGGGGAGGCTCTGTGATGGGGGGAGGGGTCCTGCTCCGCCCTCCTGACTCCTGGAGATGGATGATGGGAGTCACACAGTCCCCCGATGTCTTCTTCACTATTGTGTACTCCTGTGGATGGAGAGAGACACTTAGGGAATAAACCCTTCAGGGGCCATGTGCTCTCCTCCGGCCTCTCATCCTGGTACAACGTGCCTACTTACCTCCTCATGGCTCCTACAACATGACTATTGGTCACTGGTCACATGACACATCACTCACCATACTGGGGGCTGATCTTCAGGTTCTCCGTCACTTGGAAGGTCTGGAGGACGTTCTCCAGGACCCTGGACTCTTCCTATCACTTCCTATGATGGATTCTCCTTCCCGATGTCTGACTTGTTACAGAATACAATACAGAGGAGAGAAATCTAGAAAAGTTTACCTCTCCGCTCAGCAGGGAGATGATCTCCAAGGTGAGGTCTAATATTCTTCTGCTGATCTCCTTCTTGTCCATCCTTGGTGGTCGTTCAGGAGAAGAGGAGAGAACTGGAGGAGCTGGAGGCTTCTAGTACTGCAGGCGCCTTTATGAGAAGAGGAGAGGAAATCATCCAGGGGACAAGACCAGATGTCACCTCCAGAACCGCACTTCCTGAGCCTGGAGGGGCCCCGCTTCTCAGAGCCCCCACCACATGGATCCCAGAGGCCCCAACATGGAGATCTCTGGTGGCTCCACAGGAGATAAATGTCTGATAGATGCAGGTCCCACCTCTGGGCTGTGCTCAGCTGTGTCCAGAACTCCTAGAGAAGAGACTGGAGAGAGCTGAGCTCAGGCCGGGCCCCGCTCCATTCATTCTTCTCCTGGAGGCAGGGGCCCCTCACCAGGACAGTCAGGGGCCAGCGAATGATGACAACCCCCACTACTCCTCCCCCATCATACTAAGCTGAGGAGCGGAGAAGGATTCCTTGTGTGTAATGGAGGAGAATCTCCAGAGGTGACATGTCTGAGCTCTCCACCACACTGTCTCCTCACAGCTCATCTTACCTGCAGGCTGGAGGAATGGCTGATACCAGAGAGAACAAGAGCCCTGACTACCGACCAGGACCTGCCCAGTATCTGCTGCACTGCCAGAGCTGAAGGACCTGCGGTGACGTCACCGTCATGTGATCAGTGCAGGGGGCGGGGCTCAGCAGTGACTACCGACCAGGACCTGCCCAGTATCTGCTGCACTGCCAGAGCTGAAGGACCTGGGGTGACGTCACCGCCATGTGATCAGTGCAGGGGCGGGGCTCAGCAGTGGAAAGGATAAGAGGTGGTGAAGGACCTCGGGTGACATCACTTTCATGTGATTAGTGCAGGGGGTGGGGCTCAGCAGTGGGGAGGAGAAGACGTAGGGAAGGATCTCGGGTGAGGTCACTGTCATGTGATCAGTGCAAGGGGCGGGTCTCAGCAGTGGAGAGAGGAGGTGGTGAAGGACCTGTGTCAATGGCATCGTCATGTGACCGGTACAGAGGGCGGAGCTCTCCAGTGGAGAGGAGAAGAGGTGGGGAAGGACCTGGTGCGATGTCACTGTCATGTGACCGGTACAGGGGGCCGGTAACCAGTGTAAAGTTGCTCGCCTTTGTACTGAAGGAGTGGGGGAATTTTAATATCTCCTTTAATCAACCCCTTTTGGTCACATTGCTCGGTGATGGACACAGATAGAACTAGAGCAGGGCTGTAGGGGGGGGGGGGGGGTGTTCCATTGCCCAATTAGGCAAGGTGCGGCAATCGCCCCAGGCAGCGCGGCCCTGGTGATAATTGGGGGGTGGCAGCAGGGCACAGTGAGATGAGCGCTTCTATTGTGGAAGCGCTTATCTCTATAGTAATCTGAATCGTCATCCTCAGGACAGGGATCCAGATGGATGCTATGGGGCAGGAGAGAGGTGTCTCCCTTCCCCGTTCCTCTGATAGGCTGCCGGCACTAGAGAGGTGCAGGGCCTATCAGAGGATAGAGGCCTGCATCGCATCGCTGCCAGCCTGATGGAGGGAAGTACAGTCCTGATCAAAGGTTTAAGACCACTTGAAAAATAGTAAAAAACCCTATTTAGCATGGCTGGATGTTAACGAGGTTCCAAGTAGAGCTTCAACATGCAACAAGAAGAGATGGGAGGGAGACAAAACATTTTTTGAGCATTCAATGTAATGAAAACAACGAATAAACTGAAACAGGCTGTTTTTCAGCTGATCAAAAGTTTAGGACTAGTGTTGAGCGAACTTGTGTTTTAAGTTCGGCGTCTAAAGTTCGGGTTATCGAAGAATCGCGTTATGGATTCCGCTACCAACGGACCATAACTTATGGTCCGTGGTAGCGGAATCCATAATGCGATTCTTGAAAAACCCGAACTTTAGACGCCGAACTTAAAACACAAGTTCGCTCAACACTATTTAGGACCACACCTCCAAAAAAAAACTAAACCCCCCCCAAAACAGAAATCCAACTTCCAAACATGAGCTCAGTAATGAGTAGCTCCGCCGTTATTGTTTCGGCATGCTTGATGCAAGCGTTTCCATGAGTTGAGTGGGAACATTTCTCCAAGTGGTGAAGACGGCCGCACGAAGGCCATCTACTGTCTGGAGCCTGCACCGGAAGTCACGTGGACGCGTTGGAATAAGCTGGAGGAGGGGGTATGCGCGTTGCGCAAGCGCATTCGGCTAAAGTATAGTAATCTGGCAGAACGCCGCAAGCCCGTTATCTACATTAATTTGTACCCTCGCAGGCTCGCTTCGCTTGCCACGCATCGGGCTCGGTTTCGCTGCGCTCGGCATTTGCTAAAACTAACTCTATGCCGCTATTGATAGTAAAGAAAGAGATGGATGGTAAAGAAATGGAGGGCTGGGAAAATGCAGGGGCGTTCTGCCAGATTAACATACTTTAGCCGAATGTGCTTGCGCAGCGCGCACACCCCCTCCTCCAGCTGATTCCAACGCGTCCACGTTACTTCCGGTGCAGCTACATCACTTCCGGGTATAGAAAAGTGGCAAAATACCGGGTTTGTCAGCACTTCCCACATTTAGTCATGTGACCATGAAGGACCAGTGATGTCACAGACCTCCTTCTAACAACTCCACTCTAGCATCTCCCGGCAGTGCAGCAGATACTGGGCAGGTCCTGGTCGGTAGTCACTGCTGAGCCCCGCCCCCTGCACTGATCACATGACGGTGACGTCAACCCAGGTCCTTCACACCTCTTCTCTGCTGAGCCCCGCCCCTTGCACTGATCACATGACAGTGCCGTCACCCCAGGTCCTTCAGCTCTGGCAGCAGATACTGGGCAGGTCCTGGTCGGTAGTCACAGCTGAGCCCCGCCCCTGCACTGATCACATGACGGTGACGTCAACCCAGGTCCTTCACACCTCTTCTCCTCTCACCACAGCTGAGCCCCGCCCCCTGCACTGATCACATGACGGTGAGGTCACCGCAGGTCCTTCAGCTCTGGCAGTGCAGCAGATACTGGGCAGGTCCTGGTCGGTAGTCACTGCTGAGCCCCGCCCCCTGCACTGATCACATGATGGTGACGTCACCGCAGGTCCTTCAGCTCTGGCAGTGCAGCAGATACTGGGCAGGTCCTGGTCGGTAGTCAGGGCTCTTGTTCTCTCTGGTATCAGCCATTCCTCCAGCCTGCAGGTAAGATGAGCTGTGAGGAGACAGTGTGGTGGAGAGCTCAGACATGTCACCTCTGGAGATTCTCCTCCATTACACACAAGGAATCCTTCTCCGCTCCTCAGCTTAGTATGATGGGGGAGGAGTAGTGGGGATAGTGGGGGTTGTCATCATTCGCTGGCCCCTGACTGTCCTGGTGAGGGGCCCCTGCCTCCAGGAGGAGAATGAATGGAGCGGGGGCCCGGCCTGAGCTCAGCTCTCTCCAGTCTCTTCTCTAGGAGTTCTGGACACAGCTGAGCACAGCCCAGAGGTGGGACCTGCATCTATCAGACATTTATCTCCTGTGGAGCCACCAGAGATCTCCATGTTGGGGCCCCTGGAATCCATGTGGTGGGGGCTCTGAGAAGCGGGGCTCCTCCAGGCTCAGGAAGTGCGGTTCTGGAGGTGACATCTGGTCTTGTCCCCTGGATGATTTCCTCTCCTCTTCTCATAAAGGCGCCTGCAGTACTAGAAGCCTCCAGCTCCTCCAGTTCTCTCCTCTTCTCCTGAACGACCACCAAGGATGGACAGGAAGGAGATCAGCAGAAGAATATTAGACCTCATCTTGGAGATCATCTCCCTGCTGAGCGGAGAGGTAAACTTTTCCAGATTTCTCTCCTCTTTATTGTATTCTGTAACAAGTCAGACATCGGGAAGGAGAATCCATCATAGGAAGTGATAGGAAGAGTCCAGGGTCCTGGAGAACGGCCTCCAGACCTTCCAAGTGACGGAGAACCTGAAGATCAGCCCCCAGTATGGTGAGTGATGTGTCATGTGACCAGTGACCAATAGTCATGTTGTAGGAGCCATGAGGAGGTAAGTAGGCACGTTGTACCAGGAGGAGAGGGCCGGAGGAGAGCACATGGCCCCTGAAGGGTTTATTCCCTAAGTGTCTCTCTCCATCCACAGGAGTACACAATAGTGAAGAAGACATCGGGGGACTGTGTGACTCCCATCATCCATCTCCAGGAGTCAGGAGGGCGGAGCAGGACCCCTCCCCCCATCACAGAGCCTCCCCCTCACCCCCTGATACATGAGCAGAAGATCCTAGAACTCACCCACAAGATGATGGAGCTGCTGACTGGAGAGGTGACATTGCTGGGAATGCTGGGAAATTCTCCAGTAACAGCACTGGAGGGGTCTGGGTGATGACGGTGTCATTGTGTTGTCAGGTTCCTATAAGGTGTCAGGACGTCACTGTCTATTTCTCCATGGAGGAGTGGGAGTATATAGAAGGACACAAGGACCTGTACAAGGAGACCATGATGGAGGGGCACCAGCCTCTTATATCACAAGGTAAGAGCCGTCATGTGCAGTGTATACACGTGTGTGCAGTGACATGTAATGAAGGAGCACCAGCCTCTTATATCACAAGGTAAGAGCCGTCATGTGCAGTGTATACACGTGTGTGCAGTGACATGTAATGGAGGAGCACCAGCCTCTTATATCACAAGGTAAGAGCCGTCATGTGCAGTGTATACACGTGTGTGCAGTGACATGTAATGAAGGAGCACCAGCCTCTTATATCACAAGGTAAGAGCCGTCATGTGCAGTGTATACACGTGTGTGCAGTGACATGTAATGGAGGAGCACCAGCCTCTTATATCACAAGGTAAGAGCCGTCATGTGCAGTGTATACACGTGTGTGCAGTGACATGTAATGAAGGAGCACCAGCCTCTTATATCACAAGGTAAGACCCGTCATGTGCAGTGTATACACGTGTGTGCAGTGACATGTAATGGAGGAGCACCAGCCTCTTATATCACAAGGTAAGAGCCGTCATGTGCAGTGTATACACGTGTGTGCAGTGACATGTAATGGAGGAGCACCAGCCTCTTATATCACAAGGTAAGAGCCGTCATGTGCAGTGTATACACGTGTGTGCAGTGACATGTAATGGAGGAGCACCAGCCTCTTATATCACAAGGTAAGAGCCGTCATGTGCAGTGTATACACGTGTGTGCAGTGACATGTAATGGAGGAGCACCAGCCTCTTATATCACAAGGTAAGAGCCGTCATGTGCAGTGTATACACGTGTGTGCAGTGACATGTAATGGAGGAGCACCAGCCTCTTATATCACAAGGTAAGAGCCGTCATGTGCAGTGTATACACGTGTGTGCAGTGACATGTAATGGAGGAGCTCCAGCCTCTTATATCACAAGGTAAGACCCGTCATGTGCAGTGTATACACGTGTGTGCAGTGACATGTAATGGAGGAGCACCAGCCTCTTATATCACAAGGTAAGAGCCGTCATGTGCAGTGTGTACACGTGTGTGCAGTGACATGTAATGGAGGAGCACCAGCCTCTTATATCACAGGGTAAGAGCCGTCATGTGCATTGTGTTGTGGCTACAATACAGACGTTCCTGTGTCTGAGGCCTAACAATATAAGGCAGCGCCTCCGTTTAGCTTTAGGACGGGCTCATACTCGCCCAGAGTCCTGAGTTTGCAGGGACTGACCTACTGATTCCTTCTGTCTCAGGCCAAAACTGATTGGAGCTTATGTAAGCCCCGCCCAAAAGTGGGCGTCACACTTGGGTTGGGGACGTTTTCGAAGGCAGGGCTTACATGCCCCAAATTTACCAACTACGACGTTGGTAAGTATTGGTGGCCCCCAGAATCACTTCCACTGGCGGACCCTCGGCACTGGGCACGATGAATTCAGCATGCCCCCTTCTCGCCGCCACTAGCGGTGTCTGACAGCAGCTCGCTGCTTCCCCCATCCAGAAGACATAGGAGCTGACGCCGCAGTATTTGTATGAGAGAAGAACTTCCAGGAGAAGAAGGGTTAATCTGACCGATATTGAAGGTGTACAGCCATTTTAGGCCTGATTTACAGACGTGTATTCTCCTCCGTGTGTGCAGTGTTCTGTGCGCCGACCAGCACCGGACCGGGGGGCCGAGATACTCAGGACATGTCTCCTGCCTCCACACACTGCACCGCCAGGAGCTTAGATACACACAGAGCTCAGAGTCTCCTGCCTCCACACACTGCACTGCCAGGAGCTTAGATACACACGGAGCTCAGAGTCTCCTGCCTCCACACACTGCACTGCCACGAGCTTAGATACACACGGAGCTCAGAGTCTCCTGCCTCCACACACTGCACTGCCACGAGCTTAGATACACACAGAGCTCAGAGTCTCCTGTCTCCACACACTGCACTGCCGGGAGCTTAGATGCACACGGAGCTCAGAGTCTCCCGCCTCCACACACTGCACTGCCGGGAGCTTAGATGCACACGGAGCTCAGAGTCTCCTGCCTCCACACACTGCACTGCCAGGATCCTAGATACACACGGAGCTCAGAGTCTCCTGCCTCCACACACTGCACTGCCAGGAGCTTAGATACACACGGAGCTCAGTCTCCTGCCTTCACACACTGCACTGCCAGGAGCTTAGATACACACGGAGCTCAGAGTCTTCTGCCTCCACACACTGCACTGCCAGGAGCTTAGATACACACGGAGCTCAGAGTTTTCACATCAGTGCAGCTTTATGAGGGTCTCAGTTTTGTGGAATGAGTTATACTTTCTCTCGGCCTCATTATCGGGGACATGGCACTCACTGATTAACCTTTATTATTTTATTTTGGAGGCATCATGAAGAAAACCAGCAATACGAGCCTTCTCCTGAATGAGCCACCAAGGAAGGAGATCAGCAGAAGAATATTAGACCTCACCTTGGAGATCATCTCCCTGCTGAGCGGAGAGGTAAACTTTTCTAGATTTCTCTCCTCTTTATTGTATTCTGTAACAAGTCAGACATCGGGAAGGAGAATCCATCATAGGAAGTGACAGGAAGAGTCCAGGGTCCTGGAGAACGGCCCCCAGACCTTCCAAGTGATGGAGAACCTGAAGATCAGCCCCCAGTATGGTGAGTGATGTGTCATGTGACCAGTGACCAATAGTCATGTTGTAGGAGCCATGAGAAGGTAAGTAGGCACGTTGTACCAGGAGGAGAGGGCCGGAGGAGAGCACATGGCCCCTGAAGGGTTTATTCCCTAAGTGTCTCTCTCCATCCACAGGAGTACACAATAGTGAAGAAGACATCGGGGGACTGTGTGACTCCCATCATCCATCTCCAGGAGTCAGGAGGGCGGAGCAGGACCCCTCCCCCCATCACAGAGCCTCCCCCTCACCCCCTGATACATGAGCAGAAGATCCTAAAACTCACCCACAAGATGATGGAGCTGCTGACTGGAGAGGTGACACTGCTGGGAATGCTGGGAAATTCTCCAGTAACAGCACTGGAGGGGTCTGGGTGATGACGGTGTCATTGTGTTGTCAGGTTCCTATAAGGTGTCAGGACGTCACTGTCTATTTCTCCATGGAGGAGTGGGAGTATATAGAAGGACACAAGGACCTGTACAAGGAGGCCATGATGGAGGAGCACCAGCCTCTTATATCACAAGGTAAGACCTGTCATGTGCAGTGTATACACGTGTGTGCAGTGACATGTAATGGAGGAGCACCAGCCTCTTATATCACAAGGTAAGACCCGTCATGTGCAGTGTATACACGTGTGTGCAGTGACATGTAATGGAGGAGCACCAGCCTCTTATATCACAAGGTAAGACCCGTCATGTGCAGTGTATACACGTGTGTGCAGTGACATGTAATGGAGGAGCACCAGCCTCTTATATCACAGGGTAAGAGCCGTCATGTGCAGTGTATACACGTGTGTGCAGTGACATGTAATGGAGGAGCACCAGCCTCTTATATCACAAGGTAAGAGCCGTCATGTGCAGTGTATACACGTGTGTGCAGTGACCTGTAATGGAGGAGCACCAGCCTCTTATATCACAAGGTAAGAGCCGTCATGTGCAGTGTATACACGTGTGTGCAGTGACATGTAATGGAGGACACCAGCCTCTTATATCACAAGATAAGAGCCGTCATGTGCAGTGTATACACGTGTGTGCAGTGACATGTAATGGAGGAGCACCAGCCTCTTATATCACAAGGGAAGACCCGTCATGTGTAGCGTATACAAAATTTCATTTTGTATCTTTAGCAGAAAATTACCATAAGAATTCTGAAGGAAACTTCATGTTATCACTAAATTATAAAGCAGAAGATGAAGACAACATGCAGTGCTCTTCAGGAGAAAACCTTAATGTACATCCAGGACTTCACACTACAGATCTATCATATAATCCTTCTGTTCATGAGGAATCTTCTGACCAATCACAGGTTGCTACCACAAGTGCCATTCAGAAAGGGGGTGAAAGGTTTCAAGAGATCTCAAATAGATCAAGTCTTTCTACAGACAGAAGAATTCGCACACGGGAGAAGCCGTTTTCATGTCCACAATGTGGGAAATATTTTGCATATAAATCAGCACTTGTTCGACATGAGAGAAGTCACAAAGTAAAGAAGCCAAATTCATGTGTAGAATGTGGGAAATGTTTTTCATGTAAATCACATCTTGTTAGACATGAAAAAAGTCACACAGGAGAGAAGCCGTATTCATGTTCAGAATGTGGGAAATTTTTTCAAGATAAATTCTATCTTGTCAGACATGAGAGAATTCACACAGGAGAGAAGCCGTATTCATGTTCAGAATGTGGGAAATGTTTTAATGCTAAATCAAGTCTTGTTACACATCAGAGAATGCACACAGGGGAGAAGCCATACTTCTGTTCAGAATGTGGGAAATATTTTACAGATAATTCATATCTTGTTAAACATAAAAGAAGTCACACAGGAGAGAAACCTTTTTCATGTTCAGAATGTGGGAAATGTTTTACACTTAGACAAACTCTTGTTAAACATGCGCTATGTCACACAGGAGAGAAGCCGTATTCATGTTCAGAATGTGGGAAATGTTTTACACAGAAACCAAGTCTTGCTGCACATCAGAGAAGTCACAGAGGAGAGAAACCTTTTTCATGTTCAGAATGTGGGAAACATTTTACACATAGACAAAATCTTGTTAAACATGCGCTACGTCACACAGTAAAGAAGCCGTATTCATGTTCAGAATGTGAGCAATGTTTTACGCAAAAATCAGATCGTGATAGTCATGAGAGAAATCACAGGATACGATCACAATTCCAGAATTTGGACTTTGATTTCGATTCCAATTAAAGAATGACGTTATTCGATAACAAATAAAATAACACTAAGAAATACCCACAGTAACCCCATGTTGCCCATTATGTGAAGAGGTACTTGATGAGGCACTTACTATTAATGTGAGGCACAAGGAAGTACAAATTAATAAAACCAAGTGCCTCACACTAATAGAGTAACACAATCGAATACCTTCTCACATAATGGGCAACAGGATTAATATGTGGAGGCACATGATGGAATTAATGTGATGCACATGGAAGCCCAAATTGATAAAACCATGTACCTCACATAGTGAGACCATCAAGTGCGTCCTCATGTAATGGACAACACGAGATTAAAATGGTTGTGCAGCAAGATAGATGACCTATCCTCACTGAGCCCAATCCATACACTGTGGGTGCTGGATATATAATACAGTCGGCACCTTGCTACAATGACGGGGAATGGCATTCGCACCGAACCCTGTCACTTAACCACTCAGATGCCGCCTTCAACAGCGATTGCTGCCTATCTGAGGTAAGGCAGAGGGATGCAGCTCCCTCTGCCTTCCGATTGGAGACCCTGCAGTGAAATTGCTTCTAAAGCTTCCCAGGCTTGCCATGGTAAGCTCCCTCTAGGCCAGTGATGGATAACCTCCGGCACTCCAACTGTGGTGAAACTATTCCTCCCTGCATACTCCATTAATTTCTATGGAGTTCTGAGAACAGCCAAGCAAGTGTGCATCTTGGGAGTCATAGTTTTACCACAGCTGGAGTGCTGGAGGTTAGCCATCGCAGCTCTACGCTGTTAGATTTTATCTGTTTGGTATGAGCAGAGCTGCTTGCCCTGAGACACCAGATTGTGCAGTGGGGGAAGCCTCCAAAGCCCTCGACTCATCTGAATGAATTGGGAAAACCATGACCTCCTTTGTGTGAGGGATGAGAATCCATTTTGTATGAGTATTTCTTCCATCTTGTGTATATGTGAAAAATGTATGAGCCAGCTGGAAGGATGTAGGGAGTCTCTGTGTATATAGATCAAAAGTTCCTAGCTGCAAGGCCAAGATAGCAGCTCCCTCGCTTCCTTATCTAAGTTTTGGGATGTACTGCTGAAGAATGTCAACTTTGAGATAAGATCCTGCAGAAACTTTTTAATTATTAGAATTATTTTATTATAGTGCAGAAGTATTGCCTTTTATGAATAACGAATCAAATTATTACTTTCGATTTCCACACCCTTGGCGGTGTACCAGATGATTATCTGTAGTGTTATAAAAATGTACACGTGTGTGTGGAATTAAAGGAGAGTGAATCTGATTCAGCAATGTGTCCGTGTCGGCTCTCTGAGCGCTCATAAGGATATTTCAATTGGGACCCAATTATAGAGAAGGTAGTTTGTCCCGACAAAACCTGGCACCCAACAAGGGGCTCGACAAAAGGACACTTAATTGATCTGACAACTTGGATAATCCCGACCTGGACGGACAGATATAAAATACAGCGCTACAAGGTAAGAGACTTTATCTTACATTGTATCTGGGCCTCACTTACCGGTTGTCTGGTTTGAGGGATTGTTGAAGGAACGTACGTATAAAGTCCTTTTACAGTCGAGTCCATATTGATAAAGAACCTTAAAAGTTGAAAATACCTATGATTCTTGGCTTTAGCTTCTGATCATGAGTAATTTTGGGATGTTTTTGGTCTGCCTTTAGGAGTCACTGTATACGTTTTGTTTGTTCTTTACTGTGTTTGAAAATTGCAGAACATTATATAAAGTGAAATCTCAGTAACCGTGTACACTAGGTTATATAGTGAGGAAACTGAGGCTCAGTAACGGAGTAAACTAGGTGATATAGTGAGGAAGCTCTGAGGAAACAGTGAAAACAAACATCAGAATTTTGCTACTTTCTATAGTTGTTCTGGTACAGTTGAAGAGCAATGAGGAATAATTTTAGTATACCCGAATGTTATAAAGCAGCCAAAACATTGGTGAAGGAAAGCGGAGGTAAGGAGGGTCTGAAGAATGTGGACAGAGTGTTAGAGAAGGCAGGGATGAAGTATGCGAATCTTAACCTAGAAGGCTGGGAAAGATTCAGTAGGACACATTGTAGTTGGATAAAGGATCATGGATGTGAAGAAGTGGTTGATATATGGATAAAAGTAGCTTGTGAGGTTGAAACTGAGGGATGTAGAGGAGAAGTTGTGAAAGGTAGATAATTATATATTTAGCAATAGAAATGTGAGAAAACTGGAGATACGCCACCTCTATACCCCCGGCCAGTGCCCCTACTAGAGAGTCCAGGAGTGGACTAGAGGGATGTACGTGTAACGTCTGTGGAAATCAGAACCCAGACTGGACTGACACCTGTAAGGTTTGTGGGACACGTAAACCCCAGAAACCAGCAGGCATTTATCCTGTATTGACTAAGACTAGAATCCTACCTGCACAGACACCCAAAACAGATACCACGGGCCCATCCACCCCTATGACTCCTGAAGCCCCAGGACCATCATGACAGTATGGTTATGTTCCTGTGACAGAATATTACCCTTGGAGCACTAAAGACCAATTAGGACTGTTTACTAAACTCTCAGACCCCCTAATGAGACCAATGCCCACTGCCAGGATGTCACAACAAATTCAGGCGACATACAGAGCCACCTGGGCTGACCTGAAGGACTTGATGATGCTGAAACTAGAGGAATCAGGTTGTAGGCCCTTTCCTTACTGAACATAGGAGGAGGGATTTTGACAAACTGTCTCTAGAGGACTGGGAGAAAAGTGTACCATCAGGGGCAGAGTTTGTCCGAGTTTTCAAGCAATGGGCAAAGGGAAAAGAAGACGAGAGTTCCAGGATTCTAAAAGACGTAGTTCAGGGACCTCAAGAGGCTGCAGAGACGTATGCAGCTGGACTGCGGACCATTTGGACTGACATGGGTTGGGATCAGACTGGACGGGACCACTGGGTGAGAAATTGTTGACATCAGCATTTATGGAAGGCTTGAGACCTGCTCTGCAAGCCAAGTTAAAAGCCTGTAAACCTGAATGACGAGTTGCTCCACTGCCACAATTGATTGCTGCTGCAAAAGGTTTAGAACAAAACATGAAAAAGAATTCAGGGGCTGCAGTCAAATATGTCAATCAGGGACCAGGACAGCAACAAACATCCCGTAGAGATTTCAGATGTTTTAACTGTGGGAAACCTGGCCACAGAAAACTAGATTGCCATGCTCCCCGTCAGCAACAGGAAGCGCCCAAAGATACTGACAGTGGAGATCAACAGGATGAAAAAGTTGAACGGCACTCCTCAACGTGCGTAGGGAGGTGCTCTGTGGTATACAAAGTTGCTTGTAGTTAAAGGAAAGACCACAGCACTCTCTTTTTGCTGTTATACACTGCGTGCAGAATTATTAGGCAAATGAGTATTTTGACCACATCATCCTATTTATGCATGTTGTCCTACTCCAAGCTGTATAGGCTCGAAAGCCTACTACCAATTAAGCATATTAGATGATGCGCATCTCTGTAATGAGAAGGGGTGTGGTCTAATGACATCAACACCCTATATTAGGTGTGCATAATTATTAGGCAACTTCCTTTCCTTTGGCAAAATGGGTCAAAAGAAGGACTTGACAGGCTCAGAAAAGTCAAAAATAGTGAGATATCTTGCAGAGGGATGCAGCACTCTTAAAATTGCAAAGCTTCTGAAGCGTGATCATCGAACAATCAAGCGTTTCATTCAAAATAGTCAACAGAGTCGCAAGAAGCGTGTGGAAAAACCAAGGCGCAAAATAACTGCCCATGAATTGAGAAAAGTCAAGCGTGCAGCTGCCAAGATGCCACTTGCCACCAGTTTGGCCATATTTCAGAGCTGCAACATCACTGGAGTGCCCAAAAGCACAAGGTGTGCAATACTCAGAGACATGGCCAAGGTAAGAAAGGCTGAAAGACGACCACCACTGAACAAGACACACAAGCTGAAACGTCAAGACTGGGCCAAGAAATATCTCAAGACTGATTTTTCTAAGGTTTTATGGACTGATGAAATGAGAGTGAGTCTTGATGGGCCAGATGGATGGGCCCGTGGCTGGATTGGTAAAGGGCAGAGAGCTCCAGTCCGACTCAGACGCCAGCAAGGTGGAGGTGGAGTACTGGTTTGGGCTGGTATCATCAAAGATGAGCTTGTGGGGCCTTTTCGGGTTGAGGATGGAGTCAAGCTCAACTCCCAGTCCTACTGCCAGTTTCTGGAAGACACCTTCTTCAAGCAGTGGTACAGGAAGAAGTCTGCATCCTTCAAGAAAAACATGATTTTCATGCAGGACAATGCTCCATCACACGCGTCCAAGTACTCCACAGTGTGGCTGGCAAGAAAGGGTATAAAAGAAGAAAATCTAATGACATGGCCTCCTTGTTCACCTGATCTGAACCCCATTGAGAACCTGTGGTCCATCATCAAATGTGAGATTTACAAGGAGGGAAAACAGTACACCTCTCTGAACAGTGTCTGGGAGGCTGTGGTTGCTGCTGCACGCAATGTTGATGGTGAACAGATCAAAACACTGACAGAATCCATGGATGGCAGGCTTTTGAGTGTCCTTGCAAAGAAAGGTGGCTATATTGGTCACTGATTTGTTTTTGTTTTGTTTTTGAATGTCAGAAATGTATATTTGTGAATGTTGAGATGTTATATTGGTTTCACTGGTAAAAATAAATTATTGAAATGGGTATATATTTGTTTTTTGTTAAGTTGCCTAATAATTATGCACAGTAATAGTCACCTGCACACACAGATATCCCCCTAAAATAGCTAAAACTAAAAACAAACTAAAAACTACTTCCAAAAATATTCAGCTTTGATATTAATGAGTTTTTTGGGTTCATTGAGAACATGGTTGTTGTTCAATAATAAAATTAATCCTCAAAAATACAACTTGCCTAATAATTCTGCACTCCCTGTATCACAATGCTTATTTTTATTGCCTTATTGTATCCAAATTTTGGATAGATATAATAAGGCAATAAAAATAAGTGGAGATCAACAGACCTCTGCTGCCATTTTTACCCCCTGCTAGAAAAAAAGGCAACCTCGTGCCGGTACTGCTCGCAAAAACTGAAGGAAAGGGCCCTCAACTTCATGTACCCTTATCCATAGGCAACAGAAAGGCAGTACCATTTCTGGTTGACACGGGAGCAGCCAAAACAGTAGTAGACCAGAGTTTCTTGCGGCCTCATCAGTCAAGCCCTTGTTATGTACCAGCTGTGGGATTTACAAGAGAAACAGTTTTTGTCCGTGAATCTGAGCCAGTTAAACTAAAGATAAAAGACAGTACGGTTGTTACCCAATTGTTAGTTTAAAAAAAACTGCCACAACCTCTTTTAGGGACTGATGTTTTGCAAGCACTGGGAGCCCACATACACTTTTACCCCAATGACACTACTGGGCCCCATAGGAAGTATTATGTCCCCTAATAGTGACACTGGCCCTGCCGGAGACTGAACCATCAGAATTAACCCTTGTAGACCAGGCTGTTCTTGAGGTGGTACCGAAGGATTTATGGTCAAGATAAAAAACAGACATAGGGAAACTCCCCGTGTCTTCGGTCACTGTGCTTCTTAAGCCAGGATGTCAGCCTGTCACGACCATGGTTATGGTCGTGACTCCTTGACCCGCATGCAGTTGCCCGCGGTCTGCTCTTGTTGTTCAACTACTGGGTGAGTGCTGTTACTATGTTGCCTCACGTGTGGTTGCCGCTGGCAACATTATAGTATTGGCAGTATAGCGGCCTGAGCTATTGCTAGGCAGCTTGCTGTCAAGTGCATGCGGTTGCACCTGGCAACGTGTGTTTATATGTGTGCACTTTCCCTGTCTGATGTGCACGGGGTTTATTGTGTGTGTATTCCCCTTTAAGTGGCTTTACTACCCTGTCTTGTGTGGAAAGGGTTAATTCCCTTTCCAGTGTGTGTCTGTGTGGGTGTGGCTACTTGGGTTATTTAGCCTCTGCTGGAGGCCTGTAGCTGAGGGGTACTTCAGCCATATGCTGGAGTCATCCTCCTGCCATTATACCATCTTCCAGTGAGGGCCACCCTTGTGGTCATAAAACCAATGTATGATGTTAAGTTGATGTGTTATCTTTTCTATGTTTATTACAGCTATGGATGGCTACCTGTGTGTTTTGTGGTGTGCTGTCTCTTTAGTGTTTGTGTGGACAGAAGTACTGGTGCATGGGTTCCAGTCAGCAAGGCTGTGGCAGGTAGGTTTGGAACTAGTGTTGTTCACCTGCCATATCCATATGTCTGTATTTGTTCCCCCTTCCTTGCAGCTTGGCCAGTGAGACTCCTGTTCGTCCGTGTCCTGGAGGAACAGGTTGTCTTACCCTGCTCCTAAGTCCAGGGATTTCCTTAGGGCTAATAGGGACCCTAGGTTCCGGAGTATGAGGCCTCCTACCTTCTGGGTTGGCTCATACGGATAGGAGTCAGGGTCCGCATTAGGGACGCGATAGGAGGTGACCTGCTCCCTGATCCTGTGGTCCTGGCCTAGGAGCAACCATCCATCCGCTAACATCGCACGGCTGAGAGTTTCCCCCACTCTCAGTTGTGACACAGCCCCCTCGAGTGAAGCAGTACCCCCAGTCATTCCCAGGAGATAGCAGTGGCCAGTCAAATTGATGCTTTTCTCCAGGCTGGTGTATTGATAAAAACAGTATCTCCTGCTAACACCCCGCTGTTCCCAGTAAAGACGAAACCAGTTAAGGGACAGCCTGTCAGTTACAGGATGGTTCATGATCTTAGAGAAGTTAACAAGGTGACAGTTTTACAAACTCCAATAGTGCCAAACCTACATACCTTACTGTCACAAGTTCCATCCACTGCCACGTGTTTTACAGTGATAGACAGTCATGAAGTGGGGAGGGTAGGAACAGCATGAGAAGTTCACAGAGTGGCCCAATGACAGGGTCTGTAGGTTGCGGCAGCATCAGGAGGCCATATAATGGCAAAATGACAGAGTCTGTAGGTGGTGGCAGCATGAGGAGACCACAGAGTGGCACAATGACACTATGGAGGTGGCGGCAGCATCAGGAGGCCACAGAGTGGCACAATGACAGAGTCTGGAGGTGGTGACAGCAGCAGTATCAGCATCAGGATAAGGCTACCGAGTGGAACAATCACAAAGTCTGGAGGTGGAAGCAGTATGAGAAGGCCACTGAGTTGCACAATGACAGAGGCTTAAGGTGGCAGCAGTATGAGGAAGCCATCGAGTGGCACAATGACATAGTGTGGAGATCGCAGCAGGAACATCTGGAGACCACCGGGTGGCACAATGACAGAGTCTGGAGGTGGTGGCAGCAGCATCAGGAGAAGGTGACCGAGTGGCACAATGACAGAGCCTGGAGGTGGCGGCAGCAGCATTAGGAGAAGGTCAGCGAGTGGCACAATGACAGAGCCTGGAGGTGGCAGCAGTATGAGGAGGCCACTGAGTGGCACAATGACATAGTGTGGAGATGGCAGCAGGAGTATCAGGAGACCACAGAGAAGCACAATGACATAGTGTGGAGGTGGCAGCAGGAGCATCAGGAGATCACATAGTGGTAAGGTGACATAGTGTGGAGATGGCAGCAGCATCAGCAGACCACAGAGTGGCAAGGTGACATAGTGTGGAGATGGCAGCAGCATGAGGTGACCACAGAGTGACCAGGTGACAGAGTGGGGAGGTGGGTGGCACAACCAGTACCCGCTGATGAAGGTGGGTGAAAGACCACTTAGCATCAGATGTGTGGCATCAGGCGGGTGGCAGTATCAGAATAGTAGCTGAGGCAGTTAGCCAGAAGAAACCGGTCCATTTTTGTCAATGTTTGGGTGAGGCAGCATAGTTGATCTAATCTGATGCATCAGGCATTGGTGGGTGGAAATCCTGGCTGATCCGCGCCTGATTCATCTTGACAAAAGTCATTCTCTCTACATTTTGGGTGGACAGGCGAGTTCTTCTTGGGGTAAATATGGCCCCCGCCTCACTGAACACCCACTCTGATGCCACACTACTGGCCGGGCAGGACAGCTTTTCCAGGGCAAACTCTGCCAGTTGCGACCACAAATCCAGTTTGGCTGCCCAGTAGTCCAGCGGATCTTTAATGACGGCTGGCAGGGTGCACTCCAAGTATGCCACCACCTGCTGGTTCAGGTTCTGCTCTATGTCTAGCTGCTGGTGAGTAGTTTCTTCACTAGTTGCTGCTGAGGAGGCTGGAACTGTTCCCCCCCCCCCCCCCCCCACCCTGCAGCCATGGCAGAGGAACATGAGCGCGGAGGGCCCCCCTGGTCAGACCTGCGAGAAGATGGACGATGTTGCAGATAGGCAGTGGCCAACTGACTACATAGGATGGCTCTGTAGTAGGTTATTTTGTCCTCCCTCTCAGTGGGTGTAAAAAGAAGCCCCTATTTTGGACCAGTAGCGAGGGTCCAACAAGGTGGAGAGCCAGAAGTTATCCTTCTGCTGAATGGTAAAAATTTTGCTGTCACTTTGCAAGCAAGTGAGCATGTAGTGGGCCCTTTGTGCAAATGACTCTGAGGGACTCCCGGTCTCAATCTCCATTGCATACTGCCACGGTGTGTCTGGGTCCTCTGCCTCGTCTTCCTCATTGCCCTGTAGCTCCTCTGGCTGTTCCTGCTCCTCCTCTCCTGTCACCTGAGAAGAAAAAACACTCCTTTTGCTACATATTGCCTGTGCTCCAATGTCCTCCTCGTTCTCATTTTCCTCCAGTTCAGCCCCCACAGGGCTCATGTGGCCGTGAGATGTAGGCGCCACATCTCCAGTTCCCTGACCAGCCAGATTTTCCAGCATCTGTTCCAGGACATGAAGCAGTGGAATGATGTTGTTGTGCAGGGCGCATGGCTCAGCCTTCCTTGACGCAGCGCCGACACCGTGTTCTTCCCGTTGTCTGTCACCATGGTTCTGATTTTAAGTTGTCGCGGAGAAAGCCAGGATTCTATTTCTTGATTAATCACACGGAGCAGTTCCTCCCCTGTGTGACTTTGTTCACCCAGGCAATCCAGGTGCAGAACAGCGTGACACCGCCATGCCCTGCACATGTGGTATGCTGGAGGGGCACTGTGAAGTGTACCTGCAGTTGAGGCTGAGGTCATGGTGGACGATAAGGAGGCAAAGGCGGACATTGTTGCTGGACCAGCAGCGTGAGAACGTGGAGGCGTAAAGGACATGTATTGTCCCTGACCGTAGTTACAGCTCCACACATCGGCGCTGCAGTGCACTTTGGCAGACACCGACAGGCTCAAGGACTGGCCCAGCTTCTGTTCTACATATTTGTGCAAGGCTGGTACTGCCTTTTTGGCAAAGAAATGACTGCTTGGGACTCTCCACCTCGGCTTGGCAGAAGCCATCAGTTCTCTGACAGGTGCACAGTCCACCACTTGGAAAGGGAGAGACTGCAGCACCAGCAACCCGGCCAGGAGCACGTTCAGATTCTGCGCCGTTGGATGCGTGAACGCATACTGTTGTCTCTTGGCAATCACTTCGGTGATCGATTGCTGATGGAATGACTGACGAGGAGTAGGAGGAGGAGGTGCAGGAGCATCGGGACCAGCAGACGATGGCAATGACAGACAGCTCTCTTAGGCGGCTGAGGTGGTGGAGCCTTGACTGCCTGAAATCGGGTGCGACGTGCCACTGGGTGATGCAGCAGTTGCTGCAGCAGGCTGGACCACCACATCAGATCCACGGTTCTCCCAGGCCACTTTATGGTGACGCTGCATATGTTGACGCAGGGCCGTGGTGCCACGCTTCACCTTCTGCCCATATATTCTCCATATGGCCATGTTCACCTCCTCCTCCTCCTCCTCCTCCGGAGGCTTAACAAAAAACTGCCACACCGCCGAGTAGCTGATTTTCCCCCCAACAGTACACACTGACTGACTGCTACCGCCGCTGCTTCCGTGAACCCGTGCACCACTCTATTCCGGGCAGGTAGGCTGCTGCGAAGCGGGTGGTCTACGCCGTGCACGTTTGGCTCCCGACCTCCCACTGCGGCCGCCCTGCTGACTCACCGCCATGCTACCACCTTGCTGGCTCAGCCTCTGCCTTACGGCAAGCTGCCACCCTCTTCTCCTGATGATGATGAAGCCCGTTCTTCACCCGGCACCCAAGTGCGATCGGCTTCATCATCATCGAGTACTGTCTGCATGTCACTGATGTCCTCTTCAACGGTCTCTGGGTCAGGAGCTTGACCGCTCGCGACACCAGCTCCCATGCCACTCTCCTCATCACTACTTGCCCGCCTAGCGGAGGAATCTGCGGATGTCTCCTCCACATCTTGGCTGGGCAGTAGCTGCTGACTGTCCTCTAGTAGCTCGTCCTCGCTGTATAGTGGGGCTGAGCCCACAGCATACAATACTTCTCTGGCTGAGGGAACAGAAAAGGACAGAGGCAGGTTGAGGACACATGGGGGAACAGGGCCTGCCCCCGGGCCATGCCAACTAAGGGTTGTGTCTGACAAACACACCAACTCTTGGCTGGGGGTGTCTGATGTTACTTGGGATAAGGCGGATGACTGA
Source organism: Bufo bufo (assembly GCF_905171765.1). Classification (NCBI taxonomy): domain Eukaryota; kingdom Metazoa; phylum Chordata; class Amphibia; order Anura; family Bufonidae; genus Bufo; species Bufo bufo. The sequence goes on along the minus strand of NC_053390.1, from coordinate 12,100,548 downwards.
GTTAACCAATCAAGAACGGCTGGGTTGCTGGTCAAGACACGACCGCTAGATGACCTCTGGAGCTCAGGACTGTCACTGCGACTGCTGCCACACCCTCTTACTCTGCTACGACCTGTGCCTGCACCACAAACAATTAGGCCTCTGCCAGTCCCCTGTGCAGGTCCTGGCAGTTCTCTGTCTGACATACTGTTACACTGTATATATAATAAATAAATGAAAAGGAAATTAAAACACCCCTAAAAAAAAATTTTGGGGGGTTTTCTACTGAAATACGCCACTAAAGGCTTTACCACATATAAGTGCAGCAGTGAACTGAGAATACATTTTTCATTTTCTACTTATATACGCCACTAAAGGCTTTTCAACAGATGACTGCAGCGCTGAACACCAAATATATTTTTCTTTTTCTACTGAAATAACATAGTAACATAGTTTATAAGGCCGAAAAAAGAACTGTACACAGTCCTCCATGTGTGGTCTGACTAGTGATTTGTAAGGTGGTAGGACTATGTTCTTATCACGGGCATCTATGCCTCTTTTGATGCAACCCATTATCTTATTGGCCTTGGTAGCAGCTGCCTGACACTGGTTTTTGCAGCTTAGTTTGCCGTCTATTAAAATTCTTAGATTCTTTTCCATGTCAGTGTTACCAAGTGTTTTACCATTTAGTATGTAAGGGTAACTTGCATTATTCCTTCCCATATGCATAACCCTACATTTGTCAGTGTTAAACCTCATCTGCCACTTATCTGCCCAAGCCTCCAATTTATCCAGATCGCTCTGTAGTAGTATACTGTCCTCTGTAGTATATACAGTATACTGTCCGCTATAGTATATATACAGTATACTGTCCTCTGTAGTGTATATACAGTATACTGTCCTCTGTAGTATATATGCAGTATACTGTCCTCTGTAGTATATATATACAGTATACTGTCCTCTGTAGTATATGTAGATGATGTAGAAGAGAATAAAGGGCTAGCCGACTGCCTTAATGAATACTTCTGTTCAGTTTTTACAAAAGAAAAAGGAGAAGGACCTCCACTAGAAAGAATGACTATTAAATCGTTTGATGCATGTATCTTTACAGAGGAAGATGTTCTAAGTTTGCTGTCTAAGGTGAAGACAGATAAGTCACAGGGGCCTGATGAGATACACCCAAAATTATTAAAAGAGCTTAGTGGTGAGCTGGCAAAACCGTTAACAGATTTATTTAACCAATCATTAGTAACAGGAGTCGTCCCGGAAGATTGGAAATTGGCAAATGTCGTGCCCATTCACAAGAAAGGTAGTAGGAAGGAATCGAGCAACTATAGACCAGTGAGTCTGACATCAATAGTAGGCAAATTAATGGAAACCCTATTAAAGGATAGGATTGTGGAACATCTAAAATCCCATGGATTGCAAGATGAAAAACAACATGGGTTTACTTCAGGGAGATCATGTCAAACAAATCTTATAGATTTTTTTGACTGGGTGAATAAAATAATAGACGGTGGAGGTGCAGTAGACATCGCATATCTAGATTTTAGTAAGGCTTTTGACACTGTCCCACATAGAAGACTTATCAATAAACTGCAGTCATTGAGCATGGACTCCCATATTGTTGAGTGGATTAGGCAGTGGCTGAGTGACAGACAACAGAGGGTTGTAGTCAATGGAGAACATTCAAAACAAGGTAATGTTACCAGTGGGGTTCCACAGGGATCTGTACTGGGACCGATTTTGTTTAATATCTTCATAAGTGATATTGCAAAAGGCCTCGCTGGTAAGGTTTGTCTTTTTGCTGATGACACAAAGATATGTAACAGGGTTGATGTTCCTGGAGGGAAACGCCAAATGGAAAAGGATTTAGGAAAACTAGAAGAATGGTCAGAACTCTGGAAACTGAAATTTAATGTGGATAAGTGCAAGATAATGCACCTGGGGCGTAAAAACCCAAGGGCAGAATATAGAATATTTGACACAGTCCTGACCTCAGTATCTGAGGAAAGGGATTTAGGAGTAATTATTTCAGAAGACTTAAAGGTGGGAAGACAATGTAATAGAGCAGCACGAAATGCCAGCAGAATGCTTGGATGTATAGGGAGAGGTATAAGCAGTAGAAAGAGTGAAGTGCTTATGCCTCTGTACAGAACACTGGTGAGACCTCACTTGGAGTATTGTGCGCAGTACTGGAGGCCATATCTCCAGAAGGATATAGATACTCTAGAGAGAGTTCAGAGAAGAGCTACTAAACTAGTACATGGATTGCAGGATAAAACTTACCAGGAAAGGTTAAAGGACCTTAATATGTATAGCTTGGAAGAAAGAAGAGACAGAGGGGATATGATAGAAACTTTTAAATACATAAAGGGAATCAACTCGGTAAAGGAAGAGAGCATATTTAAAAGAAGAAAAACTACCACAAGAGGACACAGTTTTAAATTAGAGGGGCAAAGGTTTAAAAGTAATATAAGGAAGTATTACTTTACTGAGAGAGTAGTGGAATAGCCTTCCTGCAGAAGTGGTAGCTGCAAATACAGTGAAGGGGTTTAAGCATGCATGGGATAGGCATAAGGCCATCCTTTATATAAGATAGGGCCAGGGGCTATCCATAGTATTCAGTATATTGGGCAGACTAGATGGGCCAAATGGTTCTTATCTGCCGACACATTCTATGTTTCTATGTTTCTATATACAGTATACTGTCCTCTTCAGTGTTAATTACTTTACACAGTTTAGTGTCATCTGCGAAAATTGATACTTTACTATGCAAGCCTTCTACAAGATCATTAATAAATATATTGAAGAGAATAGGGCCCAATAAGGACCCCTGAGGTACCCCACTAGTGACAGTGACCCAATCTGAGTGTGTACCGTTAATAAGCACCCTCTGTTTTCTATCCCTCAGCCAGTTACTTACCCACTTACAGACGTTTTCTCCCAGTCCGAGCATTCTCATTTTATATACTAACCTTTTATGCGGTACAGTGTCAAATGCTTTGGAGAAGTCCAGATATACGACATCCATTGATTCGCCGCTGTCAAGTCTAGAACTTACCTCGTCATGGAAACTGATTACATTAGTTTGACATGACCGATCCCTCATGAAGCCATGCTGATTTGGCATTATTTGCTTATTTCCGTTGAGATGCTCTAAGATAGCATCTCTTAGAAAACCTTCAAACAGTTTACCCCCAACAGATGTTAAACTTGCCGGCCTATAGTTTCCAGGCTCTGTTTTTGGACTCTTTTTGAATATTGGCACCACATTTGCTATGCGCCAATCCTGTGGGACATTCCCTGTCAGTATAGAGTCCGCAAATATCAGAAATAAGGGTCTGGCTATGACATTACTTAATTCCTTTAGGATACGGGGGTGTATGCCATCCGGTCCTGGCGATTTGTCTATTTTAAGCTTTTTAAGTCGTTGTTGTACTTCTTCCTGGGTCAGACAGGACACTTTTAATGGGGAATTTATTTTTACATTCTGCATTTCACCTGACAGTTTATTTTCCTCAGTGAATACATTGGAGAAAAAAATATTTAACAGCTTTGCTTTCTCCTCGTCGCTCTTTGTGACTCCCCCCTCATTACTCTTTAAAGGGCCGACACCTTCAGATTTATACTTTTTAACATTTATATAATTGAAGAACATTTTAGGGTTAGTTTTACTCTCTTTGGCAATTAATCTCTCGGTCTCTAGTTTGGCCGCTTTTATTTGTTTTTTGCATGTTCTATTTTTTTCTTTATAGTTTTTCAGCGCTTCCGTGCTACCCTCCTGTTTTAGTGATTTATATGCTTTCTTTTTGTCATTTATTGCTTTCTTTACAGTTCTATTTATCCACATTGGTTTCTTTTTGTTCCTTAACCTTTTATTCCCATACGTATGTACCCCTCACAATGAGATTTTAGGATGCTTTTAAAGATATCCCATTTTGTGGCTGTATTTTTATTTTTGAGGACTTTGTCCCAGTTAGTTAGGCCTATGGCCTCTCTTAGTTGGCCAATTTTAGCTTTTTTGAAGTTTGGTATTTTTGTTCCTCCCTGTAGAAACTCTCTTTTGAATGATAATTGGAAGGTTATTACTTTATGGTCACTATTTTCCAGGTGTCCCCCGACCTGCACGTCTGTTTCCTTTTATGAGATATATAAGAGATATATAAGTTTCAGTTTCCCAGTCTATATCTGGGTAGTTGAAGTCCCACATAATAACCACCTCATTATGATTTGCCGCCTTGTCTATCTCGTTTAGTAGAAGATTTTCTGTGGACTCTGGTATATTAGGTGGTTTATAGTAAACACAATTCACTGCAAAAAATGCACCAAAATGAAACGCAACTGACAATACTAGCTAATTCCTCAGGCCGATGTTAAAAGCTGAGAACTTTGCCAATATCTTCCAGTCAGGAACATATCGGAGCCCCTCATGCACCACGTCATGGTGTCTCAGCACTCATGGGGTCCTACCACTCAACTGCCCGTGGTGTGTGAACAGGGTCTGAACCAACTCACAGCCAGACTCTCACATGCCTCCATAGTGGTATCACCAATGCACTGTGAGGTAGGATAAAGCTGTGAGCCGCACCCACAACAGACCATGTGACACAGAAGCTACCAGGTGCAAAAGAATGTTACCAACAAAATAAAGTGGCACATTCCATACACATAAGGACAAAAACTCACTGAAAAAACGGGTGAAAATGCTCCAAACCCAGACACTGTAGCGTGTCTATAACCGGGGGAGCAATTCCTCCGCATGCAGTCTGCAGATAACGGCAATCCCCAGCAAAAAATGCGTATACTGGAGGATGCCGGGGCGGATCGCATGCACCACAAGAACATCTTACACAAAATGATCCTCCATTGTACGCATTTTTTGCTGGGGATTGCCGTTGTTTGCGGACTTTTTTCTGTGAGTTTTTGGGTTTATAGTAAACTCCTATTAGTAATGTATTATTGTTTTTAGCTCCATGTATCTCTACCCACAGTGACTCCACATGTTCAGGTCCCTCACTAATATCTTCACGGAGTGTGGGCTTTAGACAGGACTTTACATAAAGGCAAACCCCCCCCCCCCTCTCCGGTTTTGACGATCCTTTCTAAACAGACTGTAACCTTGTACATTAACCGCCCAGTCATAGCTATCATCCAGCCTTGTCTCAGTTATTCCCACTATGTCATAGTCATCCTCACACATCACTAATTCCATTAGTATACATACATTTGAGAGGTTTATGTATATTTTTTACCCTACACCTTTCCTTCCGAACTGTTCTAGTCCCTCCTTCCATTCCTCCCCCAGTCCCACTACCTTGCCCCCGGTCTCTATCTGCACTATCTTCCCCTCCTATAATGTAATTTCCCTCCCCCTCGGTCCCTAGTTTAAACACTCCTCCAACCTTCTAGCCATTTTTCTCCCCAACACAGCTGCCCCTTCCCCATTGAGATGCAGCCCGTCCCTACGATAGAGCCTGTAGCCGATAGAGAAGTCGGCCCAGTTCTCCAGGAACCCAAACCCCTCCTTCCTACACCAGTTCTTGAGCCACTTGTTAATCTCCCTAATCTCCTGCTGCCTTTCTTGTGTGGCCGTGGTACAGGCAGTATTTCGGAAAATACTACCTTTGAGGTCCTTGCCCTAAGCTTTTGACCTAAATCCCTGAAATCATTTTTAAGGACTCTCCACCTACCTCTAACTTTGTCATCGGTTCCGATATGGACCATGACCGCTGGATCTTCTCCAGCCCCTCCCAGTAATCTGTTAACCCGATCCGGGATGTGTCGAACTCTAGCGCCAGGAAGACAGCACACTGTTCAGCGATCCCAGTCTTTGTGACAGATTGCCCTATCTGTTCCCCTAATAATTGAGTCTCCCACTACCAGCACCCGTCTGCCCTGCTCTCCTGGTTCCCTGCTTACTGGAGCTGACATTCCCCTGACTGGCAGAGGAAGTGTCCGGCTGCAGCAGTGTTGTCCCTGGACTGACAGCCCCCTCATCTGCCAAACTTGTTGGGGTGTGTCAGATCAGGGCTAGCCTCCCTGGTACTCTTCCCTCTACCCCCGCTTTCTAACTGTTACCCAGCTAGCTACCACACTTTCCTAAGCCTCCTCTCTGTCACCCTCCCCCTCATCTACCCCAAAGAGTGCTTGCTCGGTGAGAAGCAAACTCTTTTGCAAATTGTCAATGCTTCTCTGTGTTGCAACTGGCCCATTTAGAGACTCGATTTGCGATTCCAAACGGGTAATTTGCTTACATCTTGAACAAAGATATACACCCTCGAACGGCTGTTCCAGGACTGCACACATCATGCAAGATGTGCACTGGACTGCGTTGTCAATTGTGCAACACATACTAAATGGGGATTACAACAGTAAAAAAGTAAAACAGTAAATATAAGTTAGAATAAGACCCTGTCTGCTGTAGTTGAAGGACTACCTAGAATTAAGCCAACAACACAAGGAAATTATATCCAACCTTAGTTTACTGCTCCTTGTCTTAAACTCCACTTAATAAGAAGCCCACTTAGCCCAGTTTTAGACTCAGGAAGATCAAGCTCTGGGGAGTTCAGTGGTTCAATTTAAAGCACCTGGTTGCCCAGGCCACTTCCCTTAATCAAGCAGAGAAAAAAAAATGGGTTTAAATGGCAGTACTAAAATGCAAAAACTTAACCTTTAAGAATCTCTGCTTCAAACCACACTCAGCCACCTGCAATCACTCCAAATATACAACCTGAAATAAAAACAATGTCTATGACCCAGTGATATATTGTTTTGTTATATTGTGGCCATATGGCTTCTCTCTTGTGTGACTTAACTAATGACCCTAATTATGGGTTTAGAAGCAAAAACATTTTTCTCATTCTGAATGCAGCTTCTCTCATGTGTGATTCCACTTATGTTTTAGAAGACCTGATTTATCTGTAAAACATTTCCCACATTCTGAACATGAATATGGCTTCTCTCATGTGTAACAAGATGTGATTTTTGTCTAAAACATTTTCCACATTCTGAACATGTATATGCTTTCTCTCCTGTGTGATATCTCTCATGTGTAAAAAGATTTGATTCCACTGTAAAACATTTCCCACATTCTGAACATGAATATGGCTTCTCTCCTGTGTGACTTCTCTCATGTGTAACAAGATGCGATTTCTGTCTAAAATGTTTCCCACATTCTAAACATGTGTATGCTTTCTCTCCTGTGTGACATCTCTCATGTGTAACAAGATCTGATTTACGTGTAAAACATTTCCCACATTCTGAACATGTATATGGTTTCTCTCCTGTGTGACATCTCTCATGTGTAACAAAACTTGATTTCCGTGTGAAACATTTCCAACATTCTGAACATGAATACGTTTTCTCTCCTTTGTGACGTCTTCGGTGTGTAAAAAGTCCTGAACTGTTTATGGATTCTTTACCACAATGAAATCTTTTAATCCTTTTCTGACTTGTACTTGCGGTAACAATATGTGATTGGTCACAGAGGTATGCAGCAAAGCATTTGTGAAGCCACAACACGCACAACCTTGAGGCGGATGGGCTACAACAGCAGAAGACCCCACCGGGTACCACTCATGTCCACTACAAATAGGAAAAAGAGGCTACAATTTGCACGAGCTCACCAAAATTGGACTGTTGAAGACTGGAAAAACATTTCTAAAGAATGCTATCAGCACCTTGTTGAATCAATGCCACGTAGAATTAGGGCAGTTCTGAAGGCAAAAGGGGGTCCAACACCGTATTAGTATGGTGTTCCTAATAATTCTCTAGGTGAGTGTATATACAATGCAGAATACAGATTGTACAAGACGTCTCTGTAGTATAGTCTACTATACCGGCCCGATGGAGGCCAGAAAGACACGCTCTCATCATGTGACTGGAGCCCTATGGATATGACTGACATATAAAGAACACGTAGCCTCTAATGTAATGTGAGAAGAAACTGTGGAGCTCCTCCATTACATGTCACTGCACACACGTGTATACACTGCACGCACATGACGGCTCTTACCCTGTGATATAAGAGGCTGGTGTTCCTCCATTACATGTCACTGCACACACGTGTATACACTGCACATGACGGCTCTTACCTTGTGATATAAGAGGCTGGTGCTCCTCCATTACATGTCACTGCACACACGTGTATACAGTGCACATGACGGGTCTTACCTTGTGATATAAGAGGCTGGTGCTCCTCCATTACATGTCACTGCACACACGTGTATACACTGCACATGACGGCTCTTACCTTATGATATAAGAGGCTGGTGCTCCTCATTACATGTCACTGCACACAAGTGTATACACTGCACATGACGGCTCTTACCCTGTGATATAAGAGGCTGGTGCTCCTCATTACATGTCACTGCACACAAGTGTATACACTGCACATGACGGCTCTTACCTTGTGATATAAGAGTCTGGTGCTCCTCCATTACATGTCACTGCACACACGTGTATACACTGCACATGACGGGTCTTACCTTGTGATATAAGAGGCTGGTGCTCCTCCATTACATGTCACTGCACACACGTGTATACACTGCACATGACGGCTCTTACCTTGTGATATAAGAGGCTGGTGCTCCTCTATTACATGTCACTGCACACACGTGTATACACTGCACATGACGGCTCTTACCTTGTGATATAATAGGCTGGTGCTCCTCCATTACATGTCACTGCACACACGTGTATACACTGCACATGACGGCTCTTACCTTGTGATATAAGAGGCTGGTGCCCCTCCATCATGGCCTCCTTGTACAGATCCTTGTGTCCTTCTATATGCTCCCACTCCTCCATGGAGAAATAGACAGTGACGTCCTGACACCTTATAGGAACCTGACAACACAATGACACCGTCATCACCCAGACCCCTCCAGTGCTGTTACTGGAGAATTTCCCAGCATTCCCAGCAGTGTCACCTCTCCAGTCAGCAGCTCCGTCATCTTGTGGGTGAGTTCTAGGATCTTCTGCTCATGTATCAGGGGGTGAGGGGGAGGCTCTGTGATGGGGGGAGGGGTCCTGCTCCGCTCTCCTGACTCCTGGAGATGGATGATGGGAGTCACACAGTCCCCCGATGTCTTCTTCACTATTGTGTACTCCTGTGGATGGAGAGAGACACTTAGGGAATAAACCCTTCAGGGGCCATGTGCTCTCCTCCTGGTAAAACATGCCTACTTACCTCCTCATGGCTCCTACAACATGACTATTGGTCACTGGTCACATGACACATCACTCACCATATTGGGGGCTGATCTTCAGGTTCTCTGTCACTTGGAAGGTCTGGAGGCCATTCTCCAGGACCCTGGACTCTTCCTATCACTTCCTATGATGGATTCTCCTTCCCGATGTCTGACTTGTTACAGAATACAATAAAGAGAAAAGTTTACCTCTCCGCTCAGCAGGGAGATGATCTCCAAGGTGAGGTCTAATATTCTTCTGCTGATTTCCTTCCTGTCCATCCTTGGTGGTCATTCAGGAGAAGAGGAGAGAACTGGAGAAGCTGGAGGCTTACATCACTAAAAGTGCAACACCAAGCGATTAAAACTGGCGTATGCTGCCAAAAATAGTACCAATCTAACCGTCACCTCATCCTGCAAAAATGAGCCCCTACATAGGACAATCGCCAAAAACATGTTTTTCTTTTTGTTTCAAAAATGCTTTTATTGTGTTAAATGTAAAAAATAAAATTAAAAAAGTATACATATTAGGTATCTCCACGTCCGTAACAACCTGCTCTATAAAAATACCACATGACCTAACCCCTCAGGTGAACACCGTAAAAAAAAAAAAAGTGTCAAAAAAGCATTTTTTTTGTCACATTACATCACAAAAAGTGTAATAGAAAGCAATCAAAAAGTCATGTGCACCCCAAAATTGTACCAATCAAACCATCATATCATCCCGCAAAAATTATACCCTACCTAAGAGAATCGCCCAAAGAATAAAAAAAAACTATGGCTTTCAGACTATGGTGACACTAAAACGTGTTTTTTTTTTTTTGTTTCAAAAATGATATTAGTATATAAAACTTAAATAAAAAAAGTATACATATTAGGTATTGCCGCGTCCATAACAATCTTCTCTATAAAAATATCACATGTTTTCATTCCTCAGGTAAACACTGTAAAAAAAAAAAATTTCAAAAAGCCATTTTGTCACCTTACATCACAAAAAGTGTAATAGCAAGCGATCAAAAAGTCATATGCACCCCAAAATTGTTCCAATTAAACCATCATCTTATCCCGCACAAATGATACCCTACCTAAGAGAATCGCCAAAAAAAATAAATAAAAAACTATGGCTCTCAGACTATGGTGACATTAAAACATGATTTTTTTTTTGTTTCAAAAATATTAGTGTATGAAACTTAAATAATTTAAAAAAGTATACATATTAGGTATCGCCAGGTCCGTAACCACCTTCTCTAAAAATATCACATGATTTAAACCCTCAGATGAACACAGTAAAAAAAGCCATTTTGTCACCTTACATCACAAAAAGTATAATAGCAAGCGATCAGAGTCATATGCATCCCAAAATTGTACTAATCAAACCGTCATCTCATACTGAAAAAAAATTAGCCCCTATATAAGGCAGTCGCAAAAAAATAAATAAAAATTGGGCTTTCAGAATATTGAGACACTAAAAAATCATTAAAAAAAAAGATTTATTATGTAAAACTGAAACAAACAAACAAAAAAAGTAGTCATATTTGTTTTTTTTGCGTCCATAACAACCTGCTCTATAAAAATAGCTCATGATCTAACCTGTCAGATGAACGTTGTAAATAACAAAACATAAAAACAGTGCGAAAACAGCAATTTTTTTGTTACCTTGTGTCACTACCAGAGCTTTGAGACGTTCTCACAGCTCTGTTTCTCCACCCCTGTGATGATGTCACTACTAGAGCTTGGAGGAGTTCTCACTGCTCTGTTTCTCCGCCCCTGTGATGAGCTCTTTACTTTCTGTTTCCTTCCTCCCAGCTGTTCCTCCTGCGTTTGATTTCCCTGCCTTTAAATCACCCCTCCTCCTTTTGTAGTGTGTGGATTATATTTCTCATTTGAGTTGTAGCTCTTGCTTGAGTATCTTTCCTTGTATGCTATCCTTTCACTGGACCTGTGTTCTGCTGCAGCAAGTACTCCGGATATTGCCAGCCTGTCTTTGGATCCGTCTTCACTGCGGCTGCAGCTCCTTCAGCTAAGTGTGCAGACATTGTAGTGTATCTGTGTGTTTTCTGACTGGATCCGAGGCGACCACGGTTCCCTCCATATACTGAGCAGGGCACCGGTGGCCGTGCCCCTTCCACTATTGTAGGGGTTACAGTGGTCATCAGTCTTAGGTACGCGGGCATGCCTCGTTCCACCATTTGGATCCGGGCATGGGCTTAGCAGCATAGGGAGAGCTTTGAGGGTCTGACAGGGGTCACCCTTTATCCTCCCTAGTTTGGGTCCGGTCAGTAGCTCTATTTTCTGTGCATGCTCTTGTTGCTCACATACAGCCGTGACATTATAATCCACCAAAACCGTATTTTTTGACATGGATCTGCTTTCTGGCCTGGTTGACCGCATGCAGGGTCTTTCTTTGGAGGTAGCGGATCTCCGTCAATCTATGACTCAGCTTCAAGCATTGGGCTCTGCTCCGGCCCATGGAGTCTGTTGCGAGCCAAAGGTCTCACTTCCGGAAACGTTCTCCGGGGGCAGTGAGAGTTTTGTTCGCTTCAGAGAGGCATGCAAACTCAATTTTTGCTTGTGTCCCCATTCCTCTGGTAATCAGGAGCAGAGGGTGAGGATTGTCATCTCCCTGCTCAGGGGTAATGCTCAGACTTGGGCTTTTTCGCTGCCATCAGGGGATCCCTCCCTTCGATCCGTGGAAGGATTTTTGTGGCCCTGGGGCAGATATATGATGACCCGGATCGCGTTGCTCTGGCCGAATCTAACTTACGTTTTTTATGCCAGAGCAAACTGTCTGCGGAGCTTTATTGTTCTGAATTTCGGAGATGGGCAGCTGATTCAGGTTGGAATGATGCTGCACTCCGGAGTCAGTTCTGTCATGGTCTCTCAGAGAGATTGAAAGATGCGTTTGCTTTCCATGAGAGACCAACGTCCTTAGAGTCTGCCATGTCATTGGCGGTACGCCTTGACAGGCGTCTAAGAGAAAGAAACGAGACCTCTCTGTCCAGCCATTGTCAGTCTAGGGGCAGTGGTGCGGACTCATTCAGTGTGCAGGGGTCTCATCCTGTCTCAGTCCCCTCTGAGGAGGAGCCCATGCAGCTAGGTCGACTTGCCCCTGATAAAAGAGGATTTAGTGCTCAGAGTATGGTGTGTTTTTGTTGTGGGGGCATAGGTCATTTGGCAAATGTTTGTCCGTCTAGGAGATTCTTGAACTGTACTAAGAGCGATAATAAGAAAAAACCTCAAAAGGTAAATCATCAAACTCTGCTTCATCTGCTACTTTGGGCAAAGTTGATGTAGGAATTGATGCTTTTCCTCTGACCTGCAGTTCCCGTTTTCTCCTGTCTGCCAGGGTGGCGCTAGAGAGCAAAGTCATTTCTTGTGAGATTTTTGTTGATAGTGGAGCGGCCGTCAATCTTATTGACACTCAATTTGTAGCCATGCATGGTTTTCAGGTTTGCACATTAGAAAAGGATATACCTGTTTTTGCTATTGACTCTGCTCCACTCTCACAGAGATCTCTGAAGGGCATTGTTCACAATATCCGGTTAGCTGTAGGTGACACTCATGTGGAGGTTATATCTTGTTTTGTCCTTAACGGATTGCCTTCTCCTCTAGTTTTGGGGTTACCCTGGCTCACTAGACATAACCCCACTATTGATTGGCAAGGAAGGCAAATAAATGAGTGGAGTGACTTTTGTAGAGAGAATTGTCTTACAGCGACTTTTGCAGAGGTGTCTACTAAAACTGTGCCATCATTTCTCTCTGATTTCTCGGACGTGTTTTCCGAGAGCGGTGTTCAGGAGCTACCTCCTCACCGGGAGTTTGACTGTCCCATTAACCTCATTCCCGGCGCCAAGCTGCCAAAAGCTCGCCTCTACAATCTCTCACAACCGGAAAGAATCGCAATGCAAACCTATATCTCCGAGAGTCTCGATAAGGGGCATATTCGTCCCTCAAAATCACCTGTTGCCGCTGGTTTTTTTTTTTGTTAAAAAAAAAGATGGCTCTCTGAGACCTTGCCTAGATTTTAGGGAGCTGAACCGTATCACGATTCGCGATCCCTATCCCCTTCCTCTGATCCCGGACCTCTTCAACCAAATTGTTGGGGCCAAGGTTTTTTCCAAATTGGATTTGAGAGGCGCGTACAACCTGGTCAGGGTCAGAGAGGGGGATGAATCTCGTTATGCCTTTCGGTCTGATGAATGCTCCGGCCGTCTTTCAGCATTTTGTTAACAGTATTTTCTACCATTTAATGGGGAAATTTGTATTGGTGTATCTTGATGATATTTTGATTTTTTCCCCTGATGTTCAGACCCATCAGGATCATCTTTTTCAGGTTCTGCAGATTCTGCGGGAAAATAAATTGTACGCCAAGCTGGAGAAATGTCTTTTTATGGTATCGGAGATTCAATTTCTGGGTTTTCTCCTCTCTGCTTCTGGTTTTCGCATGGATCCGGAGAAGGTCCGTGCTGTACTTGAGTGGGAGCTTCCTGAGAATCAGAAGGCATTGATGCGCTTTCTGGGTTTTGCAAACTATTACAGAAAGTTCATTTTGAATTATTCCTCTGTTGTCAAACCCCTCACTGACATGACAAAAAAGGGGGCGGATTTTTCCTCTTGGTCGGAGGAGGCGCTTGCAGCTTTTTCTAAGATTAAAGAGAGTTTTGCATCTGCTCCCGTCTTGGTGCATCCCGATGTTTCCTTACCTTTTATTGTTGAGGTGGATGCTTCCGAGATGGGTGTGGGTGCGGTTTTGTCCCAGGTCCCTTCTCCTGCCAAATGGCGACCCTGTGCCTTTTTCTCTAAAAAACTCTCCCCGGCAGAGAAAAACTATGATGTGGGAGATAGGGAGTTGTTGGCCATCAAGTTGGCTTTCGAGGAATGGCTCGGAGGGGTTGGAGGGGGCCAGGCACCCTATCACCGTTTTTACCGACCATAAGAATCTGGCATACTTGGAGTCGGCCAGGCGTATGAATCCGAGACAGGCCAGATGGTCTCTGTTCTTCTCCAGATTCAATTTTGTCGTTACATTCCGCCCTGGGATCAAAAATGTGAAGGCTGATGCTCTCTCTCGCTGTTTTCCGGGAGGAGGAAACTCCGAGGACCCGGGTCCCATTTTGGCAGAGGGGGTAGTTGTTTCTGCTCTATATTCTGATTTGGAGGCCGAGGTCCAGGCTGCCCAGACTGAGTCACCTGCCCGTTGTCCTTCTGGGAAGTTGTTTGTGCCTCCTGAGCTACGTCACAAACTCTTCAAGGAGCATCATGATACTGTTCTTGCTGGTCACCCCGGGAGTAGAGCCACTGTAGATCTCATTGCTCGGAGATTTTGGTGGCCGGCTCTTCGTAAGTCGGTGGAGGGTTTTGTGGCTGCTTGTGAGACGTGCGCTCGCGCTAAGGTCCCTCGTTCACGGCCTTCAGGTTCCCTTCTCCCGTTACCCATACCTTCCCGTCCTTGGACACACCTGTCCATGGACTTTATCACTGATCTTTCTCGTTCCTCAGGGAAGTCGGTGATCCTGGTGGTGGTGGACCGTTTTAGCAAGATGGCTCATTTCGTACCTTTCCCTGGTTTATCCAATGCTAAAACGTTGGCGCAAGCTTTTGTCGACCATATTGTTAAATTGCATGGCATTCCCTCTGATATTGTTTCCAATAGAGGCACACAGTTTGTGTCCAGATTCTGGAAGGCTTTCTGTTCTCGCCTGGGGGTTCGGCTGTCCTTCTCTTCTGCTTTTCACCCGCAGTCGAATGGTCAGACTGAGCGCCTCAATCAGAATCTGGAGACATATTTGCGCTGTTTTGTGGCAGAGAACCAGGAGGATTGGTGTTCATTTCTCCCTCTTGCTGAGTTTGCTCTGAACAACTGTCGTCAGGAATCTTCTGATAAGTCACCATTCTTTGGTGCATATGGGTTCCATCCGCAGTTTGGGACATTCTCGGGAGGGGCTCTTTCTGATTTACCTGAGGAGGAGAGATTTTCCTCGTCTTTGTCTACCATTTGGCAAAAGATTCAGAGTAATCTTAGAAAGATGAGTGAGAAGTATAAGTGTGTGGCTGATAAGAGACGTGTGCCTGGTCCGGACCTGAATGTGGGTGATCTGGTGTGGTTGTCTACAAGAAATATTAAACTGAAGGTTCCCTCCTGGAAATTGGGTCCCAAGTTTATTGGGCCTTATAAAATCTTGTCAGTCATCAATCCTGTTGCCTTCCGTCTTGATCTTCCACGGGTTTGGAAGATACATAATGTATTTCACAGATCTCTCTTAAAACCATATGTCCAGCCCACGGTACCCTCCTCTTTGCCTCCTCCTCCGATTTTAGTTGATGGCAATCTGGAGTTTGAGGTTTCCAGAATTGTGGACTCTCGCATTGTCCGCGGTTCTCTTCAATACCTCGTTCATTGGAAGGGCTATGGTCCTGAGGAGAGGATGTGGGTTCCGGTGTCGGACATTAAAGCCACTCGCCTCATCAGGGCATTTCATAGGGCTCATCCTGAGAAGGTGGGTCCTGGGTGTCCGGAGTCCACCCGTAGAGGGGGGGGGGGGTACTGTCACTACCAGAGCTTTTAAACGTTCTCACAGCTCTGTTTCTCCACCCCTGTGATGATGTCACCACTAGAGCTTGGAGGAGTTCTCACTGCTCTGTTTCTCCGACCCTGTGATGAGCTCTTTACTTTCTGTTTCCTTCCTCCCAGCTGTTCCTCCTGCGTTTGATTTCCCTGCCTTTAAATCACCCCTCCTCCTTTTGTAGTGTGTGGATTATATTTCTCATTTGAGTTGTAGCTCTTGCTTGAGTATCTTCCCTTGTATGCTATCCTTTCACTGGACCTGTGTTCTGCTGCAGCAAGTACTCCGGATATTGCCAGCCTGTCTTTGGATCCGTCTTCACTGCGGCTGCAGCTCCTTCAGCTAAGTGTGCAGACATTGTAGTGTATCTGTGTGTTTTCTGACTGGATCCGAGGCGACCACGGTTCCCTCCATATACTGAGCAGGGCACCGGTGGCCGTGCCCCTTCCACTATTGTAGGGGTTACAGTGGTCATCAGTCTTAGGTACGCGGGCATGCCTCGTTCCACCATTTGGATCCGGGCATGGGCTTAGCAGCATAGGGAGAGCTTTGAGGGTCTGACAGGGGTCACCCTTTATCCTCCCTAGTTTGGGTCCGGTCAGTAGCTCTATTTTCTGTGCATGCTCTTGTTGCTCACATACAGCCGTGACACCTTGCCTCACAAAAAGTGTAATATAGAGCAACCAAAAATCATCTGTACCCTAAAATAGTACCAATAAAACTGCCACCTTATTCCGTATTTTCCAAAATGGGGTAACTTTTTTTGTAGTTTCTACTCTAGGGGTGTATCAGGGGGTCTTCAAATGTGACATGGCAAGTTAAAATTATCCCAGTGAAATCTGCCTTTCAAAAACCATATGGTGTTCCTTTCCTTCTGCGCCCTGCCGTGTGGCTATACAGTAGTTTACGACCACATATGGGGTGTTTCTGTAAACTACAGAATCAGGGAAAAAATTTTTTTGAGTTTAGTTTGGCTGTTAATCCTGGCTTTGTTAGCTGGAAAAAAATGATTAAAATGAAAAATCTGCCAAGAAAAGGGAAATTCAGAAATTTCATATCCATTTTCAATTAATTTTTGTGAAACACCTTAAGGGTTAACAAAGTTTGTAAAATCAGTTTTGAATACCTTGAGGGGTGTAGTTTCAAAAAATGGGGTCACTTATTTGGAGTTTCTACTCTAGGGGTGCATCAGGGGGGCTTCAAATGGGACACGGTGTCAAAAAAAACAGTCAATCAAAATCTGCCTTCCAAAAATCATATGGCGTTCCTTTTCTTCTGCGCCCTGCCGTGTGCCCGTACAGCAGTTTACGACATATATGGGGTGTTTCTGTAAACTACAGAATCAGGGCAATACATATTGAGTTTTGTTTGGCTGTTGATCCTTGCTTTGTTAGCAGAAAAAATTGATTAAAATTGAAAATCTGCCCAAAAAAAGTGAAATTCTGAAATTTCATATCCATTTTCCATTAATTCTTATGGAATACCTAAACGGTTAACAACGTTTGTAAAATCAGTTTCTTAAATAGGGTCATTTTTGGGTGGTTTCTATTATGTAAGCCTCACAAAGTGACTTCAGACCTGAACTGGTCCTTAAAAAGTGGGTTTTGGAAATTGTCTGAAAAATTTCAAGATTTGCTTCTAAACTTATAATACTTCTAACGTCCCCAAAAAACAAAATGGCATTCACAAAATGATCCAAACATGAAGTAGACATATGGGAAATGAAAAGTAATAACTATTATATGATGTATCACTATCTGTTTTAAAAGCAGAGAAATGTAAATTTGAAAAGTTGAGAATTTTTCCAAATTTTTGGTAAATTTGGTATTTTTTTATAAATAAAAATGAAATATTTTGATTCAAATTTACCACTGTCATGAAGTACAATATGTGACGAGAAAACAAACTCAGAATGGCTTGAATAAGTAAAAGCGTTTTAAAGTTATCACCACATAAATTACATGTCAGATTTGCAAAAATCAGTCTGGTCCTTAAGGTGAAAAATGGCCTGGTCTTTTAGGGGTTAAATCTGGTGACAGAAACCCTTTAAGTCTGACCACAGATTTTCTATTGGATTGAGATCTGGGCTTTGACTAGGCCAGTCATGCTCAACCTGTGGCCCTCCAGCTGTTGCAAAACTACAACTCCCAACATACCCAAACAGCCTACAGCTATCAGCCTACAGCAGGGCATTGTGGAAGTTGTAGTTTTACAACAGCTAAAGGGCCGCAGGTTGAGCATGCCTGGACTAGGCCATTCCAACACATTTACATGTTTCCCCTTAAACCACTCAAGTGTTGCTTTAGCAGTGTGTTTGCTTTAGCAGTGTGTTTGGGATCATTGTCCTGCTGGAAGGTGAACCTCTTTCCTAGCATCAAATCACACACAGAGTGGTACAGGTTTTGCTCCAGAATATCCCTGTATTTAGCATTATCCATCTTTCCCTCAACTCTGACCAGTTTCCCAGTCCCGGCTGCTGAAAAACATCCTCATAACATGATGCTGCCACCACCATGTTTCACTGTGGGGATGGTGTTCTTTGGGTGATGTGATGTGTTGGGTTTGCGCCAGACATAGCGTTTTCTTTGATGGACGAAAAGTTCAATTTTAGTCTCATCAGACCAGAGCACCTTCCTCCATACATTTTTGAAGTCTCCCACATGCCTTTTCGCAAACTCACAACATGCCTTTTTGTTTTTAGCTGAAAGTAATGGCTTTCTTCTGGCCACTCTACCATGAAGTCCAACTCTATGGAGCATACTGCTTATTGCTGTCCTATGTACAGATACTCCAGTCTCTGCTGTGGAACTCCAGGGTTACCTTAGGTCTCTGTGCTGCCTCTCTGATTAAATCCTTCCTGCTCGGTCCATGAGTGTTGGTGGGCAGTCGTCTCTTGGCAGGTTTACTGCTGTGCCATGTTCTTTCCATTTGGTTATAATAGATTTGATGGTGCTCCTGGGATCATCAAAGATTTAGATATTTTTTTATATCCTAATCCTGACTTGTACTTCTCAACAACGTTGTCCTTTACTTGTTAGGAGAGTTCCTTGGTCTTCATGGCAGTGTTTGGTTAGTGATGCCTCTTTACTTAGGTGTTGCAGCCTCTGGGGCCTTTAAAAAAAGGTGTGTATATGTAATGACAGATCATGTGACACTTAGATTGCACACAGGTGGTCATTATTTCACTAATGATGTGACTTCTAAAGGTAATTGGTTGCACCAGAGCTTTTTATGGTCTTTCTAACAAAGGGAGTGAATACATATGCACATGCCAATTTTCTGTTTTCTATTTCTAAACAATAGTTTTATTTATATATTTTTCTCATTTCATTTCACCAACTTAGACTAAAGTGTTCTGATCCATCACATAAAATTTAGATTAACAAAACATTGAACTTAAGGCTGTAATGTAACAAAATACCAAAAAAGTCAAGGGGGTGAATACTTTTGCAAGGCACTGTATCTCCTGGTCCGCCTGGACCAGCTGCCTTGTGTGCCTACCCTCTTTAAGAGGTAGCGACCTGGTATTTCCCTCGGGAAAGTCTATCCCCACCATAAGGGGTACTGTGAAGAATCGAAGAGTTCACTTAAACAACGCCCTTAGAGGAGGTGGGACACGTGACATAGTGGGATTACACCTGCTGGTTTGTGACGTACACTGAGGCCATGGACCCCACTGATCACTCCAAGCCTGTCGTGCAGGAATTACTACATGAAGTAAGGTGCCAGAGTGAACGTCAGGATGTCATGATGCAGTTCATGCAAAATGTTGCTGCTTGTCTGGATGCCATCTCTTCTCCAGCTACTGCAGGATTGCCAGTCCTACTCTTGCCAGGCTACTCCTGCCATTCCCAAACCGGTGAACCCGGATTTGCGTACTGCCGGTGTGCAACTCACCTGTAGTGGATTCCTGATCCAGTGCCTGATCCATTTTGAGTTGCATAGGCACACTGAGCAGTCCAAGGTCGCCTTCATTGTGTCCCTGCTGTCTGATGAGGCACTTGCGTGGGCAAATCCTATTTGAGACCACTAATTTGCAGTTTTTCCTGGCTTCCTTCTGGTTGGTTTTTGAAGAGCCCGGCCGCATGTCCTCCGCTGCATCAGCTCTGCTGCGTTTACGACAGGGTTCCCCGTCTGTGGGTCCGTACGCCATCCATTTTTTTTACAATGGCTGCAAAACTTGCATGGAATAATGAGGCTCAACTAGCGGTGTTCTGGGAGGGCCTTTCTGACCGGATTAAGGATGAATAAGCTGGTTGCGACATCCGTCTACTCTGAATGACCTGATAATCTTGGCCAGAAGGATAGATATGCGTTTTAGGGAACAATCTAAGGAGGTTGCATGCACCAGAAGACCACCTTATTTGGCTCCATCCTTCCAGAGGCCAGTCCTTCCTCTAGCGTCCACCCCACCTGAAGAGCCCATGCAAATAGAGCGCTGTCATGCCCCACTGTGATGATGTGCGGAGGTCGGCCAGGATTGCAGCACGAGTTTAGTGTTTGTTTTGGAGTCGTGCTGGATCCGCCCCTCATCAGGTGCACTGGGTGGAGTCATTAGTTTAAATAGCTCCTCTGCCCAGTGCCCTAAGCGGATTATACTGTTCATTATTGTCTGGGAAGTTTGGAAGGAAGGTTGGCTGTTTGTTCCTGCTCTCAGCAGATAAGTGTCTTTTCTTATTTGGTTGTTTATGTCATCATACCCATCCAGGTTCTGTGCGAGCTGGCAGCTCCTTTCTCCCCACTTCACCATCTCAGGGAGTTCAGGGTTCTGTTAGTATAGGCTGGTGGACACAGCAAATCTACCATCAAGGTTTGTCTGTGGGCTGAGCATTGCAGGGAAAGAGGTCAGGGATAAATTAGGAGGTGACCCTTCCCCTGTCTCTCGTCCAGAGCCTGGTTGGTGTGTTATCTGTTTAACTGTGCACGTCCGCCGTGACATTATAATCCGCCATACTGTGACCGCCATTTCTCTGTGTTTATGTGATGGCGTCAATTGATGCACTGGTTGACCGCATGCAGGGTTTGTCCCTGGAGGTTGCGGATCTACGTAGTACGGTCACACAGTGTCAGAGGGTGTTGGCTTCAGGTACAGGTCAAATTGTTGGGGAGCCTAAAGTCGCTCTTCCGGAGAAATTTGCAGGGGGTACTGATGATTTTTTCCTTTTCAAGGAATCATGTAAGTTGTACTTTCGATTGTGCCCATTTTCATCAGGTAATGAGGATCAGAGGGTGGGTATCGTCATGTCTTTGCTGAAAGGGGACGCGCAATCCTGGGCTTTTTCCCTGCCGCCCGGTTCTCTGGCTCTCCGGTCGGTGGAGGAATTTTTTAAAGCCCTGGGATTGATTTACGATGACCCAGATCGAGTTTCGATGGCAGAGTCAAAATTACGTAACTTACTACAGGGTAAACATACTGCTGAGGTTTACTGCACAGAGTTTAGGAGGTGGGCTACTGAGTCAGGGTGGAACGACCCCGCGTTACGTAGCCAGTTTTGTCAGGGGTTATCTGAAAGGTTGAAGGATGCTCTGGCTTTTCATGAATACCCTGATACTTTGGAAAATGCAATGTCTTTGGCGATACGTTTGGATAGACGTATCAGAGAGAGAGGTATGGGTCCCTCTGTGCAGGGGATTCCTCCCGGGTGTGGTTTTGTTCCACCAGCTGCCCAGGGAGATATTGCTTGTTATTCTGGCCTAGGAGAGGAACCCATGCAGTTAGGTCAGATATCTTTCCATTCGGATAGTAGAGACTTTCGTAAAGCGCACAATTTATGTTTCTTTTGTGGAAAGAAGGGTCATTTTGTTTTTTCTTGTCTGTATGTTGAGCCACAGGGGAGAGTGATAAAGAAAAAAGAAAAAGAAAAAAAAACCTCCCTCACACTTGGTAGTATGAATGGTGTGGTAGAGCAGACTGGTATGCAAGTTCCCTGCAGTTCCCGTTTTCTCCTTTCAGCTATGGTGGCGCTAGAGTCTCGAAATGTGTTTGTTGATGTTTTTCTTGATTGTGGTGCTGGGGTAAATTTAATTGACTTTCTGTTTCTTGAGGGTTTGGGACTAAGTATTTGCACGTTAGAGAACGAGATTCGTGTTTTTGCCATTGATTCTTCCCCTCTTTCTCAAGGGAGCCTTACTCACGTTGTTCATGATATTCATTTAAGGGTGGGTGATTCACATGCTGAGATCATTTCCTGTTTCGTCATGAAGGATTTGCCAGCTCCAATAGTTTTGGGGTTGCCATGGTTGTCTAAACATAACCCCATTATAGACTGGCAGGCGAGACAAATCATTGGTTGGAGCAAGTTTTGTTCGGATAATTGTTTTGTCACATCTATTTCTGAAGTGTCCGTTATGGCCTTGCCTCAGTATCTCTCAGATTTTTCGGACGTGTTTGCGGAGGGTGGGGCTCAGGAATTGCCCCCTCATCGTGACTATGATTGTCCTGTGAATCTCATTCCGGGGGCTAAGTTGCCTAAGTCTCGGCTCTACAACCTCTCTCAACCCGAGAGAGAGGTCATGCGAAAGTATGTCGCCGAGAGTTTGGCAAAGGGTCATATTAGACCATATAAGTCTCCAGTGGCTGTAGGTTTGTTCTTCGTGAAGAAGAAAGATGGATCACTGAGACCGTGTTTGGATTTCCGGGAGCTGAATCGTATTACAGTCCGGGATCCATATCCCCTGCCTTTGATCTCTGATCTTTTTGATCAGATTGTTGGAGCCAAGGTGTTCTCCAAGTTGGATTTGAGAGGAGCATACAATCTGATCAGGATCAAGGAGAGGGATGAATGGAAAACGGCCTTCAATACGCACGAGGGTCATTTTGAGAACCTGGTAATGCCTTTTGGGTTGACGAATGCGCCAGCGGTATTTCAGCGATTCGTCAATGATATTTTTCATCATTTGGTGGGGAGGTTTGTAGTAGTCTACCTTGATGACATTTTAATTTATTCTCCTGATCTGAAGACCCATCAGGATCATGTGAGACAGGTTTTGACGATCCTTCGGGAGAATAAATTATACGCCAAATTGGAGAAATGTTTGTTTGCGGTGCAAGAGCTTCCATTTTTGGGATACATGCTTTCTGATTCTGGTTTTCGTATGGACCCCGAAAATGTCCGGGCGGTTCTGGAGTGGGACCGACCGGAGAATCAGAAAGCTTTGATGCGATTTTTGGGGTTTACGAATTATTATATAAAATTTATTTTGAATTATTCCCTGCTAGTCAAACCTCTTACTGATATGACCAAGAAGGGCGCTGATGTCTCTGGTCGGATGAGGCATTGCAGGCCTTTTCGGCTATTAAGGAGCGTTTTGCGTCTGCTCCCATTCTGGTGCAGCCCGATGTATCTCGGCCATTCGTGGTCGAGATTGATGCATCAGAGGTGGGGGTTGGGGCGGTGCTTTCGCAGGGTCCTTCTCCTGGCAAGTGGGTCCCGTGTGCCTTCTTCTCCAGGAAGCTCTCGGTCGCCGAGAGGAATTATGATGTTGGAGATAGGGAGTTGATGGCGATCAAGTTGGCCTTTGAAGAATGGCGTCACTGGTTAGAGGGGGATTCTCACCCTGTTACTGTGTATACAGACCATAAGAATTTGGCTTACCTGCAATCTGCCAAGCGTCTGAACCCTAGACAGGCCAGATGGTCATTGTTTTTTACCAGGTTCAATTTCGTGGTTACCTTTCGCCCAGGGGTCAAGAACGTCAAGGCAGATGCCTTGTCTCGCAGCTTCCCTGGGGGAGGTGATTCAGAAGATCCAGCGCCGATTTTGGCGGATGGAGTGGTGGTCTCCGCTCTGTACCCTGAATTGGAGATGGAGGTGTTGGGAGCTCAGGAGGGGGCTCCTGGTTCGTGTCCCCCAGGGAGGTTGTTTGTTCCTGAGGGCCTACGATACAAGGTGTTCAAGGAACATCACGATACTGTTCTCGCTGGACATCCTGGTGGTAAGTCCACCTGTGATCTGGTGTCCCGGAGGTTCTGGTGGCCAGGTTTGCGTAAGAGTATTGAGAATTACGTGACAGCTTGTGAAACCTGCGCTCGGTCTAAAGTTGCTCATATTTGACCGCCTGGTTCACTTCTTCCATTGTCTATTCCATCTCGTCCTTGGACACATTTGTCCATGGACTTTATTACGGACCTACCGAGTTCCTCCGGGAGAACAGTGATTTTGGTGGTAGTCGATCGTTTCAGTAAAATGGCTCATTTTATACCACTAACAAGTCTGCCTAACGCTAAGACTCTTGTGCAGATTTTTGTGGATAATATTGTTAAATTGCATGGTATTCCTTTGGATATTGTCTCTGATAGGGGCACGCAGTTTGTCTCCAGGTTTTGGAGGGCGTTCTGCTCTCGACTTGGCATTCAACTTTCTTTTTCGTCGGCTTTTCATCCACAGTCGAATGGTTAGACGGAGCATACCAATCAAAACCTGGAGACCTACTTGAGGTGTTTTGTGGCTGAGAATCAGGAGGACTGGTCCTCATTCTTGCCCTTAGCAGAATTTGCATTGAATAACCGTAGGCAGGAGTCCACGGGTAAGTCGCCATTTTTTGGCCTCATACGGTTTCCATCCTCAGTTTGGTACCTTTTCTGGGTCTGGTTCCTCCGGGATGCCAGAGGAGGAGAGATTCTCTTCTGCTTTATCCTCTATCTGGCGGGGGATTCAAGGGAATTTGGAGAGGATGGGTGAGAGGTATAAACGAATGGCTGACAGGAGACGTGTGACTGGTCCGGACCTGTGTGTGGGTGATTTGGTGTGGTTGTCCAGTAGGAATATCAAGTTGAGAACGCCATCTTGGAAACTGGGTCCAAGATTTGTTGGTCCATATAAGATTTCTGCTGTGATCAATCCTGTGGCATTTCGACTTGATCTGCCGCAGACTTGGAGGATCCACGATGTCTTCCACAAGTCTTTACTAAAAAAATATGTTAAACCGGTGGTACCATCGCCATTGCCTCCTCCTCCTGTTCTGGTTGAGGTAAACTTGGAGTTCGAGATCTCCAGGATTCTCGACTCGAGAGTTCTGCGGGGTTCCCTCCAGTACCTGGTTCACTGGAGGGGATACGGTCCTGAGGAGAGGATGTGGGTTCTGGCGTCGGATGTCAACGCCAGCCGACTGGTGAGGGCTTTTCATAGGTCCCATCTGGATAAGGTTGGTCCGGGGTGTCCGGAGGTCACCCGTAGAAGGGGGGGTACTGTCATGCCCCACTCTGACGATGTGCGGAGGTCGGCCAGGATTGCAGCACGAGTTTAGTGTTTGTTTTGGAGTCGTGCTGGATCCGCCCCTCATCAGGTGCACTGGGTGGAGTCATTAGTTTAAATAGCTCCTCTGCCCAGTGCCCTGAGCGGATTATACTGTTCATTATTGTCTGGGAAGTTTGGAAGGAAGGTTGGCTGTTTGTTCCTGCTCTCAGCAGATAAGTGTCTTTTCTTGTTTGGTTGTTTATGTCATCTTACCCATCCAGGTTCTGAGCGAGCAGGCTGCTTCTTTCTCCCCACTTCACCATCTCAGGGAGTTCAGGGTTCTGTTAGTATAGGCTGGTGGACACAGCAAATCTACCATCAAGGTTTGTCTGTGGGCTGAGCATTGCAGGGAAAGAGGTCAGGGATAAATTAGGAGGTGACCCTACCCCTGTCTCTCGTCCAGAGCCTGGTTGGTGTGTTATCTGTTTAACTGTGCACGTCCGCCATGACAAGCGCCTTCGATTGTCTGACCAAGAACGTTTACACTGCAAAGCAGAGAACCTGTGTCTGTATTGTGGAAGCAAGGGCCACTTTGTGCGTGTCAACAGAAGCCGGGAAACGCCAATGTCTAGGATCAGTTGAAGAGGTGATCCTAGACAAGGAGAAGTCCTCTACAAAACTTTCAGTTCCAGTGACTCTCGCACAAGGGAGTCACACTGTGCCTACATTCCTGGACTCTGGGTGAGCCGGTAATTTCATTCAGCAAGCTTTGGTTCATCAGTACCGGCTTCATACTATCTGTCCAGAAAGGACTCAGTGGCTTCCGTAAATGGAATATCACTCCCTGAACCAGTGGGGTTCTGCATTCAGAAATGATCTCCTTCTATGTGCTGCCAGCCTCCGTGAATCCGGTTATCCTTGGTCTTCCCTGGCTGCATCAGCACACTCCAGTTGTGGACTGGCACTGCGGTCAGATTCTGAATTGGGGATCATCCTGTCCGACCTGCTTCCTCGCCTACTGTACCTGTAGACCTGCCTGGACTCCTGCAGCAGTATGCCAGTTTTGCAGATGTCTTCAGTAAGAAAGAAGCCGAGACCCTGCCTCCTTATCGTCTGTATTATTGTCCATTTGACCTACCTGGTGACACTACTCCTTGTGGTTAAGTCTACCCACTCTCACTTCCAGAGACCCTAGCGATGTCTGAGTACATCAAGGAGAATCTTGAGAGTAGGTTTTTCTGGAAATCTACTTCACCAGCCGGCGCCGGGTCAAACTCGATAAATGCATCTTTGAAAAATCTACCGTACCGTTTCTCGGATGCCGGGTTGCAGATGGATCCTGAAAAATTGAACACAGTAATGGACTGGCCCCGCCCACAGGGTCTTCCTTGGATTCGCTAATTTCTATTGTCAGTTAATCCCAAATTTGTCATCCCTTACATCTCTGATCTCTGCTCTTACTAAGAAAGAGGTGAATGCCAAAGACTTGACTCCTGAGGCAGAGGCGGCCTTCGTCCAAATAAAGAGGTCCTTTGCTTCTGCACCTGTTCTGCATCATCCCGATGTCTCCTGACAATTCTTTTTAGAAGTGGACGCATCCTCCATAGGAGCCGGTGCTGTTTTACTACAGAAAGGTTCCAAGGGCAAGATGTTTACATGTGGGTTCTCTCCAAGCTCTTCTCACCTGCTTAGAGGAATTACTGTATAGGAGACAGAGAACATCTGGCCATAAAACTTGGTGAGTGGAGTTATCTACTGGAGGGGGCCCAGCATCCAGTGATAATCTTCACCAATCACAAGAACCTCACATATCTGCAGACCGCCCAGCGTCTGAACTCTCGTCAAGGCAGGTGGGCTCTCTTCTTCTCCCGTTTTGATTTTGAGCTGCACTTTCACCCAGCTGAGAAGAACATCAAGGCAGATGCACTGTCTAGGTCAGGGGTCCTCAAACTTTTTAAACCGGGGGCCACTTCACTGTCTCTCAGACCATTGGAGGGCCGGACTATATTTTTTAAAGGGGTATTCCCATCTTGGACAATAGGGGAATATCCTTAGGTGCAGGTCCCACTGCTGGGACCCGCACCTATATAGAGAACGGAGCCCCGAAAGTGAATGGGAGTGTACTGCGCATGCACTGCCCATGCTCCCATTCATTTCTATGAGGCTGGCGGAAATAGCCGAGCCAGCGCTCGGCTATTTTCGGCAGCCCCATAGAAATGAATGGACGGCGGCTGCTTATGCGCAGCTTATCAGTGCGGGTCCCAGCGGTGGGACCTGCACCTATAGGACAATGGGGGCAGTGTGGACAGTTATCTCTTGCAGGCTTTTCTATGCAGACCAGCTCAGTCCCTGATGGGGTTCTGTTATATCTCCCTATATAACGGGCCAAATTGATACGTTCTAAATCCGAACACTGAAAAGGAAACGCTTATCAAATCTTAGTATTTCTATCAAGGAGACCCCTTTAATCAGTAATCTATTTTACACTTCAGTTGACGTTCTGGTTTGGAATGGCTATATAAGCAGGAAGATCCTTTCCATGGGACAACCATGACACTAAAATAGGATCTTCCTGCTTATATAGCCATTCCAAACCAGAACCCCCACTTACAGGCCTCTGCCCCCCCACGTGGACACTTACCTCTTGCAGTCTTTTCCATGAAGACAAGATCAGTCCCTGATGGGGTTCTCCCTATATAACGGACGGGGTTCTCCCTATATAACGGGCCTAAAAGGAAATGCGTATATAAGTGGGATGCTATTTTATTATCATGGTTGCCCCGTGGAAAGAAAACTGGCAGTTGGCTGGATTGGCATGCTCTCAATTGTTTCCCAAAGAGACTTGGATAATGAAATATCAGGCTGCAAATCTGCATTTCAATAGGTCAGATTCTGACCTATTGAAATGCAGACTGGCACCCTGATATTTCATTATCCAAGTGTCACTCTGACTGACCTGTTGGCAGACTGGCATTTTGTTATCCAAGTCTCTTTGAGTATGAAATGAGAGCATGCCAACCCAGCTAACTGCTTGTTTTTTTTTTTTTTTCCACTGTCCCAGTGGCCACCATTTTCATGTCCCCCACAGACAAGTGGCCACCATTTTCATGTCCACCACAGACAAGTGGCCGCCATTTTCATGTCCCCCGCATCGTAAAAAATGCCCACCACACACTGTCTCCCCATTGTTAATATTAAAATGTTAAGTGCCACACTGACGCACCCACAGTTGTCCAGGCTGTCCCTGAGCCTGAGGCTTCTTCTCTCTGCTCCGGGCGGTGATATGAGAAGCAGACAGCGGGCGGGCGGCGGCGCTAACTCACTCACTGTAGGTCACGCGCCAGTGTCACCTGCGTCGCCTGAGAGGAGCAGGCGAGTGACGTCAGTGAGCAGTCACGTACCGCCGGAGCAGAGCTGACATCGGAGGGAGGGAGCCAGGGCGCAGGAGAGCAGAGGTGCGCAGACCCTGAGCATGCTTAAAGGTTAACTGTTAAACAGACCCGGCGGGCCAGATCAGATTCCTCGGCGGGCCGCATGTGGCCCGCGGGCCGTAGTTTGAGGACCCCTGGTCTAGGTCATTTGACTTCTCCGACCAGCAGGAGGAGCCCCAGTACATTGTAGATCCTGCTCGATTAATCACAGTCACTCCTGTCTTGATAAAAGACATCCCTTACCGGGAAGACATTCGTGCCATCTTCCAGGAGGAGACATATTTTAGCTTGGGGGCACAACTCCAAACTGGGCGGTCACCCAGGGATCCGCAAAACCACAGAACTTTTGTCTTGACACTACTGGTGGCCCACATTGTCCAATGATGTGCGTGATTATGTCTCTGCCTTCACAATCTGTTCTCAAAATAAAGTCTCCAGGATCAAACCACCCGGGCTATTGCTACCTCTACTTGTTCCTGATGCTCCATGGCAACACATTGCCATGGACTTTGTTACAGATATGCTCTCTTCTGCCGGATGTACAGCTATTTGGGTGGTCGTGGACCGCTTCTCCAAGATGGCACACTTTGTTCCTTTGACTGGATTGCCCTCGGCTGCGGAACTTGTTAAAACGGTTTGTGAAACATATATTCTGTTTGCATGGTTTACCTTGGCATATTGTTTCCGATAGCGGAGTCCAATTCATCTCTAAGCTCTGGAGAGCTCTTTGCCGACTGCTCGAAATTTACCTGGACTTCTCTTCCGGTTATGATCCCAAGACCAACTGGCAAGTAGAGCGGGTCAATCAGATATTTGAGAACTATCTCCGGCATTTTGTTTCAGCTCAACACGACAACTGGGTACAATTGCTACCTTGGGCAGAGTTCTCCTATAATAACCACACTAGTGAGTCTACTGGATCCTCTTCTTTCTTTCTCATTTTTGGACAACATCCTCATACATACTCCTCTCCCTGTTCCTATCTCTTCTGGGGTACCAGCTGCGGATTCCTCTTTTAGGGATTTTTTTAAGATTTTGAGTGATACCAAGGTCTGCATCAGTAAAGTTGTGACCCGCATGAAGATGAATGCAGACAAAAAAAGAAGAAAACCGCCTCCGTTCTAGTCTGGAGATAAGGTATGACTCTCCTCCAAAAAGATACGTTTAAGGGTTCCTAGTTTCAAGTTTGCTCCTAGGTTCCTTGGACCCTTTGAAGTTTTGAGGAGGATTAATGAAGTGACTTATAAGTTACAGTTACCTCTCTCTCTATATATCCCCAATGCCTTCCGTGTGTCCTTGCTTAAACCTGTAGTCCTTAACCTCTTCTCGACGGCTCTGTCCACTCCAACTCCAGTATCTGAAGATTCGGATGAGACATAAGGTCAAGGACATCATGGACTTCAAGAAGCGTGGCAAGAAGATCTACTATCTGGTAGACCAGAAGGGCTTCGGTCCTGAGGAGAGGTCTTGGGCGCCGGAGAACATTCATGCGGACTTGATAGTAACATAGTATACAAGGCCAAAAAAAGAAATATGTCCATCCAGTTTGGCTTGTTATCCTGCAAGTTGATCCAGAGGAAGGCAAAAAAAAAACAACCTGTGAGGTAGAAACCAATTTTCCCCACTTACGGTGAAAAAATAATTCCTTTCCGACTCCAATCAGGATAACTGGATCAACGACCCATCTCTAGTAGCTATAGCCTGTACACTCCAGAACATCTAGGCCCCTCTTGAACTCTTTTAGTGAACTCACCATCACCACCTCCTCAGGCAGAGAGTTCCATAGTCTCTCTCTCTCTTACCGTAAAGAATCCTCTTCTATGTTTGTGTACAAACCTTCTTTCTTTCCTCCAGACGCAGAGAATGTCCCCTGGTCACAGTCACAGTCCTGGGGATAAATAGATGATAGCACAGATCTCTGTATTGACCCCTGATATATTTATACATAGTAATTAGATCTCCCCTCAGTCGTCTATTTTCTAAAGTGAATAATCCTAATTTTGATAATCTTTCAGGGTACTGTAGTCCACCCATTCAAGTTAATACTGGAGAAGGAACAGAAAAAAAAAAAAATCACAGTATACTCTCAGCTGCTATGCAATAAACCTTGCTGCAAAAGCAATTCACAGTGTACATTAAAGTCAGGCACAGCCACTCAGCAATGCACACAAATAATTTAGCTCTCACAGATACTCCCTCGCCTAATCTAAAATCACACACTTAATATAAACACACACTTAAAATCAAACACGCTAACGCTCACAAACTCGCGTTGTTTGTCTGCTTGTATAAATGCAGATCTCAAACCAGCCTGATATTTTTTCCTCTGGATTCAAAAGTTATTGTCCCGTCATGGACTCAAGAAGAGGGGGCATAAGGGGTACTGTAACAGCGGCTGCTGTACATCGCTGTTCCCCCGCTTACCGCCGTGCTCAGCAGTGATCTTTCCCATCCACCGCTGCAGACCTGGGCTCTGTCGTTGTAGGTGCTGTGGTTCTGAGGATTCTGCTCCACAGTTTCCTCTCAGCCCTGGCCACAGCATGCTTGCTGCTGGTTTCTTGCTACACTTCCCTAAGCGTGGCGCGCGTCACTTCCTGGGCTGTATGTGTCATGCCCCACTCTGACGATGTGCGGAGGTCGGCCAGGATTGCAGCACGAGTTTAGTGTTTGTTTTGGAGTCGTGCTGGATCCGCCCCTCATCAGGTGCACTGGGTGGAGTCATTAGTTTAAATGGATCCTCTGCCCAGTGCCCTGAGCGGATTATATTCATTATTGTGATCTTGGAAGCTAGGAAGGAAGGTTGGCTGTCTGCTCCAGCTCTGGAAGATAAGTGTTGTTTCTAGTTGGTTGTTTTGTGTCATCTTTCCCATCCAGGTTCTGTGCAAGCAGGCTGCTCCTATTTCCCACTTCACCATCTCAGGGAATTCAGGGTTTTGTCAGCCCAGGCACAGGGACATCTCAGATCTACCTTCAAGATCTGTAGATGGGCTGAGCAGTGCAGAGAAAGAGGTCAGGGATTAGCTAGGAGGTGACCCTTCCCTGTCTCTCGCCCAGAGCCTGGTTGGTTCGTTATCTGTCACACTGTGACATTATAATCCGCCATACTGTGACTGCCATCACTCAGCGCTTTTGTGATGGCGTCAATTGATGCACTGGTTGACCGCATGCAGGGTTTATCCATAGAGGTTGCGGATCTGCGCGGTACGGTCACACAGTGTCAGAGGTTTCTGGCATCAGATACAGGTCAAATTGGTGGGGAGCCTAAAGTCGCTCTTCCCGACAGATTTACAGGGAGTACGGATGATTTTTTCCGCTTTAAAAAGTCATGCAAATTGTACTTTTGACTGCGTCCATTTTCGTCAGGTAATGAGGATCAGAGGGTTGGTATCATCATGTCTCTGCTTAAAGGGGACGCTCAATCCTGGGCTTTTTCTCTGCCGCCCGGTTCTCTGGCTCTCCGGTCAGTGGAGGAATTTTTCCAAGCCCTGGGATTGATTTACGATGACCCAGATCGGGTCTCAATGGCAGAATCGAAATTGCGTAACTTACTGCAGGATGAACATACTGCAGAGGGTTACTGTACAGAGTTTAGGAGGTGGGCTACTGAGTCGGAGTGGAACGACCCCGCGTTACGTAGTCAGTTTTGTCAGGGGTTATCTGAAAGGTTGAAGGATGCCCTGGCTTTTCATGAGTATCCGGATACTTTAGAGAATGCAATGTCTTTGGCTATACGGTTGGATAGACGTATCCGAGAAAGGGGTAAGGGTCCCTCCGTGCAGGGGATCCCTCCTGCGTGTAGTTTTGTTTCTTCTTCTGCCCAGGGTGATATTGCTTATAACTCTGGAGTAGCGGAGGAACCCATGGAATTGGGTCAGATTTCTTGCCATTCTGATAGTAGAGACTTTAGGAAATTGCACAAACTATGTTACTTTTGTGGAAAGAGGGGTCATTTTATTTTTTCTTGTCCTCATGTTAAATCACAGGTGGAAGAGAAAAATAAAAAATAAAAAAAAACAACTCCCTCACACTTGGTAGTATGAATGGTGTGGTGGAGCAGACAGGTATGCAAGCTCCCTGCAGTTCCCATTTTCTCCTTTCAGCTATGGTGGCGCTAGAGTCAAAAAATGTGTTTGTTGATGTATTCCTTGATTGTGGTGCTGGGGTAAACCTAATTGACTTTCTTTTTCTTCAAGGCCTGGGACTAAGTACTTGCACGTTAGAGAACGAGATTCGTGTTTTTGCAATTGATTCTTCCCCTCTTTCTCAAAGGAGTCTCACTCACATTGTTCATGGTATTCATTTAAGGGTGGGTGATTCACATGCTGAAATTATTTCTTGTTTTGTCGAGAAGGATTTGCCAGCTCCTATAGTTTTGGGGTTGCCATGGTTGATTAGACATAACCCAATTATAGACTGGCAAGCGAAACAAATCATTGGTTGGAGCGAGTTTTGTTCGGACAATTGTCTTGTCACATCTATTTCTGAAGTGTCCATTACGGCTTTACCTCCGTATCTCTCGGATTTTGCGGATGTTTTTTCGGAGGGTGGGGCTCAGGAATTGCCCCCTCATCGGGACTATGATTGTCCAGTTAATCTCATTCCTGGCGCCAAGTTGCCAAAGTCTCGGCTTTACAACCTCTCTCAACCCGAAAGAGAGGTCATGCGAAAGTATGTCGCCGAGAGTTTGGCAAAGGGTCATATTAGACCATCTAAGTCTCCAGTGGCAGTAGATTTGTTCTTTGTGAAGAAAAAAGATGGATCACTGAGACCGTGTTTGGATTTCCGGGAGTTGAACCGTATTACAGTCCGGGATCTATATCCCCTGCCCTTGATCTCTGATCTTTTTGATCAGATTGTTGGAGCCAAGGTGTTCTCCAAGTTGGATTTGAGAGGAGCCTACAATCTGATCAGGATCAAGGAGGGGGATGAGTGGAAAACGGCCTTCAATACGCACGAGGGTCATTTTGAAAACCTGGTGATGCCTTTTGGGTTGACGAACGCGCCAGCAGTATTTCAGCGATTCGTCAATGACATTTTTCATCACTTGGTGGGGAGGTTCGTAGTAGTTTACCTGGATGACATTTTAATTTATTCTCCTGATCTGAAGACCCATCAGGATCATGTGAGACAGGTTTTGACGATCCTTCGGGAGAATAAGTTGTATGCCAAATTGGAGAAATGTTTGTTTGCGGTGCAAGAGCTTCCGTTCTTGGGATACATGCTTTCTGATTCCGGTTTTCGTATGGACCCCGAAAAGGTCCGGGCGGTTCTGGAGTGGGACCGACCAGAGAATCAGAAAGCTTTGATGCGGTTCTTGGGGTTTGCAAATTATTATAGGAAATTTATTTCGAATTATTCTACCCTAGTAAAACCTCTTACTGATATGACCAAGAAGGGCGCCGATGTCTCTGTCTGGTCGGATGAGGCGTTGCAGGCCTTTTCGGCTGTTAAGGAGCGTTTTGCGTCCGCTCCCATTCTGGTGCAGCCGGATGTGTCAACCATTCGTAGTGGAGGTTGATGCATCAGAGGTGGGGGTTGGGGCGGTGCTGTCACAGGGTTCATCTCCTGGCAAGTGGGTCCCGTGTGCCTTCTTCTCCAAGAAGCTCTCGGTTGCCGAGAGGAATTATGATGTTGGAGATAGAGAGTTGTTGGCTATCAAGTTGGCCTTTGAGGAATGGCGCCACTGGTTGGAGGGGGCGTCTCACCCCGTTACGGTGTATACTGACCATAAGAATTTGGCTTACCTGCAATCTGCCAAGCGTCTGAACCCTAGGCAGGCCAGATGGTCACTTTTTTTTACCAGGTTCAATTTCGTGGTTACCTTTCGCCCAGGGGTCAAGAACGTCAAGGCTGATGCCTTGTCTTGCAGCTTCCCTGGGGGAGGTGATTCAGAAGATCCAGCGCCGATTTTGGCGGATGGAGTGGTGGTCTCCGCTCTGTACCCTGAATTGGAGATGGAGGTGTTGGGAGCTCAGGAGGGGGCTCCTGGTTCGTGTCCCCCAGGGATGTTGTTTGTTCCTGAGGGCCTACGATACAAGGTGTTTAAGGAACATCACAATACTGTTCTCGCTGGACATCCTGGTGGTAAGTCCACCTGTGATCTGGTGTCCCGGAGGTTCTGGTGGCCAGGTTTGCGTAAGAGTATTGAGAATTACGTGGCAGCTTGTGAAACCTGCGCTCGGTCTAAGGTTGCTCATACTCGACCGCCTGGTTCACTTCTTCCATTGTCTATTCCATCTCGTCCTTGGACACATTTGTCCATGGACTTTATTACGGACCTACCGAGTTCCTCCGGGAGAACAGTGATTTTGGTGGTAGTCGATCGTTTCAGTAAAATGGCTCACTTTATACCACTAACAAGTCTGCCTAACGCTAAGACTCTTGCGCAGATTTTTTGTGGATAATATTGTTAAATTGCACGGTATTCCTTCGGATATTGTCTCTGATAGGGGCACGCAGTTTGTCTCCAGGTTTTGGAGGGCGTTCTGCTCTCGACTTGGCATTCAACTTTCTTTCTCGTCGGCTTTTCATCCACAGTCGAATGGTCAGACGGAGCGTACCAATCAAAACCTGGAGACCTACTTGAGGTGCTTTGTGGCTGAGAATCAGGAGGACTGGTCCTCGTTCTTGCCCTTAGCAGAATTTGCATTGAATAACCGTAGGCAGGAGTCCACGGGTAAGTCGCCATTTTTTGGCGCATACGGTTTCCATCCTCAGTTTGGTACCTTTTCTGGGTCTGGTTCCTTCGGGATGCCAGAGGAGGAGAGATTCTCTTCTGCCTTATCCTCTATCTGGCGGGGGATTCAAGGGAATTTGGAGAGGATGGGTGAGAGGTATAAACGAATGGCTGACAGGAGACGTGTGACTGGTCCGGACCTGTGTGTGGGTGATTTGGTGTGGTTGTCCACTAGGAATATCAAGTTGAGAACGCCATCTTGGAAACTGGGTCCAAGATTTGTTGGTCCATATAAGATTTCTGCTGTGATCAATCCTGTGGCATTTCGACTTGATCTGCCGCAGACTTGGAGGATCCACGATGTCTTCCACAAGTCTTTACTAAAAAAATATGTTAAACCGGTGGTACCATCGCCATTGCCTCCTCCTCCTGTTCTGGTCGAGGGAAACTTGGAGTTCGAGATCTCCAGGATTCTCGACTCGAGAGTTTTGCGGGGTTCCCTCCAGTACCTGGTTCACTGGAGGGGATACGGTCCTGAGGAGAGGATGTGGGTTCCGGCGTCAGATGTCAACGCCAGCCGTCTGGTGAGGGCCTTTCATAGGTCCCATCCGGATAAGGTTGGTCCAGGGTGTCCGGAGGTCACCCGTAGAAGGGGGGGTACTGTCATGCCCCACTCTGACGATGTGCGGAGGTCGGCCAGGATTGCAGCACGAGTTTAGTGTTTGTTTTGGAGTCGTGCTGGATCCGCCCCTCATCAGGTGCACTGGGTGGAGTCATTAGTTTAAATAGATCCTCTGCCCAGTGCCCTGAGCGGATTATATTCATTATTGTGATCTTGGAAGCTAGGAAGGAAGGTTGGCTGTCTGCTCCAGCTCTGGAAGATAAGTGTTGTTTCTAGTTGGTTGTTTTGTGTCATCTTTCCCATCCAGGTTCTGTGCAAGCAGGCTGCTCCTATTTCCCACTTCACCATCTCAGGGAATTCAGGGTTTTGTCAGCCCAGGCACGGGGACATCTCAGATCTACCTTCAAGATCTGTAGATGGGCTTAGCAGTGCAGAGAAAGAGGTCAGGGATTAGCTAGGAGGTGACCCTTCCCTGTCTCTTGCCCAGAGCCTGGTTGGTTCGTTATCTGTCACACTGAGTGCACGCCCACCGTGACAGTATGGGTTGGGTCATGTGACCTTGCTGACCAACCCTGGCCCTCCTGCATATATTTAAGTGGCTCAGCCCTCCTCCCAGATGCCAGTGTCAGGGTCCTTGTGTTTGCTCTGATCCTGGTACTCACGTGTGTTCCTGATTTATACTTAATTTCTGGATTCCGCCTACCGTCTGTTCCCTGCCTCCTTGCTTTGATTCTCCTGTTGCCGACCGGATTGTCTGGCCTGTACCTA
Organism: Bufo bufo; assembly: GCF_905171765.1. Lineage (NCBI taxonomy): Eukaryota > Metazoa > Chordata > Amphibia > Anura > Bufonidae > Bufo > Bufo bufo. Next base: position 12,064,142 of record NC_053390.1, on the reverse strand, counting down.
TGCCGCCTGCCCTGACCTTTTCACCTGTCTGACTACACTACTGCCTCATCCTTTGGTTCTGCACTGTTGCTCCTGGTAACGACTCTGCCTGCCTGACTATGCTTGGACTTCTGGTCTGCCTTGTGTGCCTGCCCTTCTCAAGAGGTAGCGACCTGGTGTTCCCCTCAGGAAATCTATCCCCACCATCAGGGGTACTGTGAAGAACGAGGGGTTCACTTAGACAACCCCCCTAAAGGAGGTAGGACACAGTTGGTTCACACTCGCTGGTTCGTGACACTGGTCCTGTTTGAAAGCAGACAATCTAAGCTAGGGTACTTTTGTCCTGGTATCGATACAATACCGGGATTTCCATTTTTTTCGATACTGGGCTGCGCTGCTGCGCAGTCTAGTATCACAGAACATGAGAGCGCTGCTGTCAGCTAGCTCATGTTCCCTCAGCAACACGGGGAGAAGGAATCAGTCTCTCCCTCCCCCTGTGCCGCTGCTGCCACCAATGAGGAGAGAGGGGTGGGCGCCCTGCGCCACCAATGATAGCAGGACTTTAAATGGGTGCGGTGGTATAGGAATCTGGCCAAACATCGGACTTTAAGTTAGCAGGCTACATAGAGTGGCACCCAGGGATCTCCCTGCACTTACTATTATTTCTGGGCGCCGCTCCTTTTGCCCGCTGTGACCCATTACTGTCTCTTGCTCTGTATGCTAATTACTACTATCGGAGCGATGGGGAGGAGGCATCAGCTTCTCTCCTGGGCGTTCCTTCTCCCTGCTGTAGCGCTGTTCAATCGCAGCGCAGAACGTCCCAGCCAGGGAGAAGGAATGCCCAGGAGAGAAGCTGATGTCTTCTGCCCATTGCTCTGATAGTAGTAATTAGCATACGAAGCAGGAGACAGTAATGGGGGCACAGCAGGAGAACAGAGCGGCTCCCAGGAATAATAGTAAGTGCAGGGAGATCCCTGGGCGCCGCTCTATGTAGCCTGCTCCTGAAAGGGCATCTTTAACTTTTAATACAGGAGGCAGGTGCCGGCAGCAGAATCGCATAGCCGGCACCCTGCCTCTGACAGGGAGCTGCGATCAGCGGCAGTTAACCCCTCAGGTGCGGCACCTGAGGGGTTAACTGCAGCTGATCTGCTGCCAGTACCCGCCTCCTGTATTAAAGGTTAATTGTCATTGGTGGCGCAGTGCGCCCGCCCCCCCTCAACCCCCCCAGTATTAAAATCATTGGTGGCAGTGGCCACAGGGTCCCCTCCCCTTCATTGGTGGCAGCGGAGTGTAATCCTGGGGCTCCGATTGGTTACCATGGCAGCCAGGATGCTACTGAAGCCCTGGCTGCCATAGTCAGATCCCTGCTGCTGTGTGTACTATGCACAGGGCAGCAGGGAGAGTGTGAAGTCCTATTCACCCTGCTAGAGCTCTATCAGGGTGAATAGGACAAAGGATCAAAAGATCCCAGGTTCTAGCCCCTAAGGGGGAAATAGTTATTAAATAACTAAACAAAAAAAAAACACACAAGTATAAATCACCCCCTTTCCCAATTTTACATATAAAATATATAAACAATAAATTAATAAACATATCACAATATCACATATTGCCACGTTTGAAAAGTCCAAACTACTAAAATATTTAAAAAATCTATGCAGTAAACGCCAGAACAGAAAAAATAAATAATAAAAACAGCACGATTCACCACTTTTTCAAATGCGGAATGCACGTGGCTTTTTTGGCGTTTTATTTTTTCCGCAATATCGAATGGTATCGAGTATCGCAATACTTTTTTATTGTATCGAAATCGAATGCAAAATTTGGTATCGCAACAACCCTAATCTAAGCTGAAACCTTGTTTAAGCTGCCCTGATTTCTAAAGCTACATTTCCTGAGAGAACAAGTTGATGTTAGATGTCAGCTGTCAGACAGGACCAGGCATACATCTCTAGTTGCTACACAAACCAAAATATGAAGGGTTAAAACAGCCCTCACCCTGATGCCTGAGCTCTGCTTGGGGTAAACCTACCAAACTACAACTCCCAGCATGCCCGGACAGCCTACAGCTATGACCCTACAGCAGTGAATGATGGGAGTTGTAGTTTTACAACAGCTGGGGGGCCGCAGGTTGGGCACCCTTGTCTTAAGTCTTTTTCTCAAAGTCCAAGCCGGCAGGAAACACTGTTAAGAAGTTAAGGAACTTTACTGTTTTAATTGAAGTCAAATCCTGAGTTTGGTGAAATCTACTGCTCTGACTCGCTCCATGTGTTTCTATCTGATGATTAAAGCAATCTAGATCAAATGGGTAATCCCACTGTTTGTAACTGACTTCTCCTTTGGATAGAATACATCAATAGGGAGTCGCATTCGCTAGACCTTGCGGTCAACTGGAATGCAGCAGCCCACCTGGAGCCCTAGATCCACAGAGACTCCTGAGTATACAATCCAATGAGCGATAACAGAGGCAGCATGTCCGGTGAAAATCCTGTTATTGGGAACTGCTTACATGCAAAACGTGTTTACAGAAAAGTTGCTACGTTTCGGCTATAGCATAGCCTTTATCAAGCACAATGTGATCCCCAAATGACCCTGCTTAAAAAGTGCAAGCCACACCTCCACAAATAGACGTGGCCAATCACATGATTACATAATACATTAATCATCCACAATATATCCAGGTGTGTGTATGCATAATCGCTTAACATATACAAAGATATCCTCCCATGTGAAGAGTGAATCGCTAAGGAACACATACCTCCGTGATGCACGCTTCCATCGCGTCCCCCTGCATCCAGTGCGTCCTTCAACTCCTTGAAGTGGTTCTGAGGCGGAATTACTATCGCTTTGGGGACACCTTTTACCAACAGCAGCGTGGCGTGGCCATGGGGTCTAACGTGGCGTCCACATATGCTAATATGTTTATTGCGGAGGTGGAGGACAAATTAATATATAGGTCGACCTTCTTTGGGGGAGCCCGGTGTTGGTGGCGCTACATCGATGACATCTTTGTGATTTGGGGTGGCACCCTAGATGAATTACAGTTGTTTCATCAACATCTTAACAAGATGGTACCTGGTCTAGTGTTTACCATGACGGTCTCTCCGGTTGAATTACAATTTTTAGATGTGATGGTATATATCAAGGATGGGACAATCATGACTGATATTTATCAGAAGCCAAGTGATAGAATTAACTTGCTGGAATTTGACAGTAACCATCCTCGTCGGATGGTGGAGTCACTCCCTTGGAGCCAACTTCTGAGGGGGAGACGGGTGGTGTCTAGTGATGAACAGTTTGGCACAAGAGTTGATGAGATGGGGAGGAAATTCCTTGATAGGAGTTGTCCTCATAAATTGGTGGAGAAAATGAAACAAAAGGTGGTGGCCGTTGACCGTGAGTCCACGCTCCAAGGCAAAAATAAGAATAGGGATCAGAAACGTATTCCCTTTGTTTCCACTTATGGTGCCCTAAGTGGGGAGATTGCATGCATTATACATAAGGAGTGGCATATCCTTCAGAAAGGGTTACCCACAATAGGTGAGTTTGAGCACTTCCCCATGATGGCATATAAAAGAGGCGCCAATTTACGAGATAAGTTGATGAGGACAGAAACAAGGGATTCCCTGGGGGATGGACAAATTTATCTGGGCCAAGGAGGTTGGGAAGTTATCACTGCCTTGGCTGCTGCAACTGTGGGAATATGGTGAAAGGAGATACCTTTGCCCATCCCTATAGTTGTAAATCCTATAAAATAAAAGAATTCTATACATGTAGATCTCGCGACGTGGTGTATATGATCACATGCCCTTGTGGCCTCATCTATATAGGTGAGACCACGATGGAGGCCCGTGAGCGGATTAACTCCCATAAGAGCAATATTAGAAGGGCACAAGTGGATAAACCTGTAGCTAAGCATTTTGTCGAGCGGGGACACTAGGTCAATCAGCTGCGGTTCCGGATCATTGACTCAGTCGGTAAAATGAGACGGGGGAAGGGGGGGTGATAGGGACCGAATCCTACGTAGGAAGGAACTGAAGTGGATTTTTGAACTGAAGGCACTCCAACCATTTGGGATGAATATTGAATTTAATGTGGGGAATATATAAGTTGTCCATGGGACGGTATGATGAATCTGTACTCAGTATAGTGATTTTTAATATATACCTGTTTTTAACTTTAGGGTTATATTCACTTATGTCACTATGTTCTGCACATTGAACACTGCTCCGCGATGCACTAGGTGGAGGAACTTGCCCCCCTCCATAACTGGGGATTGATACACGATCGCTGGGCTTCAAGAATATTATGAGGATGTCTGTTGCCAGCGGCTCTGGGCGAGCGGTGTGTGAAGCGGAATAGAGCGCAGTCTGGGGGAGTAGCTGGAGGCGGCTCGGCGGCATCATTGATCGCATGGACGGGTTTGTCTGCGATCATGTGATCAGCGCCGGGCACGTGAGTACACGACTCCGCCTCCCCGGACATGCGCACTGGATGCAGGGGGACGCGATGGAAGCGTGCATCACGGAGGTATGTGTTCCTTAGCGATTCACTCTTCACATGGGAGGATATCTTTGTATATGTTAAGCGATTATGCATACACACACCTGGATATATTGTGGACGATTGATGTATTATGTAATCATGTCATTGGCCACGTCCGTTTCGGAGGTTTGGCTTGCACTTTTTAAGCAGGGTCATTTGGGGATCACATTGTGCTTGATAAAGGCTATGCTATAGCCGAAACGTAGCAAATTTTCTGTAAACACGTTTTGCATGTAAGCAGTTCCCAATAAAGGGATTTTCACCGGACATGCTACCTCCGTTATCGCTCAATTGATTCTCCTTTGAATAGGTCATCAGCATCAGATCGCTGGGAGTCCTTTAAGTTCCATGGCCTTTTTGCATTTTACACTAGGTCAGTGACATCACGACCAATGGTCACGTGGCCTAGGCGCAGCTCAGCCCCCACCGATCAGATGCTGATTACCTATCCAGAGTTCTCTGAGGAACAAACCATTGAATGTATTTCAGTATTGTTATAGACAGGACTATTTTTGTCCTCAACCAATCTTTAACAATAAAATGGATTCACTTGTCAAATAATTTTTGGGTTATTCTTTCTAGACCCAACCATTCATGTAGCTACTCCATTAGTTTTGATCTTGGGGGCTTCTCAAGAATGAGTATGATGTCATTGTGGCTTCTCAAGAATGAGTATGATGTCATTGTGGCTTCTCAAGAATGAGTATGATGTCATTGTGGCTTCTCAGGAATCAGTATAATGTCATTGTGGCTTCTCAAGAATGAGGATGATGTCATTGTGGCTTCTCAGGAATCAGTATAATGTCATTGTGGCTTCTCAAGAATGAGGATGATGTCATTATGGCTTCTCAGGAATGAGTATGGTGTCATTATGGCTTCTCAGGAATGAGTATGATGTCATTGTGGCTTCTCAAGAATGAGTATGATGTCATTGTGGCTTCTCAGGAATGAGTATGATGTCATTATGGCTTCTCAGGAATGAGTATGATGTCATTGGTGAACAACTATTTTAGATTCACTGGACCCTATTTTAGTTCCCTGATAAAGGATGAATCTTCGAGATAACAGTCAGGGGCTTGAAGGCTACATTACATAGTAAGGGTAATCAGGAGTAACCCTTGGTCAGCTCAAATGGTTCTGTAAGAAAACCTTCCGTATGGATTTCATTTGTAGGATTTTCATATAGGTCTGAGATGAACAGCTCCACTGAACACTATTAGAAGCTTTTTCTACATGCAATGCTAGCAAGGAGGTATACTCACCTGACTATGGATGGTCCAGACCCAGTCTAAAGACCTTGCAGATGTTTGTAACAGCTGCTCTTCTCCCCACAAATCCTACCCAGATATAGTGAATATAATAAGGAGCAGGGCAGACGATCTATCAGCATTTTTTACAAGAGCTTCACATCTTGGTCAAAGAAATCAGCCGATATGAATTTTGGATCTTTAGGAAATTTTCACCCTTGGGTAGCAATCTGCTGCAGGCTGCCCTTGTAGGAATCTGTCATTGAGCCGTTCGTAAGATGTGGTTGTAATGGCTCAACGGAGGAGTAATTAGTTCTACCAACGCTTTATAAATTTGCACTGTGTAGTGATTAGGGCCACGAGAGAAAGATGTGACACATTTAGTAAGTAGCACAGGCCTCCGTGGTGCATTTTCTGTCAGTCCTGTGCCAGGAAAACACATTTCCCCCAGCTATGAGCCATTGTTGGTCGGGCTGTAGAGGGCCTGACCCTTCTGCTAAGCTACACTCACTTTTCTCTTTAGACAATTGACAAGAATGGTGGTAATCCGCAAGAAAAAAGTTGCAAATGTTTGTGCAAAATGAGGATAGTGCTAAAATGTGTGACTTTTGTACGTCAGACAACAGGAGAACCGGCTTAAAGGCAGTCACCAGCTTTAGTCACATCTCAGAGTGCTCACCCTGCACTGTGGTCACATACACAGATAACAGATGGTACCTTTCTTTGGCTTTTCTGCAGCTGTAATGCTTCAAACATGAACTTTGAAGGCAGAAGTAAACCAGGATGGCGGTGAGTAAGCGGGGAATGCGCAGTCTATTCATCAATGCCACGGCTCTCAGCGGGTATTATACAGCTCCTATCCCCCGTGGTGTCATGTAATTACCTAGCCGTGATCCAGTGCGTGACTGTTTTAGGAGGTTTGCTATGCCGATGAGCCAGGCCTCAGCTGGTCAATCTATCTGCGAGACTGGAGGCCAAGTAGATTCCTGACCGTGTCCAATCACAGGACCAGGCGGCGATATAAACCTCTGCGCTTCCTCTAATCCTTGCCTGTGATTTTGTTCCTGGTTCCTTTTGATACTCATTACCACTGCATCTGAACTCAAGCCAATCTAACTGTGGCTTGTTTTTTGGATTAACCCTTAATCTGCTGAATTACCGTGGTTTCTACTTATTCTCCTGGTATTCTGACCGTGGCCAGCTTCTGAATTGAGCCCCTCGTTGGCTGTTTTGGCACTATCCATCCCTCTTGGTTCTAACCCCGCTTGTCGACTAGAGTTCTTCCCAATCATACTCTTCTCTCAGACTGGTTTCCAAAGTTCTGGGAAAGAGCAGACAAGGAAATCGACAAGAAAGTCTGCTTATAAATCGGATCCCAAAGACTGCTCTTCTTAGGAATCTGCCCAGAAGTGGATCCGGGAGTTGCAAGATTATCCAGAAGTCTATTTCTCCTTATGAGGAGTCTGCCGTGCTATTAGACTCTCCTCCTTTCCCACCAGGCCGGTGCTAGAGCTCTGCACATTCGGTTAAGTAAATTGACTCCTGATTTGTAAGATGGGATTCCAAGAAAACCATTTTGTATAAAATCCCTCTTTATAAACTGCCTGTGGAGTATTAGTGGGATCTGCCTATTGACTCCTGTGAGGCCAGACACACCGGAATGAGGTGAATGTGAGGATCTCGCAGTGTCAGTGAGAAGTCCCGTTCTGGCCTCCGCTCAGGGCAGCACAGCAGCATCACACAGCATTATAATGATGTATAATTCCCTGTAATCCCCTGCAGTACACAGACATAATGCTGACAGTGTAATACCACACCCTATGGACCACGGTGACACATCAATATTAATACTTACCTTTAAAGAATCTTTTCCTTGTTGCCATAACTTCAGCAAGAAGAGCGAGTGATCTCCAAGCTCTGTCCTGTCAGGACCCTCCCAGATCTGCTGCCCCATCTGCTTCTTAGCCCTTTACCTGGCTTTATTCCCAAGGTGTCTTCAGCTTCTAATATCCGTCCAGAAATGGTTCTTCTGCTCCTGTCTGTGCATTGGCTCTGCATCCTCCTCAGAGTGGCTGGACCCGTGGTGGGGTTCATACCTGGTCCCCGCCGCTGGATTCTGGCTGCACCACTCCACGGCCGCCTCCACTGGTCCCGGATCTCTGGGAATCAACATTGTGTTGACGGTCGTCACGTGACTGCTGCAGCCAATCGCCGGTCGCAGCGGTGACCTGTCCCTCTTGCTCTACATGAACCAGTGACGTCCCGTTTCCCACCATCAGTGATGCCGCCCGCAGGTATCTTCCGGCCTATGGCCAGAGACGCTGTGAGCAGTTGTGATGACATCACAGTGCTGTGTTCCTGCGCCAGGACTCACTGCCTTATAGGCCTCAGGCCTACGAAGCCTATTAGAGTGAATGGCAGAGCAAAGACCCATCAGTTGTGGAGGATTGTCTACAGAGGACATCTTTGTTGTCCCGTTATGCTGTTTCTCTTCTCAGAGAGACTCCTCTAAGACGTCGGCTGCAGCCAATAACCGGCAGGTTTGTCTTCACGTCCTTTCTCATGGTCTGGGCTCCAGCTCTCAGCATCACCTCCTTACAGACAATTGGGTGATTTATGAAGCCCCGGAGCCTGAATTCCGGAGCCGTAAAGTCACTTCTCATTTGTACAAGTAGCTCGTTGTTTGGTCTTGTCCACCATTTTGTTATAAATGGGCGGAGTGTGAGAGGGACGTGGACCAAACATCCCGCCACTATCCCCGTTACTCACCCTAGTCTTCTGGGGGAATCTCCGCCCGTTCCTAGTCAGCGCCTCTTTGGGGCATCTGATGCCGCTGCAGACTAGATGAGACCTGACGTTACACACCATCGTGGTCTCCTCAATGTCTTCTACTGAAAAGGCCAAAAACCCCCACAGAGCATTGTCATCTGAGGGCACAAGGTCTGATCTCGGGGTGGGAGGTCGTCTACATAAGAGGAGCGGGCGACCTCTGTCATCAGTGGATGGAAGCTTCCAACCATCCTGCCGCCCTGAACTCAGATGTCTGCAGAAGACTTGTGTCTCTGGTTTGAGGTCAGCACCAGGAAGGAGAACATTCTCCTCCCGAAACTGAACTACACGTCCCAGAAGTCGGCTGAATTCACCACAGCTACAGCATTAGAGAGAACTACAAGTCCCAGCATATCCAGGGTGTTATTATAGGATATCAGAGGAGAGAACTACAACTCCCAGCATTGTTTTGGCTCGAAGAGAAAAGCCACTAGACTCATCGCTTCTCCATGCAAAGCTCCGCCCCCTGATGTCACATGGTCATCATTACAGTCCTCTCATCCATATCACTACAGAGCCCCGCCCCCTGCACTAATCACATGACAGTGACGTCACCCCAGGTTTACTTCAGCTCTGGCAGTGCAGCAGATACTGGGCAGGTCCTGGTCGGTAGTCACTGCTGAGCCCCGCCCCCTGTACTGATCACATGACAGTGACGTCACCCCAGGTCCTTCACCATCTACTCTCCACTACTGAGCCCCGCCCCCTGCACTGATCACATGATAGTGACATCATCCCAGGTCCTTCACCACCTCCTCTCCACTGCTAAGCCCCGCCCCCTCCACTGATCACATGACAGTGACGTCGCCCCCAGGTCCTTCACCACCTCCTCTCCACAGCTGAGCCCCGCCCCCTGCACTGATCACATGACGGTGAGGTCACCGCAGGTCCTTCAGCTCTGGCAGTGCAGCAGATACTGGGCAGGTCCTGGTCGGTAGTCAGGGCTCTTGTTCTCTCTGGTATCAGCCATTCCTCCAGCCTGCAGGTAAGATGAGCTGTGAGGAGACAGTGTGGTGGAGAGCTCAGACATGTCACCTCTGGAGATTCTCCTCCATTACACACAAGGAATCCTTCTCCGCTCCTCAGCTTAGTATGATGGGGGAGGAGTAGTGGGGATAGTGGGGGTTGTCATCATTCGCTGGCCCCTGACTGTCCTGGTGAGGGGCCCCTGCCTCCAGGAGGAGAATGAATGGAGCGGGGGCCCGGCCTGAGCTCAGCTCTCTCCAGTCTCTTCTCTAGGAGTTGTGGACACAGCTGAGCACAGCCCAGAGGTGGGACCTGCATCTATCAGACATTTATCTCCTGTGGAGCCACCAGAGATCTCCATGTTGGGGCCCCTGGACTCCATGTGGTGGGGGCTCTGAGAAGCGGGGCCCCTCCAGGCTCAGGAAGTGCGGTTCTGGAGGTGACATCTGGTCTTGTCCCCTGGATGATTTCCTCTCCTCTTCTCATAAAGGCGCCTGCAGTACTAGAAGCCTCCAGCTCCTCCAGTTCTCTCCTCTTCTCCTGAACGACCACCAAGGATGGACAGGAAGGAGATCAGCAGAAGAATATTAGACCTCACCTTGGAGATCATCTCCCTGCTGAGCGGAGAGGTAAACTTTTCTAGATTTCTCTCCTCTTTATTGTATTCTGTAACAAGTCAGACATCGGGAAGGAGAATCCATCATAGGAAGTGATAGGAAGAGTCCAGGGTCCTGGAGAACGGCCTCCAGACCTTCCAAGTGATGGAGAACCTGAAGATCAGCCCCCAGTATGGTGAGTGATGTGTCATGTGACCAGTGACCAATAGTCATGTTGTAGGAGCCATGAGGAGGTAAGTAGGCACGTTGTACCAGGAGGAGAGGGCCGGAGGAGAGCACATGGCCCCTGAAGGGTTTATTCCCTAAGTGTCTCTTTCCATCCACAGGAGTACACAATAGTGAAGAAGACATCGGGGGACTGTGTGACTCCCATCATCCATCTCCAGGAGTCAGGAGGGCGGAGCAGGACCCCTCCCCCCATCACAGAGCCTCCCCCTCACCCCCTGATACATGAGCAGAAGATCCTAGAACTCACCCACAAGATGATGGAGCTGCTGACTGGAGAGGTGACACTGCTGGGAATGCTGGGAAATTCTCCAGTAACAGCACTGGAGGGGTCTGGGTGATGACGGTGTCATTGTGTTGTCAGGTTCCTATAAGGTGTCAGGACGTCACTGTCTATTTCTCCATGGAGGAGTGGGAGTATATAGAAGGACACAAGGACCTGTACAAGGAGGCCATGATGGAGGAGCACCAGCCTCTTATATCACAGGGTAAGAGCCGTCATGTGCAGTGTATACACGTGTGTGCAGTGACATGTAATGGAGGAGCTCCAGCCTCTTATATCACAAGGTAAGAGCCGTCATGTGCAGTGTATACACGTGTGTGCAGTGACATGTAATGGAGGAGCACCAGCCTCGTATATCACAAGGTAAGAGCCGTCATGTGCAGTGTATACACGTGTGTGCAGTGACATGTAATGGAGGAGTACCAGCCTCTTATATCACAGGGTAAGAGCCGTCATGTGCAGTGTATACACGTGTGTGCAGTGACATGTAATGGAGGAGCACCAGCCTCTTATATCACAGGGTAAGACCCGTCATGTGCAGTGTGTACACGTGTGTGCAGTGACATGTAATGGAGGAGCACCAGCCTCTTATATCACAAGGTAAGAGCCGTCATGTGCAGTGTATACACGTGTGTGCAGTGACATGTAATGGAGGAGCACCAGCCTCTTATATCACAGGGTAAGAGCCGTCATGTGCAGTGTGTACACGTGTGTGCAGTGACATGTAATGGAGGAGCACCAGCCTCTTATATCACAAGGTAAGAGCCGTCATGTGCAGTGTATACACGTGTGTGCAGTGACATGTAATGGAGGAGCACCAGCCTCTTATATCACAAGGTAAGAGCCGTCATGTGCAGTGTGTACACGTGTGTGCAGTGACATGTAATGGAGGAGCACCAGCCTCTTATATCACAAGGTAAGAGCCGTCATGTGCAGTGTATACACGTGTGTGCAGTGACATGTAATAGAGGAGCACCAGCCTCTTATATCACAAGGTAAGAGCCGTCATGTGCAGAGTATACACGTGTGTGCAGTGACATGTAATGGAGGAGCACCAGCCTCTTATATCACAGGGTAAGACCCGTCATGTGCAGTGACATGTAATGGAGGAGCACCAGCCTCTTATATCACAAGGTAAGAGCCATCATGTGCAGTGTATACACGTGTGTGCAGTGACATGTAATAGAGGAGCACCGGCCTCTTATATCACAAGGTAAGAGCCGTCATGTGCAGTGTATACACGTGTGTGCAGTGACATGTAATGGAGGAGCTCCAGCCTCTTATATCACAAGGTAAGAGCCGTCATGTGCAGTGTATACACGTGTGTGCAGTGACATGTAATGGAGGAGCACCAGCCTCGTATATCACAAGGTAAGAGCCGTCATGTGCAGTGTATACACGTGTGTGCAGTGACATGTAATGGAGGAGTACCAGCCTCTTATATCACAGGGTAAGAGCCGTCATGTGCAGTGTATACACGTGTGTGCAGTGACATGTAATGGAGGAGCACCAGCCTCTTATATCACAGGGTAAGACCCGTCATGTGCAGTGTGTACACGTGTGTGCAGTGACATGTAATGGAGGAGCACCAGCCTCTTATATCACAAGGTAAGAGCCGTCATGTGCAGTGTATACACGTGTGTGCAGTGACATGTAATGGAGGAGCACCAGCCTCTTATATCACAAGGTAAGAGGCGTCATGTGCAGTGTATACACGTGTGTGCAGTGACATGTAATGGAGGAGCACCAGCCTCTTATATCACAGGGTAAGACCCATCATGTGCAGTGTATACACGTGTGTGCAGTGACATGTAATGGAGGATCTCCACAGTTTCTTCTCACATTACATTAGAGGCTACGTGCTCTTTATATGTCAGTCATATCCATAGGGCTCCAGTCACATGATGAGAGCGTGTCCTTCTGGCCTCCATCGGGCCGGTATAGTAGACTATACTACAGAGACGTCTTGTACAATCCGTGTTCTGCATTGTATATATATTGTAGATCATACATGGAGTTTATGGGCAATGTCCGCCCCTGTACGACTGTTTGTCATCGATGTAGAACAGGCGTGTGTTATGTAAGTCGTTGGTGTCTCAATAAAATGTGAGAAAATTTGTAGTAAGATTCTTGTCTGACATCGGCTTTAAATTGCTAAATGTGATCCTGTTGTCCATCACTTCAGCGATTATCTGCTCATCCCCTTCAGACTGAACGTGTGACTTCTAGCAGTAATTGCATGTCCCAGAATGTTCCCGCTGCATTAGAGCGTGTTCACACAGGGCACATTTATTGTAGACATTTCCATGTATTGGGTTGTTTCTGCAGCAGGTGCATGGATTATTACAAGCCACATTCAGGGTAGCGGGACAGTCACAGAAATGTCTGCAGCTGATCTGCTCTGTGTGAACTTGCTGGTAGATAACCAGTGACTGATCTGTGCTGCTCTTATAATCTGTCCAAAAAGGGGGGATTTTAAGGTTCCACATATAGAAACAACAGGCAGTGGCGTGCCCAGGGTGTTTGGCACCTGGGGCTAGTCATTTTTCTGCACCCCCCCCCAAATACTTGACCACATACCTCTCACATCCAGGGACATCTCCTGTCATGTAGACCTTCTCTTTCCTCTTCTCCTCAGTTATACCGCCATTAGAAATTCTTTCAGTCGCATCTCTACAGAAATTGTAACACAGACGCGTTAGATTTCTCAATTTTTCCATTAACCCTCACCTCCTGGTGTCCCCACAGCGTCATCCTGCTGCCACCCCTAATACTGTGCTCGTTGTGCTCCTCAATGCCCCAGGAACTATACTGCTGAAAAAATAGTGACCCTAATGGACATAATTGGGGTAATTTATCAAACTGGTGTAAAGTAGAACTGGATTTCCAAAAGAGCTGTCAAATATGAAAGGTGAAATCTGATTGGCTGCTGTGGGCGACTAAGCCGGTTCTACTTTACACCAGTCTGATAAATTACCCCAAATGTCCCTATAGTGTCCACAGCAGCTATAATGTCCCCTAGAGACCCTGAGTAATAATACCACCCTATACTGTGCTCCAGGCAATAATCCCTGTATAGCAGGGGTGCACAACCTGCGGCCCGGGGGCCACATGCGGCCCTTGATACCATTCTGTGTGGCCCCCAACCATCTGGTAACAGACATGTATGTCTAGTTCTTGTGTATTTTTCATGTATTTCTCCTATTAGATGAGAGTCCTGGAAGTGTAACTAGACATTAATGGTATATAATGTGTGTTAAATATGCCATAAGTACAATATTTCAGTTGTTAATACACCTTTAAATTTTAATTTCGGCCCTCGTCATTGGTTCAGTCTGGCAATGTGGCCCCCAACCAGGAAACGTTGTGCACCCCTGCTGTATAGTGTCCCCAGAAATAATAGAAAGGCCCCCATACAGTAGTGTCCCCCACACTACCCCCATACAGTAGTGTCCCCCACACTACCCCCATACAGTAGTGTCCCCCACACTGCCCCCATACAGTAGTGTCCCCCACACTGCCCCCATACAGTAGTGTCCCCCACACTGCCCCCTATACAGTAGTGTCCCCCACAGTAGTGTCCCCCACACAGTAGTGTCCCCCACACTACCCCCATACAGTAGTGTCCCCCACACTGCCCCCACACAGTAGTGTCCCCCACACTGCCCCCATACAGTAGTGTCCCCCACACTACCCCCATACAGTAGTGTCCCCCACACTGCCCCCTATACAGTAGTGTCCCCCACAGTAGTGTCCCCCACACTACCCCCACACAGTAGTGTCCCCCACACTACCCCACACACAGTAGTGTCCCCCACACTGCCCCCTATACAGTAGTGTCCCCCACACTACCCCCACACAGTAGTGTCCCCCACACTGCCCCCACACAGTAGTGTCCCCCACACTACCCCCACACAGTAGTGTCCCCCACACTACCCCCATACAGTAGTGTCCCCCACACTACCCCCATACAGTAGTGTCCCCCACACTGCCCCCTATACAGTAGTGTCCCCCACACTGCCCCCTATACAGTAGTGTCCCCCACACTACCCCCACACAGTAGTGTCCCCCACACTACCCCACACACAGTAGTGTCCCCCACACTGCCCCCTATACAGTAGTGTCCCCCACACTACCCCCACACAGTAGTGTCCCCCACACTACCCCCTCACAGTAGTGTCCCCCACACAGTAGTGTCCCCCACATTGCCCATATAGTAATTTTCCCCCCACATAGTAATCCCTCCCATGAAAATTTGCCCCCCATTGTGACACACAATATCCCACCATATTCCCCCCCCCCCCCCGTCCTCCTGTGTGCACCCCTCTCGTGTCCCCCAAAGTTGGCACATAAAATAAAAAAATTTGCCCCCACACAGTATCCCACCATATTCCCCCCCCCCACACGTCCTCTGTCCTGTGTGCACCCCGGCCCCCTCATGTCCCCCAAAGTTGGCACATAAAAGAAAAAAAAAACTTAAAGCTAAATACTCACCTGCGCTTGCTCACAAAGTCCCGGCACTGTGCTGCTGAGTCCCGGCACAGGCGCGCGCGATGACGTCATCATGCGCGCCTGCGCCGGGATTTCACTACCGCATAGGCTTTAGGCCTACTAGGCCTGAAGCCTATGGCGGTGATTGGCGGCAGGGGCAGGGAACTATGCGGTCCACTCCCTGCCCCGCCGCAGTATGTGGGTGTCAGCACTTCAGCAATGAGCTCATTGCTTCTGGGCCTGCTGGCACCTCTGTGAGAGCCGCCCCCCCCCCCCCCCGGGCATGCCACTGACAACAGACAAGTTCTGCAGGGGAGGGGCTTACAATGCTCCATTGTGAAAGAAAAGCCAACCACTAAGTGGTATAGAGGTAGACAGACTTGTGTAGCTGTGCAGCAGATCTGTCCTCCAGCCCAAGCTCCTGTGATAAATGTGGAGCATCTCTAGATTTACTCTGTACGTTTTAAGCAGGATTAGTAAATCTGCCCAGTTGTTTACCCAATGGTTGCAGGGTGTCCAGACCATGAGGCAGCAAAGCAGCTCCAAACCATGATGTTCCCCCACCAACTACAAATCATGATGCCCCCCTTCACCAGCTCCAACCATGATGCTCCTTGTCTTATTCAAATGATGTCTAGTTGCTGTTGAAAGGCAAACTGTGTTGGCAGAGAGCAGGGCTTGTTTCCAGACATGGTCAGGCTTTTCAAATTTTTTAGTTTTGTTAAGTCATTATTTACTGTATGTAATAAAAGTCATGACCTGGTGTAAACCAGAATCCTGGACTTTGTCAGGACGTTATAGAAGCTTTGTAAGGCTGGGATCACAAGTGCAGTTTTTTTGGCCAAAGTCAGGAATGGATTCCAAATGAATGAGCACTTCTCCTTCCTGCTGGATCAACTTCCAGCCTAATTGGAATGTTATAAGTTTTATTATTTGTCTACTCTGTAGTTTGCAAAAAACAACAACTTTAAAACAAATTTTCATTTCTATCTCAACAGAAAATCCCAGTACGAAATGTGAAAATGTCATGTTACCACTAGATGAAGATATCCTGCAGCGCTCTTCAGGAGAAAACCTCATTACCCTTAATGTACATCCAGGACTTCACAGTAAAGATCTGTCATATAATCCTCCTAATTATGAGGAACCTTCTCCTGACCAATCACAGATTGTTACCACAAGTACAAGTCAGAAAAGGATTACAAGGTGTCATTGTGGTAAAGAATCCACAAACAGCTCAGGACTTTCTACACACCGAAGACGTCACAAAGGAGAGAAAACGTATTCATGTTCAGAATGTGGGAAATGTTTTACACAGAAAACACATCTTGTTAGACATGAGAGAATTCACACAGGAGAAAAACCATATTCATGTTCAGAATGTGGGAAATTTTTCACACGGAAATCAAATCTTGTTACACATGAGAGAATTCACACTGGGGGAAAGCCGTATTCGTGTTCAGAATGTGGTAAATGTTTCACACGGAAATCACATCTTGTTACACATGAGAGATGTCACACAGGAGAGAAAGCATATACATGTTCAGAATGTGGGAAATGTTTTAGCCAAAAATCACATCTTGTTACACATGAGAGAAGTCACACAGGGGAAAAGCCGTATAAATGTTCAGAATGTGGAAAATGTTTTATAGTGAAATCAAATCTTGTTGCACATGAGAGAATTCACACAGGAGTGAAGCCGTATTCATGTTCAGAATGTGGGAAATGTTTTACAGTGAAACCATATCTTGTTACACATCAGAGAATTCACACAGGAGTGATGCCATATTCATGTTCAGAATGTGGGAAACGTTTTTCAGATAAATCAGGTCTTCTAAAACATAAGAGTAATCACACATGAGAGAAGCTGCATTCCGAATGAGAAAAATGTTTTTGTTTCTAAATCCATAATTAGGGGTCATTAGTGAAGTCACACAAGAGAGAAGCCATATGGCCACAATATAACAAAACAATATATCACTGGGTCATAGACATTGTTTTCATTTCAGGTTGTATATTTGAATATAAAAGCTTAATTGATGTAACATAACGGCTTCTATAAAACATCTGATAAATCCTGTTTAGGAAGACATATATTCTGTTTATGATATTTAAATCTTACAGTTAACCCTTTCAGCCTCTGAGGGTTTTTCGCATTTTCGTTATTTACTTCCTGCCTTTCCAGGACTTTTTATTTTTCTGTTTACATAGTCGTATGAGTGCTTGTTTTTTGCGGGACATTGTTGCATTTTCTCATTCCACGATGTAATATTGCAAACTATGTAGTGTCGAGATGGAAAAAAATTCCACGTGGGGTGAAACTGTAAAAATAACGCAATTACGCAACATTTTTATGTTTTGTTTTTACGGTGTTCACTATACGGTAAAACTGACCTGTTACTTTCATTCTCCAGATCAGTACAATTACGGCGATACCACATATGTATAGTTTTTCTAGCATTTTAATACTTTTTTTTTTCCTTTTCATCGCCATATTGTGACCTCTATAACTTTTTTGTAGTTATGTGTACAGAGCTGTGTGAGGACTCATTTTTTTAGGAATGATCTGTAGTTTTCATTCATACCATTCTGGGGTATTTTTTTGTTCACTTTTTATAAAAAAAATTGTGGAAGGTGAAGAGACCAAAAAAAAGGTCAATCAATAGTGTTGATCGAATACATTAGTGCTCGAGTGCTCTGGCCGAGCACCCGAGTATAATGGAAGTCAAAGGGAGAACCTGAGCATTGAACCAGGCACCCTCTACTCTGAAGAGGGGAGGGTGCCTGGTTCATAGGAAAATGTCAGAAATTTATGGAAATACCACCGAAATGGTTCGAGAACAGCATGGGGAGGATGTCTGGATGCATCTTGGACTCCCAGGTCGCTGGGAACGATGCTGTCCGATTAGTACGCCACTTTTACAGACTGACAATAATGCGCACCAAACCGAATATAAAATCGATTTTAGAGGAAAAATTGTTAGGAAACATTATTTCCTATATATTTACTTCTATATAAAGTGCTGCCAAAAATGTTGTTAATTTTCGGAACCGGGGCCATGATTAAGAGGGACGGCTGGTGGCATCCGTATTGCTCCGCTAGAAGTAAAATTTGTGGACCGACGCAAGACGAACCACAGTGAAAGCATTTGCCATAAAGTTTTTCATTAATCAACAATGAAAGTCGGAGGTTCGAATACGATCTGACAGATGATTCGGCGGCGTTATTCCCATGACCTGCCGAGCAAGGTCATGCCAAGTCTTTGGGTTCCGGGGGGAGTATGGTTGTAAAGCTGAAACTTAAACTCCTAATTGACGGAAGGGCACCACCAGGAGTGGAACCTGCGTCTTAATTTGACTCAACACGGCAAACTTCGCCCCCGGACACGGAAAGGATTGACAGATTGATAGCTCTTTCTCGATTCTGTGGGTGGTGGTGCATGGCCGTTCTGAGTTGGTGGAGCGATTTGTCTGGTTATTTCCAATAACCAACGAGACTCCTCCGTGTTAATTAGTTACGTGACCCCCGGCAGTAAGGATTGTGTTGACCAGACTCTTATGGGAGAGTGCCTGCAGCTTAGCTGACCATCGAAAAAATTATGGTTGAGGGCCTGCAGGTGAGCTGACCATCGCAAACATTATGGGCGAGGGCCTGCTGCCGCTTTGTTGACTCTAGATAACTTCTGCCTGATCACACGTCCCTGTGACGTCGATGATCCATTTGGATGTCTGCCCTATCAACTTTCGATGTTCTTTTATGCGCCTAACATGGTGACCACGGGTAACGGGGAATCAGTTTTTGATTCTGGAGAGGGAGCTTGAGAAACAGCTACCAAATCCAAGGAAGGCAAATTACCCACTCCCGACTGTCAGAAGAGGACACCGTCTTTTGAAAAAGAAAATGTTATGTCACAGAAAACTTTTAGAAGCGCACTGGATGTCACTGATATTTTAGGGATGCGCACACTTTAAACAGGAGATGTGGCGTGGATAATTTTACTGTCCGCAGCGGACGTCTACGGAAAAAGTGCACTGGATGTCACAGATATTTTAGGGATGCGCACACTTTAAAGGGTTTCTGTCATGAGAAATAATGTTATGTAGCTGACTGACATTATCGATCTCTTAAAAAAAAGACTTAAAATATGCTAATGAGCCTCTGGATGCTATTAGGGCATTGCTTCAGCACTTAGAGGCTCGGTCTACGCACCCTTTGGCACGCCCAGGTCCTGTTGATTGACTTTCAAGTTCTCCTCAGTGTCCCGTAAATCCCGCACCTGCGCCTTCCCGTTTAGTATTCGGAGCAGGCTCAGTGAGTGAAGGACGCGCTCCTGCTGCCGGCTTCCTCACTGCGCCTGCGCTGAAGGAAGGCAGCAGCAGCGCGTCCTTCACTCACTGCGCCTGCGCCGAATACCAAACCACGGTGCAGGATTTACAGGACGATGAAGAGAACTCGAAAGTCAATCAACTGGACCTGGGCGTGCCAAAGGGTGCGTAGACCGAGCCTCTAGGTGTTGAAGCAACGCCCTAATAGCACCTAGAGGCTCATTAGCATATTTTAAAAGTCTTTATTTTAAGAGAACGGCGGCAGGCAGGGAGTTATAAAGCATACTGGTATGTACTGCTGACATTAGCACATCGCTAATGTCAGTCAGCTACATAACGTTATTTCTCATGACAGAAAATCTTTAAACAGGAGATGTGGCGTGGATAATTTACCTGTCCTCAGCTGACTCAGTCTATGGAAAAAGTGCTCTGGATGTCACTGATATTTTAGAGATGTGCACACTTTAAACAGGAGATGTGATGCGGATAATTTAACTGTCCACAGCGGCCTATTACACGGTATTTAGCGCTAAAAATATATATTGCTTAAAAGGACTTTTGGGTCTCTGAAAAGTTTTTTGTATAAAAATTTTCCTATTACACTCCATACACTGTCTATCCCTACCTATGCACAGCTCTCTCTAACACTGAGTAATTTAGCGCAGGTTGCGCTATAAAAATACATTGCTGCTGTCACATACAATAGTCCTTACAAGGACTTTTGGGTCTATGAAATGTTTTTGTACAAAAATAAAATTTAATTACACTCTCTGTCCCTTCCTATGCTCAGCTCTCCCCGACTTAGAATGAGCCGAACACAGTGATTTGCTGGCCGGAACGCGTCATCGGGTGCTATGTAGCACCCGATGACGCGTTCCGGCCAGCAAATCACTGTAATGCCAGTAGCCATTAGTGATGTATTGAACTATTCGCCGGCGAACATGGCTTGTTGGCGTTCGCCGCGGCGGGCGAACATATGCGATGTTCGGTCCGCCCCCTATTCATCATCATTGTGTAAACTTTGACCCTGTACCTCACAGTCAGCAGACCCATTCCAGCCAATCAGCAGCAGACCCTCCCTCCCAGACACTCCCCCCTCCTGGACAGCATCCATTTTAGATTCATTCGGAAGCTGCAGTCTTAGTGAGAGGAGGGACAGTGTAGCTGCTGCTGATTTAATAGGGAAATCGATAGCTAGGGCAGTGTTCTGTGTCCACAGACTCATCTGCTGTAAGGACAGTGTCCTGACAGCACCCCAAAAAGCCCTTTTTAGGGCTAGTACATCAGTCTGCTTTTTTTTTATATATATATATATAATCGCAGTTGCCAGACAGTGAGAGGCTGCAGGCTCACAGACTGTACTGTGTGCACACCATTCATACAGGGTGTCACAATACCTTGCAGATAAAACTAAAGTCAATTTATTATTTCTCTGTAATAAATATAATCGCAGTTGCAAGCCAGTGTGTGTCAGGCCCACACAGACTGTACTGTGCCCACTGCCCACCACTTATATAGGGTGGCACAGTACCTTGCACGCATAGTACCACTAAAAAATGACAGGCAGAGGCAGGCCACCCCGCAGGGGCCGTCGTCGTTGTGGTGCTGTGATTTCCACTGGCCCTGGAATAATGCCCAGTGTTCAGAGGCCACGTACCCTGAACCCAAAAAATTCTGAGGACATAGTTGACTGGCTTACACAGGACACCCAATCTTTAACAGCTTCCGCTAAGCACCTTGACACACCATCCTCCTCCAGCTCAGCTTCGGTCATCTGCTCTCAAGTTACCACTCTCCTGCCCGCCGCCACCAACACCACTACCACCACAGACGCTTCACTTGATCCGTCAAAGGAGTTATTTACACATCAATTGGATGAAAGTAGTGATGCGCAACCATCATTGCCAGAGGATGTAGATAACAGGGATATGTCTCAGTCAGGCAGGATTACACACATGGACGTACAGTGTGATGATGATGATGTACCCGCTGCTGCTTCCTTTGCTGAGGTGTCAGATACAAGTGAAGTGGTTGATGATGACGATGTGTCCGTAAATGCCACGTGGGTGCCCGCTCGAAGAGAAGAAGAAGAGGCGGAAAGTTCAGAAGGGGAGACAGATAGAAGGAGGAGACGAGTTGAAAGCAGGGGGAGGTCGTCGCAAGGAGCTAGTGGCACAGTCAGATAGCATGTATCGGCACCCGGGGTCAGCCAGACAGCACGCCAATCAATGCATGCTGTTGCCACCACCAAAATGCCGTCATGGCAAAGCTCAGCAGTGTGGCATTTTTTTTTGTGTCTGCCTCTGATAACAGCAATGCCATTTGCAACCTGTGCCAAAAGAAACTGAGTCGTGGGAAGTCCAGCACCCACCTCGGTACAACTGCTTTGCGAAGGCACATGATCTCACATCACAAACGCCAATGGGATCAACACATGAGTACAAGCAGCACACAAACTCAAAGCCACCATCCTCCTCCTGGTCCAGCATCTTCAGCCACGTCAACCACTACTGTCCTCCTTGATCCCTCTCAACCATCCGCCACTCCTCCTCTCACCTTCAGCAGTTCCATTTCATCTGCCCACAGTCAGGTGTCTGTCAAGGAAATGTTTGAGCGTAAGAAGCCAATGTCACAGATTCACCCCCTTGCCCGGCGTCTGACAGCTGGCTTGACGGAACTCTTAGCCCACCAGCTTTTACCATACCAGCTGGTGGAGTCTGAGGCCTTCAAAAAATTTGTCGCTATTGGGACACCACAGTGGAAGGTACCCGGACGATTTTTTTTTAAAAAGAAAAGGCAATCCCAAACCTCTACTCTGTTATTGAAAAGGAAGTCATGGCATCTCTGGCATACAGTGTTGGGGCAAGGGTCCATCTGACCACTGATACCTGGTCTGCAAAGCACGGTCAAGGCAGGTATATCACGTACACTGCGCATTGGGTCAACCTGCTGACGGCTGACAAGCATGGAATGCGTGGCTCTGCAGCGGAGTTGGTGACACCGCCACGACTTGCAGGCAAGCCTACTGCCACCTCCTCTACTCCTCCTACTCCATCCTCTTTGATAACCTCCTCAGCTGAGTCCTCTTCTGCTGCGGCGTCTGGCTGCACATCAACTGAATCCCCCCAGCTCCCCAGGGGCTATTCCACATCCCGGATACAACAGTGTCACGCTGTTTTGGGGTTGACTTGCCTGAAAGCAGAGAGTCACACCGGACCAGCACTCCTGTCCGCCCTGAACGCACAGGTGGATCAGTGGCTGACCCCGCACCAACTGGAGATCGGCAAAGTGGTGTGTGACAATGGAAGCAATTTGTTGGCGGCATTAAATTTGGGCAAGTTGTCACATGTGCCGTGCATGGCACATGTGCTGAATCTCATGGTACAACGCTTTGTGTCTAAGTACCCAGGCTTACAGGACGTCCTCAAGCAGGCCAGGAAGGTGTGTGGCCATTTCAGGCGTTCCTACACGGCCATGGCGAGCTTTTCCGATATTCAGCGGCGAAACAACATGCCAGTGAGGCGCTTGCTTTGCGACAGCCCGACACGTTGGAATTTAACACTCCTAATGTTCGACCGCCTGCTCCAACAAGAAAAAGCCGCCAATGAGTATTTGTATGACTGGGGTGCTAGGACAGCCTCTGCGGAGCTGGAAATTTTTTTGCCACGTTACTGGACGCTCATGCGCAATGCCTGTAGGCTCATGCATCCTGGAGCGTGCCCTGCGAAGAGTGCTGGATCAGGCTGTAGATGAGCGTGAAGAGGAAGAGTTGTGGTCACCATCACCACCAGAAACAGCCTTGTCATCATCGCTTGCCGGACCTGTGGCAACGCTGGAAGAGGAGTCAGAGGAGGAATGTGGCTTTGAGGAGGAGGAAGACCAACCACAGCAGGCATCCCAGGGTGCTCGTTGTTGTCACCTATCTGGGACCCGTGGTGTTATACGTGGCTGGCGGAAGAACAGACCGTCAATGACATCAGTGAGGACGAGAAACGGGAAATGAGTAGCTCGGCATCCAACCTTGTGCAAATGGGGTCTTTCATGCTGTCATGTCTGTTGAGGGACCCTCGTATAAAAAGGATGAAGGAGAACGACCTGTACTGGGTGGCCACGCTACTAGACCCCGGTATAAGCAGAAAGGGGCGGAAATGTTACCAAATTACCGAAAGTCGGAAAGGATGCAGCAGTTCAAAACCAAACTAAAAAATATGCTTTACACAGCTTATAAGGGGGATGTCACAGCACCACGGGAATCTAACTGGGGCAGAGGTGAAAGTAATCCTCCTCCTACCACGACCACGGCGGCAAGGACAGCTTTACAGATGTGTTGTTGATGGAGGACATGCAGAGCTTTTTCAGTCCTACACATCGCCACAGCCCTTCGGGATCCAGCCTTAGAGAACGACTCGACCGACAGGTAGCAGACTACCTCGCCTTAACTGCAGATATCGACACTCTGAGGAGCGATGAACCCCTTGACTACTGGGTGTGCAGGCTTGACCTGTGGCCTGAGCTATCCCAGTTTGCGATAGAACTTCTGGCCTGCCCTGCTTCAAGTGTCCTGTCAGAAAGGACCTTCCGTGCAGCAGGAGGCATTGTCACAGACAAGAGAAGTCGCCTCGGTCAAAAAAGTGTTGATTACCTCACCTTCATTAAGATGAATGAGGGATGGATCCCGAAGGGACTGACAGTGGGGGATACGTTTGACTAACAAAAGGACTGATGACATGCCTTGGCCTCAAAATGGCCCCCACGCTGCTGTATTTAATGTCTGCATACCGGATGACTTTCGTGAATTCTCCGCCACCAACTAGGGTTCAAGCCGCAATGTTTTAGTCACCTTTCTGCCTGGAAAACATCAATGTTTCCGGCCGCTGCTACAACAGCGGCTGCAACAATACCATTATTTTTCAGGCATGTGTACATGCCTAATTTTTCTGGCCTCTGGTGCTGCACTGTGGCTGCAAAAAATAAATAAAAAAAGGCACATACATGTGTCAATTCCCCTTTGTGATCATTACCTTGTTGTGGTGAAGGGGCTTGCGTATCACAATGAAGTAATCATCACCTCTATGAGTTTGTTGGCAATGTTGCCACACCCCAGATGATAAGGCCGTTGCTTCATTACGATCAGACCAAAAGCGATCGGCTGGATAATTTTTCAGAGAAAAAACATAATTTTTTTTTTTTTTAAGTTGTATGGGTTTTTAATACATAAAATAAAAAAATCATAATAAAGTCTCTTAATAGTTTGTTAGAAATAATGCAGACAATTTAAAAAATCCCCATCAATTCCAATACAAAGCAAGTACAAAGCTCAGAACTAAATTATTCCAGGATGTCGTAATGGTTTGTTAATTCGACAATGGTTAATCAATTCAACACACGTCCCCGGATAGGGGACGTAACAGGGATTAAACTGATAGGAATAGTACTAGTTAAGACACCACTCATATAGGGTGTCACAGCACATTGCTCCGTGCACGCGCAGTGCCCCAACTTGGGAGTAAGAGGACCGACCAAGCTGCTTTTTCCATCTCCCGGTTCCTAAAATCAATTCAGTTTGGTCTGTCACTGTGAAGGCAGTCGAAGGTACCCGGCCCAAATTTTTTTTCACAAAAGGCAATCCCTGATATGGGACGTAACAGGAATTAAACTGATGAGAAGAGAACTACAGAAAATACCACTCATATCGGGTGTGACAGTAAATTGCACGGCGCAGACGCAGTGACCGTGGATTCAAACAAAGGGGAGGGAGCCAGCGTTTTTTTAACCATCTCCCCGTTCGAAAAATCAATTCAATTCACCTTTCGGGGACCCTTGGTGTTGTACGTGGCTGGGTGGAGGAAGAAACCTTCAATGACATCAACGGGACATGGCTAGCTTGGTATCCAACCTTGTGCAAATGGGGAGTTTGCGGTTGGGCAAATGGACTGTTTGCGGTGCATTAAAAGGGGAGTTTGGTCTGTCAATGTCTGTGAAGCGGGCGTAACCCTTACACTACCTGATCGATACAACATCATACCTGATCGTATACACACACTGGATGTTTTAAACCACGTTGTTCAAAAAAATTTAGGATTGTTAGGTGATTTATGCCCTTTATAGATTAAAACCCAACTCTGCGTCAACTATGTAATTTTCCATGTGAGTTTTGCCATGGATCCCCCTCCGGCATGCCACAGTCCAGGTGTTAGTCCCCTTGAAACAACTTTTCCATCACTACTGTGGCTAGAAAGAGTCCCTGTAGGTTTTAAAATTCGCCTGCCTATTGAAGTCTATGGCGGTTCACCCGTTCGCGAACATTTGAGGAAATTCGCGTTCGCTGTTCGCGAACTGAAAATTTTATGTTTGCGACATCTCTAGTAGCCATGTACTTACCTGCACATTTATTGGCTGCTTAGCAGCGGGGAGGAGGAGACTCGAGGAGGAGACTCGAGCATTGCGCTCGAGCACATGCGGTACTCGTCCGTACTGGTATTTAGCCGAGCATGCTCGCTCAACACTTCTAATCAACCATTTTGACATTTTTTTCCGTTTTGCCATATCTGAAAAATATTTAATAGTTTAAAAGTATGGGCGCTTTCGCACACGGCGACACCCATGATGTGCATTTTTTTTTATAGTTTCCATATTTTTTATTTACATTTTAGGGAAAGGGGGTGATTTTTTAGATTTTTTTTTTTTTAAATTGTACACTTTTGTTTTTTACAGTATTTTATAGTTCCCATAGGGAACATCAGATTGCTTCTCTCATACACCAACATTGGAGTGTATGAGAGTTACAATGTATTCCTATGGAGCCGTGTCACAGGCAGGGGCTTCATAGGAGCTAACATGCGGCAGCTTCAGTTCATTATGGAGGACTGAGGCTGCCGCACAATGCATCCGGCTCTCCTGATCCTCATGTTTGACCACAGCATCTAAAGGGTTAAAAGTCTGAGATCATTGTTACTGCCAGTCACGGACATTAGCTGCTGGTGTTTGCTGTATGAAACAGCCGGCACCTGGCAGCTATGGCACATGCGAGAGCTTATTGTTCCTTCTGGAAATGAAGTAATAAATTCTCAACCTTCCTGATCTCTTTACTCAAGGCTAAATAGATCTTAGGACATCTGGAAAGATCTAGGGAATGGAGATGATATTCAACATTACAGTAAAGCTCATAAACCCTGGAAGGAGGAGACCTGTTTATAGTTACCAAAGAACAATACTTTAGAGTAAGAAGGAATCTGAAGACCAGATCCACTAATGACAAGACTAGGATCTCCCTGTTCTTAGGGCAGATGTCATGGCCAGATGGAAATAACCTCTTTAGGTTAGGTATTTATGTGGGCCCTCTTCCAGAGGTTCAAAGGGAGATCTTAAAACTTTTAGGACTAAGGTCAAGTCCTATTTTGACACAGATTCTGACTATGGAAGGCTACATCTTAGCAAACCTTTCAGGAACCTTTTCGTCAAGAACTATTGTGACAAGGATAAACTTGCAGAATGGGCAGAATTTAGACTTTTTTGATTGATATTCTAAGGCCTTTTCCAATTTTGTCTTACAGGAAGCCTAAGAGGCTGATAATCTGTGGTTTAGAACTATCCCCCCCCTTAATAGAATTCAAGCTGAATAGATTCGCTTGACCCTTGTGTAAGGCCTTTAAGTGGAGACCTGGCTATGACAAGGTCTTCTGGACTATGTCTTAGAGACCATTAGGTTGATATAGTGACTGTACGGTTGAGTCTCCACAGGTTCTGGCAGAGCTGAGTGATCTAGACACACAATTTGCACTGGGGAAGTCTTCGGATACACCCTTGAATCATTTGAATGAGTTGGGATCAAAATGAACTTTTCATGAATTGCAAACCAGAGTGTGGTAAAGGTCTTCATGATTTAATCAAAGAGGCTTCAAGATAGTTAAAGAGGCTGGTCAAACTTCAGGCTGTTAAACTGAACCTTTTAGGAAAAAAGATCTTTTGGTAGATTGAGGCCCAATGTGAGGTAGGATCTTCATGACTACAGAGAGGCCTCTAGATCGCATCATTGTTGTTCATGAAAGAGTAGAAAGAGAGTGTCTGGCCATTAGATGGGCACTAGAGTCCCTTAGACACTATTTTCTAGGTAGAAAGTTTGTGTTGGTGACAAACCAAGTTCTACTGGCCTGGGTGTGTCAGAATAAAGTGAAAAATGTCACACCGGCCACATCTTCCGGAGGACATGGTGCGATGTGAAAAAATGCTTTGACCTCTGGTCTGAAGAAGTGGGGGGGGGGGGGGGGGGGAAATACGTGGTAATGTGTATAGTAAAGTGCACGGTAAAGGTATGGTGTATCTCACCCAAAAATTTTTTAGTTTAGGTGGGCGAGAATTGAAATCCAGAAATAGTATGGCTTCAGCAAGACATAGTTGCTGGAGCTATTGTTATTTAAAGTTGTATGGCCTTTATTTCTTTGGACTGGGAGACAGAATGGTAGTGGGAGTCTTCCACTCCACACACCCTAATCCTAATCCTCTCTATAAGTGAGGTAGAGAACTTTAAGTTTAGGTAGAGCCCAGACGGGCACATATTTATTTAAAAATAAAGCACAGTTTGGACACTAAATCTGTTGCCTGATGAGACGTCTATGATTGCGACCCTCTGAGAGAGAGCGATCCCTTACAATTGGTGGAGGATACGTGCTATGTCAATGCTAAAAGGCGCACAATGAAGTGTTGCTAGGGGCAACGACATGACAGAAAAAGCAGGTGCTGTTGAATGCTGCTAGTCCAGACACTGTTTAGCATGAAATTGAGTTGGACATTTAAAGGGCCGGAAGCCTAATGTCTTAATAAAGCTGCTGCTTTGTTACCGTGTGGGAGTTAAAGGGCTGGAGGCCTGTTTGTCTGGTGAAAGCTGCTGCTCTTGCTATTCTGGACATTTCTGCTGTGTTGCAAGTGAAGCTTGCTGAAATGTAAAGGGCCAGAAGCCCAAGTTGCAGAAACTGTGTTGCTACAGGACTGTCGGTTGCTATGGGGTGGATGGAGGATCTCACCGAGCAGCTGAGGCAGGCTGACCAAAGGTTCCTAGAAGAGCAAGTGAAGTGGCAACAGGAGCATGAAAAGCTCATGGAGGATGATGTTTGATCAGGAGATCTGATAAAGACAGTGAAAGATCCTGCAAGTTGGTGATTGGGGGAATCCCACTGGGGGTCATTCTAGATTCCCGCCAACAAGTTTCTCGTGTTATGCCAAAGATACTGGAGTTCATGAAGAGGGGGCAAGAGATAGATACCACGGTGTCTATGACCTTTGTAACGGACTATGGCTCTGTGCAGTGGGAGCTTTTGAAATCTGAGATCCTGGAAGTTGAATTTGTGCTGGGCAAAGACTTTCCATGGTTTTGGCAGCTGTGGAGCGGAGAAAGTGCTTCAAATTTTGTGGCTGGAAAATCTGAGGAAAAGCCTTCAGCAGAGTGTGAGACTCCAGTGGGAACTCAGACTTATGAACTTGATGTTCCACATACGCTCATGCCTGATGGAATGTTGGGCCGTGATTTTCACCTGCTCTGGGAGTTGTGGGGAAATGGAGTGATGAAACTCCTGCAGAACCTGTACCTGTCCTGTACCTAATGAAAGTGTGGAGTTATGGGAAATATGTGATGTGATCGGGGAAGAATCGCCCCCTGCTGGTAAAAATATATGTGATGTAGAAATGCTGATTGATGTTGGTAGCACACAGCTGAGGGAACCCACTGTGATAAATGTGCAGGAAAGTGTGGCAGTGCTAGAGGGAGTACCACATGTATCAGGTGCGGATAAGCAGTCTCCACCATGTTATATGGTTAGTTGGCTCGGGTTCTGGGTTGATGAATGAATGATGGTGTTGTGACATACCATGTGAACCAGGCATATGAACGAGAGCCTAAGCAGGTTCAGGAGATGAACCTGATTAAGTGGGGAAAAGTCAGCATAGTGTCCGAGAACTATACCCAGGCAGTGTACATGGCATATCAGTACAGCTGCAAACATGAGGATGCTTTCTCTCTCTCTCCACACCGTCCCTAGATACACTAGAGAAGGGACTAGCTGTCCTCACAGAGCAACTGGAGAAGGCTTCAGAGGAGTCAAAGGAGGAGACCCAGAAAGAGATGAATGAACTGAAGGGTCTACTGCCTGATATCAAGGAGAAGATTAAAGGCTCCAAAGAAGCACAGACAAAGTGCTTAAAGAGACCCGGGGTGGAACTCTACATGTACAAGGAACCAACTGTGTATCAGACATCTCTCATCTTTTATGGAAGAAGGTAAATGGGAAACCTGAGGAGGAGAGTCCTCTGAAAGAGGCCCAGAAGTCCAAGCCAGGATCTGTTGAGCAGGGCCGGCGCTACCATAGAGGCAAGGGGGGCAATTGCCCCCGGGCCCCCGACTCCTTAGGGGCCCCCCATCGCCGGCCCGGCCGCAACTACTACTATATCTATAATTCTATTGTGTGCCTGTGTGGCGCCGCTCCGCAGTAATGTAATTAAAACTGGGCTGGAGTCTGGAGTGGAGGGGCCCCCCCGCCGGAAGCCGGCGGCCGCTGTGCCTGCGCTGCGCTGCTTGTCTCTTTAAGAGATCCGAGACTGGAGCAGCGGCATGCACAGCACAGGCAAGGCCGGCACGTCTAGCGTCTGGCTGACGTATGTTATGTTGCCACAGGCTCCGCCCCCCCTGCCCAGAGCAGAGAACTTGGATTGAAGGAGAAGCAAAGCAGTGGCGTACCTACCATAGGCAGACCACGCAGCTGCTATGGGGCCCGTGAGGAAGGTGGGCCCGCAGTGGAGGAGAGTCCCCCCCCCCCATCTATCTTCCTAACTTTCTCCCGCCTGCTAGCCCCGCCTCCTAGCTCCGCCTCCCGCCTGATTCCTCTGGATTGCCACAACCCCACCAGTAATGAAGTGACGACTTGTAGGTGAGGACAGTGCAGAGGTGTATGTGTGGAGGGGGGGGGGGGGTCACTCAGCTTTCCCAGGCTATTCCTCTGCACATATGTTATTCAGAACAGGAGGAAAGCTGGGTGCTATTATGTAATGTGACTCAAATATCCTGATGTCCTGCATGGCACAAGTGCAGAGGTAGGAGAAGATATAAGGGGAGGTGGGAGTTGTGTTATACTTTCACACTCGCGTTCGGGTGTCCGCTTGTGAGTTCCGTTTGAAGGCTCTCACAAGCGGCTCTGAACGGATCCGTACGGCCCCAATGCATTCTGAGTGGAGGCGGATCCGCTCAGAATGCCTCAGTCTGGCTCCGCTTGACCTCCGTTCCGCTCAGCAGGCGGACACCCGAATGCAGCTTGCAGCGTTCAGGTGTCCGCCTGGCCGTGCGGATCCAAACGGATCTGTCCAGACTTACAATGTAAGTCAATGGGGACGGATCCGTTTGACGTTGACACAATATGGTGCAATTTCAAACGGATCCGTCCCCCATTGACTTTCAATGTAAAGTCTGGACGGATCCGTCTGACTAACTTTTACACTTAGATTTTTTTCTGAAATACAATGCAGACGGATACGGATCCCATCGTTTGCATTATAGGAGCGGATCCGTCTGAGCAGACACCAGACGGATCCGCTCCGAACACAAGTGTGAAAGTAGCCTAATACTCAGACTATTCTCATGTCTCTCCACATGTGCCATGCAGGACAGCAGAAAAGCTGGGTGCTATTACATCATGTAATGTCCCTCAGATTTCCTGCAAGGCATAAATGCAGATAATAAGAATGGAAAGGCAGGGGGGAGGGGGTCACCCAGCTTTCCCAGAGACCCCTGTCTCTGCACGTGTCATGCAGGATAGCAGTAATGTCAGTGTCTCCCAGCTGTCCTGCATGACACAGAGGATGGGGGGAAGGGGGGCACTCACTTCCTCACACTTTTCTCACGTCTCTGCGCATGTGCCATGCTGGACAGCAGGAAAGTTGGGTGTAATGCCCCAGATTCTTGTCAATATATGCTGAACACCGCCGGGAGCCAGGGTGGGCGGGGCTAGTATACTGGCACTGGGACGGGTGGGAAGGATCCGACCCAGTTTAATCAACCAACCTACCAGTAACTGGTTGGTTGATTAAACTGGATCGGGATCCATCCCAGTCTGGTAGGTTGGTTGATTAAACTGGATCGGGATCCATCCCAGTCTGGTAGGTTGGTTGATTAAACTGGATCGGATCCA
This sequence comes from Bufo bufo, assembly GCF_905171765.1. NCBI lineage: Eukaryota > Metazoa > Chordata > Amphibia > Anura > Bufonidae > Bufo > Bufo bufo. Next base: position 12,032,464 of record NC_053390.1, on the reverse strand, counting down.
TCCCAGGCACCATCTCACCCATCCCAGTGCCAGTATACTAACCCGCCCTGGTTCTCTTTGGAGTCAGTTGGACTGGAGAAATGTGCATTTGGGGGAATTTTTACTTGTACATCTTGCTTTGCCACATGCATTTGTTTACAATACGGGACGTTAAAGTCAGCAAGTGTCGTGGGGGGGGGGGGCCTTATTGTTTTCCGCCCCAGGGCCCCATTTCACCTAGAACCGGCCCTGCTGTTGAGAATAGGTCTGGAAACAGTGACGCTGCAGTGCCAGCCGAGGCAGAGAAGATGGAAGAAGTTTCTGCTGAACAAGTGGATGGGGCTGATATGGATGCAGAAGCCAAAAGACTCATGGCAGTGAGTAACCAGGACCTGGTCATGAAAGACATCCGCTCCTTCGTCGACGCTTTCCAGGAAGCCAGCAGCCTTCTGCGGAAGAAAAACGTGGAGATGGATGACCAGTATGCAGATGCTGTCTACTACCATGGAATCGCTCTCCTGGAGCTTGCACGAATGGAGAAGAATGTCCTGGGTGACCCTCTGGAGGGAATGTCAGAAGAGGAAGAGTCTGATAAGGACCCCAATGTCCCAAGCAGGGCCGTTTGAAGAAATTTGGGGGCCCCAAGCAAAATAGACATGGAGGCCCCCCCCTCCACGCCCTCCCCACCTTACGCACACAAAGCCTACAGGAACCACAGTATAGCCATACAGTTTAAGTTCACCCCCTAAACAGTGCCATCCACAGATCCCCCCCTAAACAGTGCCATCCACAGATCCCCCCTAAACAGTGCCATCCACAGATCCCCCCCTAAACAGTGCCTATTTCTATCCAAATCAATCTGTTCACTGGCAGGTATATTTATCTGTCGGCTTTAATATATATATTTTTGTGTATAGTTTTAGAATAAAAACCAACGATTTCATCGTTCCAGTTTTGCCCTTGTTACTTGATGAACTGATCTATGCTAAGAACTCTGTCCTCAGAAGACATACTACCAAATTGTTTTATTTTTATAAATTGTTAATGTTCTAGCTAGGTTGCAAATAACCGTTTCGTCCCTTTAGGATTAGCTAGCCGGGGTCTCTTCGCCCCGATTCAATACGAAGAGTGGTGGCAGCAAATTAATTGGATTTCCAGCGTGAAATCCGTAATTTTATTTTTACCGATTGTACATACAATCGTGATTGGATCCTGTCTGGGCCCACCAACCAATCTTAAACGTCTTCTGTGCTCACAGTGGATTCGCCCCCAGAAGTCTCTATAGGAGACCTGTATGGCAACTGTGGCTTAGTACGACGGGATTGGCGGGTGGTTGTCACATTGTTGGCAGCTAGTGGGATAGCAGAACCCAAAACCAGGCAGAAGTCAGCTTTTGGGAGATCAGAGCACAAAGAACTGACAAGTGCAGCTTTTTGAGCAATCATAACAATAGGACAGCGGTTACTTAGTATCCTGTCCTGCGGAACTTGAGTTCCGGGCGCAAAACGGTACACATTGATAGGAATAGATTGGTTTACATTTTCCCCACCTTTTCTTTGCTATATCCTATTCTTTTTCTCTTCTTTTCTGAATGTCTGATTCAGTTCCAAATTACCAAAGCTGGTCTGTCGCCGACTTACACGCCGTGTGTGAGTCGCAAGGCATTGCCATTCTACACAAAAATCGATCACAGCTGATCAAAGCTTTGACGGAGAGAGACGGCCAAGCGATGGAGGATTCCAATCCCATGCGGGAGGCTTCGCTGCCCCTTCGTTCAGCATCGCCAGCTATGGGAGTGCTGATGTTGCTACTTCAGTTCCGGGTGATGCAGGTACCCTGGATAACAGCATGTCCACAGCTCCTGCTAACCCTCAGCAAGGAACAAGCAGCTCTGGAATAAACTTCACTGCCTTGGGCCCTATGAGCCAGCAGTTGTTACCGGGCCTGACTGGCGCGGATTTGCGTTTATACCTGGAGATGCAGCAACAGCAGCAAAGAGAGGAGCGGCAGCATCAGTTCCAGCTTCAGAGAGAAGCACTGCAACACCAGCGTGCACTAGAACTGTCCCAAGTGAGACAGGCCGAGCGGTCTTCCTCTCCTAACACTCCTGCTGCAGGAGGCATTCCTCTACCCGTGGTCTCCAAAGCAAGGTTTCCAGTTATGGAGAAAAACGGGGACATTGATTTATATTTACGCTCGTTTGAGAGAGCGTGCCGCAAGTTCTGCATCTCTGAGGATCAGTGGGCTCTACACCTGACGCCTCAGCTGACTGGTAAAGCGCTGGATGCTTTTGCGGAACTACCCACAGACCAAGATTGCGATTATCCGACTATCAAGGATGCCATAATTGCTAAGTTCCAGTTAACCCCTGAGGTTTACCGGAGAAAGTTCTGTGCCATCCAGAAAGGATCCACAGACTCTTACGCGGATGTGGCTAGCCGCTTATGCACCACATTCCGCCAATGGACTAGAATTCTTAAAGAAAAGACTTATGCTCACCTTGAGGATTTGATGATCCATGACCAACTCCTTGCGATATGCCCTACAGATGTGAGACAGTTTGTGCTGGAGCGCAAGCCCCAGTCTGTGAAAGAAGCTGCTGAGCTGGCAGACATGTTTGTCGTAACCCGGGTACCGGACATTCGCAAACCTATGATGACGGACATCCGCAGGCCGGTGGTATCAGACATCCGCAAACCCCTGGTACCTGACAGCCGCAAAACTCCAGTACCCAACCAGGACAGAGCCATGTCCCAGAACTGGAGAGAAGGCTGGCCCGCTGGCCCTGTGAACCGTGAGACAACCAGGCCCTGGTGTGAGCTGTGTCGTAGGCCCAGTCACACCAAGCAAACCGGTTACGCAGGGAAGCCGGCCCAACCTCCTAGCACCGCAACGACGCCAAGCCCTAAGGGGGCCAACGCTTCCACACCTACCTCGTCTGCTGTATTGCTGGTCGGAGGACCCGAGGTGCACAGCGGATCCCAGAATCACCAGCCTGTCACTGTGAACGGCCAGACTGTCATCGGATCCGTGATACCGGTGCAGATGTCACCTTGGTCCGTTCACATCTTGTTACGGAGAAGGATATCCTTCCAGGAAAGTACCTCGCTCTGACCGAAGTTGGTGGCACTCGCACTCATGTGGCCCAAGCCCAAGTCACCATTGATTGGGGAATGGGACGGCAAAAGCGGGTTGTTGGGGTCTTGGATGATATTCCCGTTGCCACAGTGCTTGGCACTGATTTGGGCACCCTTGTTTCCCATTACGAATACCCTGCAAGCGCGCAGGAGGCCCAAGCAGGACTCCCTGACCAAAACCAGGTACTGTACACAGCCCTTTGGGGAAACAGGGAGACGGGGACACTTTGCCTGCTATTTCTACTGTCCCTAACGCACCTAGGGAGGTATCAGATTTAAATGTACAAGCAACCGAATGTCATTTGCCTACTTCTGCACCTGTCATTGTTGATCCGAATGCGTGTGTTAGTGTTAGCAATGGTGATATAAATGATGCTGTACCTGTTCTGGCCATTACACGTTCCATGGCCAGCCGCCTGAACTCAGAACCGACCGAAGGGACCCCCTCGGGCTATTCTGACCCTCAGGCAGATGACAATGCGAGAACGACCTTTTCATGTGATGATGATGATTGTGTCACTGCGCTGGTAGATGCTTCCAGTGTCGCCAGTAACCTGGGCTCAGATGGGGCTGCGGGGACAGAACCAGCCGTCCCTCCACCCACCTCTGACCCCAGCATTGAAGGTAACTCTCCACAGCTGACTTCATATGTCACTGGACAGCTGGAGGAGACCGATGGCGCTGCATTCGTGCAGGCCTTGAAGGGTGACCCTAGTCTGGAGGCCCTTAGAGTCCGAGCCGGCCAGCCTCCAGGTGAGGGCACTCCATATGAAATCTATTGGGAGAACAACCGACTGTACTGTGAAGCTGTACAGCCTACAAAAGGTGGCGCAGGTGAGAACACGAGACAGCTGGTAGTCCCTAGGGAATTTCGGGCACAGGTGCTCAAAGCAGCCCACGACATTCCACTTGCAGGACATTTGGGTATCAGAAAGACCCACAAACGTGTTCAGAACCATTTTTACTGGCCCACGATGGGAACGGACATAACTAAGTACTGCCGATCGTGTACCACTTGCCAGAGGGTTAAGAAGGCTGGAGGACCCCGCAAAGCTCCTTTGCAGCCACTGCCCGTGATCACAGAGCCCTTCCAGAGAGTGGCAGTGGATATAATTGGTTCCCTTCCCATTCCTAGCAGTTCTGGCAAGTGCTACATCTTAACGGTCGTGGACTATGCCACCCGTTATCCAGAGGCGGTAGCACTGTCTTCCCTTAGGTCGGCCACGGTGGCGGACGCCTTGATCGGGATTTTCTCGCGTGTAGGTTTCACCGCCGAGATGATCTCTGATCAGGGCTCTTGCTTCATGTCGGAGCTAATGGAAGCCCTCTGTGAGAGGATGCAAATCAAGCACACCACTTCCAGTGCGTATCACCCGCAAACAAACGGCCTTTGCGAATGTTTCAACGGAACGCTAAAGCAAATGCTGGCCACGTTCGTGGAATCGCAGGGGAAGGACTGGGAGCGGCACCTGCCTCATTTGCTGTTCGCTTACAGAGAAGTGCCACAGGAGTCCACTGGGTTCTCACCCTTTGAACTCCTATATGGATGGGACGTCCGAGGGCCCTTAAAACTGATTCATGAGACCTGGGAGGGAAAAGGTGACCCCTCAGAAGTTTCCGTGGTTGAATATGTCCTAAAATTTAGGGATAAGATGGAGTCCCTCATGACCATAGTGACGGAAAACCTCTCAAAGGCTCAGGCCAAACAGAAGGCTTGGTATGATCAGCATGCCAGAGAGCGGTCATACCAAGCAGGTCAGAAGGTATACACCCTACTCCCCGTCAGGCAGAACAAATTGCAGGCTGCCTGGGACGGGCCATACACCATTCTGAAACAGGTGAACCCAGTCACTTACCTAGTGAGTCTCGGGGGTAAGTGACAGAAACTGTTCCACGTGAACATGGTAAAAGCACACGAGGAAAGAGAGCAGTATGTATTAGCAGTGTGTAGCCAGCTAGAACCCGAAGAGCCAGATCCACTGATAGACGTGGCAGATGATTGGAACATCAACCCCCACCTCTCGTACCCACAGAAGCTTCAGCTCACCACTCTCCTGAGTGCGCACAGCGCCACATTCTCAGGCATCCCTGGCCAAACCAACCTAGCAGCTCACCGAGTTGACACAGGGACCCACAAGCCCTTACAGCAGTGTTGTGCATTTTCATAAGTGTACAATGTATCTGATGATACCATATTCAATATGGATGATCATTGCCTTTAACAACATGTGATCAGCATGAACCTGAAAAAAAACCAAGATGGGTTCATAGCAAGTTCAATGTGTTAAAAGTGAATATATAGAGAAGACTATACTTTTATTATTGTTTAGAGACATGGATTTATCTACAGTGGTTTCTCTAAACTTGTCTGTCTGAGGAACAATGGGTGTTTCATGGCTAAACCATGATCAGATAAGAGACGTCCATAAAACACATCTGGTGTGTGCATTTATTTAGCGTTTGAACTTATTAATGATTCATATATACTATGTGATATTGATGTATTATAACCAAATATTATTAATGTATCTTTATATGTCTGTATCTCACTGAGAGGGTATATTCCAGGGGATATAAAATGTGTTTAAGTGGAAATTTCTTAAATAGGGTTTATTTTAGAGGAGCTGATGTTATCTCAAACATCATCACTCAATCGCTGAGACAGTTAAGATACACAAACCAGAAGAACTCCTATCTGCCCCATAAATTCAGGGATTAGGAAAACTTCTGATACCGCCAGTCAGTCTGAGCAAAGTGTCAGAAAGAGCCCCTCCTAATTGATTTAAGGTGTGAAAGGGCAAAGTTTAAGTAGTAATAAAACAATCTGTATATATGTTAATTCTTAAAATATTCAAAATTGTTATATGATACAACAGTGCCATCAAGTGGTAGATGGGCAGAAGTTTCTTAGGAATGTCAGTTAAGTGACATCATCCCCATGTTTAACATACGTCACACCCACCTTATCTAATTGGTAATCCCTATTCCAAGAGGGGATGGGCATAGATTAGGATGGGGATATCTGATCCAGTTTTTGGGAGATCAGGACACTTCTTCAAACACTTCACAAACTTCACAAAAGGAAAAACTTCACAAGGACTTCTTCACAACGGAACTCTTTACAAAGATTCATTCATCAGCATCACTTCACACGTCAGGAACATACCATAGGACGGGACATATCTGAACCTTGGAAAGCTGGGTCCATTCTAAAAGTTCTTTATCCCAAAGCCAGGGGTAATGTATAATCTATTTCATTTGCAGTAATTATAAATCGCTCCAATTGGCACATAGTTGAGACCCCATTATTAGTGGGTCAGTAGTGTTAAAACAATAATTTTATGGGAAATTTTAATGAACGTGCACATCATTAGAATTCTTGTAATATTGCTATCAGAGTGGAATCTCTGATCGGATTTTATTATCCGTAGTTAGGCCAACGGGCGTATTTATAAGATGTCTCTTACTGCCATATTCTTTGATTGAGCATAAGGGATTTTCCACAGATTCATTTCTATTGTTTTGTTGTTATTGTTACATTATAAAATTTCAATAATCGGTAATAATTTGATAATAATTTGAATAACATTGTATTGTACTTGGTGTACTAAATTAAGTGAGCATCATCTTGTGGTCAATTTTGATATTATCCTTATATTCATTTGTATGCCATTTTTACTGCATGTATTTATTTGTAATAAATTATATTTTATATAATTAATTGCACCCTGTTTCATTATCTGCACAAATTAACTTTAGATCTCATCAATAAAAGAACTGGCGTTTATATGTCCGCCAATTAAATTTTTAATTTTTAATTTTTCATATTTCATAAAAATATGAAATCATAATTTTTATGATTTCATATCTTATATGAAATAAATACCCGACATATTTTGGAGGTCCCACCGAGATTGATTGAGATATTTCTATAACCAATTTGTGCAATTAGTGAAAATATTACTTAATCCTTATTGGCAAGTCAAATTGTTGTTGTTATTGATTATTGATCAAAATCATGAGTGTAACAGGCAGCGACCCAGGTAATGGCCAGGTTTTAGCAGATAGTCCATCTGACCCAGATAAGATAATCTCTAAGGTTATCAAATATGTTTATTCCCGTTTGAAGTTAGATAAAAATATAGATGAATGGACTAATGAGCTGCAGGCAAGAGCCTATGAAGAACGTGGAGATATATGGAAGTTAGGTGGCATGGTTGATAGATACCTGACATATATGGATTTGGCAACTGATAATACCAAAAGGGACCAACACCTCTTATGTGCATTGCCACCTGTTTTGTATGCATTGTTGGCAGTCAGTACTCTCTCAAAAGTTAGGTATGAGTCTATAATGGGTACAAAAATATATGTATCCAAGATAGAATCAGAACTACAATCCGCAGAAGCGAAGATCAAAGACTTAGAGTACAACCTTAGTCACAGCCATGATGCATACCAAAAGGCAAAAAGTGATTTAGAGGATTTATATCTCCAGTATTCCAAAATTAAACAGACAGATGGATCAGCCCATAATATAGTCAATGCTGAAAGGGATCCATCTAACGCTGTGGGATATCCTGACCCTCCATGTCTTACTCCCCACTATCCAGACATGCCATCACATGCTCTTAAAGCAGACCCCATCCAAGATACTCAGCAACCTGAAAGTGTTGGCATGATTACACGGGAGGCATTCACCCAATTAAGTCGGGCATTCCAAACTGCAACCGCCTTACTAGGTGCCAATAACATGGAAGCCCCTAGAAGTTCCTCTCCACATGTTCCCCTGAGAAGAGATGTTAGGGTTAAATCACCTGTGCCGTATAAGTCTCATGAAAGTTGTGAAAGTGCATGTGAGTTTGACAGTGGTGTGGGGAAGCATGTGACTTATTCCTTGCCACAGGATCACAGGCGACCAACATATGCTGAGGTGGTTTCTAGGAATAAAAATTCCCAATATTCAGATAAGGATCAGAGCTCCGCCAGCATAATTAAGTTTTTGAATACTACAGTATCCAAATTTTCTAAGAAAGGTTCTTCTCAGATAGCCAATCACTTGGAACTGTATGAATCCACTATGGATTCTTTAAAATTATACTCTGATGCTGACCGGATCAGATTCCTTCCATGGGCATTTGATGATAAGTATCGTCATTACTTTACCTCATTTGGGGAGAGAGGCATTCAAGATTGGCCAAGTGTTTTGCATGAGGTTAAATTGGAATTCGGACCATACCGAACCACCACCGCTGCAAAACGGGACATATATAGCCTTACGTGTAGACCCAATCAGAGTCCCCGTGAATTCCTCTCTGTCCTCAAAAATGCCTATGGGTTGGCATATAGATCCCCAAATTGGGAATCTGAAGAATTCAAACAGTTATTCTATGACGCTATGCCAACCCAGATCAAATTTAACTTAGCCAGAGATCTGGATATTGATGCCCCCCTGGATTGGTTGGTGACGGCTGCCACCACGCTGTATAATATCAGTGAGTGCCATGCAATAGAGGAGAGAAGGTTTAAAAAATCCCCAGAGCAAAAGGTAGCTGAAGCTAAGGTAAACCCTAGCTTGGGATTTGAAAGCCAGCCACGAAGGTTCCCTCAGTCTACAGGACCTGCTCAACAAGCCCAGCAACAACAGGTAGGACCGCCCAAACAGACCAAACCCCAAAATACTAATGGATCCGAGGGGAATAATTCAGGTAATGGGAGGTCTAACTACCGTCCCTATTACAATAGGGGCCCCCAGGGATACGGGCCCTATAATTATAAGAATTATCAAGGTTACAGGCGCTGGGATAATAGACCCAGACAACAGAGGGAAGATAGGCAGGAATCCTCAAATTCACCCAGGAGTAGGTCACCTACCAATAACCAGGGTGCTCAGCAAAACCAAAATGTGCCCAGACCAAACAGGTTTGATCAGCTGGCAGAACAAGTGGCCCAGTTGAGTGACATTGTGAGGAAATTGGTATCTCCAGGAAAACAGCCTGAGCCTTTTTTAGGGGCAACTCCAGGTCCCAGCTCAACATCATAAAACAAATTGGGCCGGGTCAGAACCCAGGCCACTGTAAGGATATTAAGTTGATTGTGGTAGAATCTGATATGATTCATAATTCAATATTTCCTTGCAGTACCTCTGACCCTGAAATTAGGGCCAGGGGGGAAATGTCTAATATGTCATTTGTCTTGCAGTCTAATGATGTCAATTCATATGACCAGATGTCTGTTCCAGTGTGTAATCCCATCGTTCCAGCATCTAGCCGTGAGCCAGCTGTGACTTGTGGTGTCACACAGCTTGTCCCAAAGGCGGGGGCTGATGCTGCTCCTCCAGCTTGTCCTGAGAGACTCAGGAATGCAGAGGTCACGGAGCTGCAAAGAGGTCAACCTCTCAGACAGCAGATGGGTAAACATCCTAACTTTCTCTGTGATTTGTTCCAGGTGGATGGCAGATACTTTATGGATATATATCTCCAAAATGAACTTATCGGACCAATCAAAGGATTAATAGACACTGGATCACAAGCCACCATTTTATCTATCAGTTATTTCCAAAAGACTTTGAATTTAACATCAAAGAAGCCACGATTAAGGTCATTTGATGGATCTTTGATAAGTGTAGGTGGAGATGCCTTACAGGTAAAAGGAACATCCTGGTTGACATTTAAGATTGGCAAGAAGACAATTAGACATCCCACATTGATTGTGGATCTTCCATATGATCGGATGATCATAGGAATCGATTTATTAAAAAGATTGAGTCCCATAATTGATTTCATTAATGAAGCAGTATGGACTCAGGTGAAGGCACCCATTGCCTATGAATACTCTTGCAACACACAAGCACAGCGCAGTTGTCATGTGATTGAAGAGAAACCTAGCTCTATTGAAGTGCATTTCAGGAACAATCAAACACCGGAGGTCACAATCCTGAAGAATGGTAAACCCGAGGAAGATGTCAATGGTGCCGCTCACATCATTACCATCCAGAGGGACGAAATCAAAAAGGTAACTCTGGATGATGATATTTTAACCATTTCTCTTGAAAGGGGGAATCACGAAGTCGCGGACCTGACAAGGCACATTCAATCGATGGTACGGATTAAAAGGGTCAATGACAATTTATTGATTCCCGTACAGATAAACAATATAGCCCGGGTGAAATTTGCCAAGTTGGATTTGAAATCCGAAGCAAGTTACATAAGCCTAGGACTCTTGAAACAGATTACCAATCCTAAAATGATTAAAAGTTTCTCTCCACAGGACCAATGGGTTCATGATCTGGATGGAGATTCCCAAAGTCATAATGTGGTTGCAAGATGCGTTTTGTCTATCTCCATAGGAAACAAAACTACGGAGCACGTTTTCATCGTGATAAATGAACCACGGTATCAAATGTATATAGGTAATGACCTTCTGCACCGATTTGCCGTACAGATTGACCTGGTGAATAACACCTTATGGTCCAGATTGCCGGGAAACCCAGAGGGATTCCAGGATATAGAACAAGCCTTACGATGGGGACAACAAATGCCCTATGCCGTAAGTATCATGGTTGCTGAGAAAGTTGAAATTCCTGAAGGATGCAAACCATTTCTTCTACCCATTAAAGTAAAGAAGGGACAGAAGCTGAAGAACACAGACGCGTTGATCTGTTTATCCAACAGAATACAGCAACTCGGCCTAAAGGTAAAGCCTACTCCCCTGATCAATATCCATCAGGATCCGTTACATATGGTAATTCATAACATGGTTTCCCATAGCATATCCCTACAAAAGGACACTGTAATTGGTTTGGCTATGGATTCAGAATACTACACATTTGGATTCCAAAATGATGTTATTGGAATAATTCCTGATGAATACCTGACAGAGGAACAAACAGTGGAACAATATTTTTCCTCAACCCCTGAGGGGTTATTTAACATCCACTCTGTTTATCCTTTCAGCTCTGAAGAAGGTACATGCCACATCGAAGAATCATCATTGGTTTTCAACCATGAGGTCGATGAAAAAGAATATGAATCGTACCAGCAAGGAAAGGATAAGGTATGCTACACCCAGAACGATTTAACTAGTGAGCTTGAAGAAGCTTACGAGTTAAGTCAGCCTGAGATTTTCCCAGAATTTCAGGAGCGGGTGGAAGAACAAATCTCCATGGCTGACGCATGCTCCGATGAGTCAAAGCGTCAACGGCTAAAGGAGCTCTTCGCAGAGTTCCAGGAGATGTTCGCAAAGGATTCTTATGACTGTGGGGAAACAGACCTACACGTTACAAGAATCCAGACAGATCCCGATGCACCCCCTGTTTTTGTAAAACAATACCGACTTCCGCTGGCGGCTTACGAGTCACTATCAGAAATCGTCAAAAACTTGGAGGAGAAAGGTATCATCCGTCCAGTACACAGTTCATTCAATCATCCGATACTTGGAGTCCTCAAACCTAATGGTCAATTTCGTCTCTGCTCGGACCTAAGACAGTTGAACAAACGTGTTTATATGTCCGGATGGCCCGTGCCATATATTGACCAGTGTTTGGCACAAATACAAGGATCCAAAATCTTCACTGCCCTTGATTGTGCACAAGGATATTGGACGATTAAGGTAGATGAAAGGGATCAGTACAAACTGGCCTTTACATTTGGCAAACGACAGTATGCATGGACCCGACTGCCCTTCGGGTACATAAATGCAGGCCATGAGTTTGCAGTGTTCATGCATAAGGCAATGCCTGATGCCACTGAACGAGGTACCTTATCATATGTGGATGACATCCTGATAAAAAGTACAACTTTTGAGGAACATATTCAGGAGTTGAGGCATGTACTAACCCAGCTGAGGAAAGCAGGTGTAAAACTTTCTTTGCAAAAGGCTCAATGGTGCCGGAACAAGGTTAATTTCCTAGGTCATGAAGTCACTGCGGATGGAATTAACCCACAGAAAAAGAAGGTGGAAGCAGTGACCAAGACAAAATCTCCTACAAATCTCAAGGAGTTGAGATCATTCCTGGGCATGATGAACTACTCACGTAAGTTCATAGATAATTATGCCGAAATTACAAAACCTCTTTTACAGTTGCTAAGGAAAGGAGTAAAATGGGAATGGAGTGAGCGTCATGAGCAAGCTGTAACTGAGCTCAAGGCCAAACTTATCCAGGCTCCATGCCTTGCTTATCCAGAAGGGGGAAAACCTTTCTTTGTGGAAACAGGTTTCACTGATAAAAGCATAAGTGCAGTTCTTTTCCAAAAACAGGAAAACCGAAACAAGATCATCACCTATGCCAGCAAGTCCTTGTCACCGGTTGAGGTAAAATTCAATGATTGTGAGAAAGCATTTTTGTCAACTGTGTGGGCTTTACAATATTTTAGGAGTTTCATCCAAGGCGAAAGGATCATTGTGGAGACCGCACATCAGCCACTGCAATACTTGCAGAGTGATCGTATAAGAGATGGAAACTTGTCAAACAGCAGGATAACCGCCTGGACAATGTCCTTAATGGGATGGCCATTGGAAATCAGGTACAAACAAAATAATAAAAACCCAGTTGCTCAAGGATTAGCAGAACTCCATGACTGTACCCATACGGAACGTAAAAGTGAGTTAACGGAAAATGATTTCCTGGATGAACAATCATCATCACCCTATAAATCTTATGAAGAGGAATATTGCAAATCGTTACCATGTGTGTACGTAGACGGCTGCTCCTTCCATGTCGATGAAGGATCCGAACGTACATTGGTTGCAGGTATTGGAGTCGTATGGAATAATACATTCCTGGATGTATCCGTTGGATACAAGATTGGTTCCAAAAGCAGCCAAGTTGCAGAACTTACTGCTGTGTACAAAGCCGTACAAATGGCTATCGAATATGATGTTAAGGAGTTTGTAATCATCACAGATTCTGACTATATTCGTAACAGCTTTGTGGAGTACTTTCCCGGATGGAAAAGATCAGACTGGATGAGAAGTAATAACAAGCCAGTAAAGCATGGTAAGATGTTTTGTAAAATTGATGAGATGGTTACCGCCCACAGTCTTACTATTTATTGGAAGAAGGTAAGAGGTCATTCAAGATATCCAGGCATGGATAAAGAGGGGAATGACCTAGCGGATTCCCTTGCCAAGCAAGCAACCATTGATGGAGAAGTCTTTGACGTTGATGACCTCATGGGAACTATCCAAGTGGATGCTATGACAAGGAGTCAGGCCCAAAAGGGAGCTGAAGCCAATGTGGCGCAGTGGAGCCAAAATTCCCCTAGTGAGGATCTCATTGCAAGCCAAAAGGGGGATCCAATTATTGGTCTCTTTTATAAGCACATTGAGGATCCACATAACTATCCCATAACCACGGAAGACTGTGTGGGTAAGGAGGAGTTACGAATTTTGATGAAAGGTAAGTCCCAATTCTCATTACAGGATGAACTGCTGATAAGAACCTCTAAGAATGGTATCACGCAATGGATAGTACCTGCAGCATACCGAGGTCTGATGTTACAACATGCACATGATGCTCCAACAGCTGGTCATCGAGGTGAGAAAATAACGTACGAGTTACTACGGGACTACGCTTACTGGCCACATATGCTGCAAGATGTGCGAACATATTGTCAGGGATGTCTAATCTGCCCTCAATTCCAGCCACAAGGACCCACTCATCGGGCACCATTGATGAAAAGGGGGATGTCCATGCCATGGTCAGACATCCAAATTGACTTCATTGGACCAGTAACAACTTCATCAAGAGGCAACAAGTATATGTTAACCGTAACTTGTTTGTTCACCAAATGGGTGGAATGTTTGCCGTGCAAAACATGCAGTTCAAGCGCATGTGCATCTCTACTCATTAACCATGTATTTTCTAGATTTGGTCTTCCCCAGCGCATCGAATCCGATCGTGGAAGTCACTTCACCAGTGAGGTGATGACAAAGATGTGGGAAATCCTGGGGGTAAAGAGGAAGCTACATATAGCTTATCGACCAGCCTCTAGTGGTGGAGTAGAACGTTACAACCAGTCCATTGTGAACATCCTGAAAAAGTTTGTCAATGAATCTGGTAAGGACTGGGATGTCAAGTTGCCTTTGGTGCTTATGGCCATCAGAGCCACCCCAAGCGCAGCAACTAAACTTTCTCCCTTCGAGATGATCACGGGAAGGAAGATGGTGTTACCCCAGCATTTACTTTACAGGACAACAGACCATAACTTGATCAATGCTACAACGTCGCATCAGTATGTGGAAAATTTACGCAAGCACCTTCAACATGCTTTTGCGTTCGCCCAGAAAAATATAGAGAAAGCCGCAGTGAGTGCTAAGACATACTATGATCTGAAGACTACACAGAAGGAGTATCAAATTTCCGATCGGGTATATCTCTATAACTTCGCTCGGGATCAAGTGAAGGAGAGAAAATTCCTACCTTCCTGGAAAGGTCCCTATGTCATCACTGACAAATTATCTCCAGTGGTCTACAAGATCAAAATCCCTAAGGGGGGTGAATTTATTGAAAAATGGGTGCACATTAATCAGCTACGTGTTTGTCATCCCAGTGCACGACTTCGAGAGATTGAAGGAGTTGGATGAAAAGAGGTGAAAAGACTTTATGGTTCCAGCTAAAGACGGAAATAAGGATTGGTATCGTATGAACGGAAAAACGTTATCTGTTATTCTACATCTTTAACGCATACTAACCCATCCTGATGTATGTTTCCTCTGTAACAAAATGTCTCCTAACTCACCTCTGAAACCAGAACTTACTCTGTCCAAGAAAAGAACTTATGCCAATCAGAGGTATATGGTATTAGTAACTCTTTTCTTGCAGGATAAAGTTAAAAAAAAATGTATATACTCATATGTGTCATACAATATTTTATAGACGTAAGATGTCATCAAAGATGATTGCCATTATCTACGTCGTCCTGATCTTGGGGAAGGAATTCCATGCAGAGCCGATTGCTGTGCCAGGTGCTTCGTCGGGGATCATGCTACAAGATACAGCGGGGTTCATCTTGACGAACAAGAGGATATTATCCCAGAAGGTCTACATCAGCCTGGATCCACGCGTTTTCGTCGAAAGGCAATTCAACATGTCCGAAATCCAGTCCCCGGAAATCCAAGCCTGGTACCAGATGCACATCGGATATTCCCAAGAACGGATTACGCAAATCCTGGAGCAAGCAAGGAAGACTTTGACCAGAGAACAGTTTTCTACAAACCAAAGTGATTCATGTTTTTGCAGTCGTAGCCGCCATAATCTTTGGCGTAGTGGGCACTGTTATTACTACCGGTATGACAGTTGCCGATTCCATCTCCATCAAGATATTGGAACTTGAAATTGGTTCATTGAAAAGGAACCTATTAAACATTCACGTGGAGATGGAGAATCAAAACAAACCTTTATCGAACTTATATCCTGTTTTGCAGGATCTATGGGATGGTTGAGTTTGTTGACCATCCAAATCATGCGTTAGATAAGGTTCTCCAGAAGAACTTTAGTCAAGCTCTGGTTGGAACATTATAAGCCAAGTCTACGCATCGAAGAAGATATATGAAAAGCCCTTTTAAGCATTCCAAATACATTCACATTTTATGGAATATTTTGGAATGAAGGGGGATTTGTTGTGCATTTTCATAAGTGTACAATGTATCTGATGATACCATATTCAATATGGATGATCATTGCCTTTAACAACATGTGATCAGCATGAACCTGAAAAAAAACCAAGATGGGTTCATAGCAAGTTCAATGTGTTAAAAGTGAATATATAGAGAAGACTATACTTTTATTATTGTTTAGAGACATGGATTTATCTACAGTGGTTTCTCTAAACTTGTCTGTCTGAGGAACAATGGGTGTTTCATGGCTAAACCATGATCTGATAAGAGACGTCCATAAAACACATCTGGTGTGTGCATTTATTTAGCGTTTGAACTTATTAATGATTCATATATACTATGTGATATTGATGTATTATAACCAAATATTATTAATGTATCTTTATATGTCTGTATCTCACTGAGAGGGTATATTCCAGGGGATATAAAATGTGTTTAAGTGGAAATTTCTTAAATAGGGTTTATTTTAGAGGAGCTGATGTTATCTCAAACATCATCACTCAATCGCTGAGACAGTTAAGATACACAAACCAGAAGAACTCCTATCTGCCCCATAAATTCAGGGATTAGGAAAACTTCTGATACCGCCAGTCAGTCTGAGCAAAGTGTCAGAAAGAGCCCCTCCTAATTAATTTAAGGTGTGAAAGGGCAAAGTTTAAGTAGTAATAAAACAATCTGTATATATGTTAATTCTTAAAATATTCAAAATTGTTATATGATACAACAGTGCCATCAAGTGGTAGATGGGCAGAAGTTTCTTAGGAATGTCAGTTAAGTGACATCATCCCCATGTTTAACATACGTCACACCCACCTTATCTAATTGGTAATCCCTATTCCAAGAGGGGATGGGCATAGATTAGGATGGGGATATCTGATCCAGTTTTTGGGAGATCAGGACACTTCTTCAAACACTTCACAAACTTCACAAAAGGAAAAACTTCACAAGGACTTCTTCACAACGGAACTCTTTACAAAGATTCATTCATCAGCATCACTTCACACGTCAGGAACATACCATAGGACGGGACATATCTGAACCTTGGAAAGCTGGGTCCATTCTAAAAGTTCTTTATCCCAAAGCCAGGGGTAATGTATAATCTATTTCATTTGCAGTAATTATAAATCGCTCCAATTGGCACATATTTGAGACCCCATTATTAGTGGGTCAGTAGTGTTAAAACAATAATTTTATGGGAAATTTTAATGAACGTGCACATCATTAGAATTCTTGTAATATTGCTATCAGAGTGGAATCTCTGATCGGATTTTATTATCCGTAGTTAGGCCAACGGGCGTATTTATAAGATGTCTCTTACTGCCATATTCTTTGATTGAGCATAAGGGATTTTCCACAGATTCATTTCTATTGTTTTGTTGTTATTGTTACATTATAAAATTTCAATAATCGGTAATAATTTGATAATAATTTGAATAACATTGTATTGTACTTGGTGTACTAAATTAAGTGAGCATCATCTTGTGGTCAATTTTGATATTATCCTTATATTCATTTGTATGCCATTTTTACTGCATGTATTTATTTGTAATAAATTATATTTTATATAATTAATTGCACCCTGTTTCATTATCTGCACAAATTAACTTTAGATCTCATCAATAAAAGAACTGGCGTTTATATGTCCGCCAATTAAATTTTTAATTTTTAATTTTTCATATTTCATAAAAATATGAAATCATAATTTTTATGATTTCATATCTTATATGAAATAAATACCCGACAGCAGGGCCCCTATCGCACCTCACCCGAAGTGCAGGCTGAGATCAAACGAGAGATTGATGAGATGCTACAGTTAATGGTCATCCAGAAATCCTCTAGTTCATGGGCCGCCCCGGTTGTTTTAGTCCCCAAAAAGGACAAGACAACCCGGTTCTGTGTCGACTATCGGAGACTGAATGACATCACCATAACCGATGCGTATCCCATGCCTCGAATTGATGAATTGCTGGATCAGCTGGCGTCCGCCAGCTATCTAACAATCATGGACTTGAGCCGTGGATACTGGCAGATTCCGCTTGCGCCAGAGGCGAGAGCGAAATCCGCATTCATCACCCCTTTTGGCCTCTATGAGTTTACTCGTATGCCCTTTGGGATGAAGAATGCGCCCGCCACCTTTCAGCGGGCCATGAATGAACTGTTGGAAGGAATGCAAGGTTATGCCCCAGCATATCTGGACGATATAGCCATATATAGTCCAACCTGGGAAGATCACCTTGAGCATCTGTCACAGGTATTGGGAAGACTGTCCGCTGCCAATCTGACCGTTAAGCCCAACAAATGTCAGATTGCCATGACAGAGGTTCAGTACTTAGGACACAGAGTAGGCGCCCAGACCCTGAAACCTCAGATAGGGAAGGTCGATGCCATTGTAGCATGGCCACGGCCTAACACCAAAAAACAAATACAGGCATTTCTGGGAACGGCAGGGTACTATAGGAAGTTTGTTCCATCCTATAGTACTCTGGCTAAACCACTGACCGATGCAACGGGCAAAAAACAACCCAACACGGTCACATGGAACTCGGAAATAGAACAGGCATTTCGGGCCCTGAAGGAAGCGCTAGCTAGCGCTCCTGTCCTTCAAGCTCCCGACTTCTCCCGTCAGTTCCTAGTACAAACTGACGCCTCAGACCACGGTCTGGGAGCCGTCCTTAGTCAGGTGGACGCAACCGGGAATGAGCACCCCGTCCTCTACCTGAGCCGAAAACTACTTCCGCGGGAAACCGCATACTGCACCACTGAGAAAGAGTGCCTAGCGATCGTATGGGCCCTACAGAAATTACAATCGTACCTATATGGACGATCCTTCATGGTCATCACAGATCACAACCCTCTCAGCTGGCTGAAACGTACTTCTGGTACCAACGGAAAACTTCTCCGCTGGAGCTTAGCGCTCCAACAGTACGATTTCACGATTCAGCACAAACCGGGAAGTCGCCAACAGAATGCTGACGGACTTTCCCGCTGTAACGAGCTCAAATAGGGAGTTGGGATTACTTCAGTCCCAGTCTTGCTGACCACTCCTTCCCCAATCTTCGAAAATGGGGAGGTGTGACGCTTTGCGATCCACAGCGATACTAGGAAATCGCAAATGCGCCATATTTCGCAATCACAGAGACACCAGAGGGTTCACTAAAAATCTTCTCTTTTCACTAAAGGAGTAATTCACAGAGCAGAGGTGCCATTATCACCTCCTTGTGACAAACCTTTCCTGCCCCATGCCAAGTTGAGTAGCCATCAATCTAGTTCTCTTATGACAGAACCTCCTAAACCTGGTCTTTCTGCAGCCATAGTGTCTCCAATACCAGCAAGGTTCTCACACCTTCAGTCTTGCCAGTGCGCTTCAAAGAGAGCAGGACAGATTCTTATCAGACAGCTGTTTGAGACACAAAAAGAGGTCACCGGGCAGCCACCTCTAATACATAGCTTTCATATTTGCGTCCATATTTCCTCATATTTCCTGGGTTCGGAACCAATGCACTGAACCATCTCTTTAGGGATTATTCCGGCCCCAATAATTCACCTTTCAGGAAATCGGCCAGTCAATCAGAGATTCTCTCTTTCAGATATCAAAGCTATCAGGGAATCTAAATGGTAATTCTATCCTGTTTGGTATCAGAGGATCTGTAAAATTGTGCTGATTCTCAATATGACCTCTATGTCCTAATTTGACCCACGGGTACGGAGAAACTGGCACAGCAAAGATTCAGACAGATTTCCTCTGTCCAGGGCAGGAACTGCCCCTCTTCCAATTACCCAAGGCTGGACTTGTGCGGGTCACAACCCCTCCCCACTACAGATTGGGTAAAACTCTGTGACACATTCAGCCCTGGGTCCTTCTTCTACCATCTGACGTCGACTAACATCACGACCGCCCGCTGGACACGGGCACACCCCACCATCTTGGATTATTCTACAAAGACTTTGCCTTTTACTGGACACTACCACGGTAATTCTGAACTTACAGACATTCTATTCCCTTCCACCTCTTACCTATTTCTATCCAAACCAATCTGTTCAACTGGCAGGTATATTTATCTGTCGGCTTTAATATATATATTTTTGTGTATAATTTTAGAATAAAAACCAACGATTTCATCGTTCCAGTTTTGCCCTTGTAACTTGATGACCTGATCTATGCTAAGAACTCTGTCCTCAGAAGACATACTACCAAATTGTTTTATTTTTATAAATTGTTAATGTACTAGCTAGGTTGCAAATAACCATTTCGTCCCTTTAGGATTAGCTAGCTGGGGTCTCTTCGCCCTGATTCAATATGAAGAGTGGTGGCAGCAAATTAATTTGATTTCCAGCGTGAAATCAGTAATTTTATTTTTACCGATTGTACATACAATCGTGATTGTATCATGTTTGGGCCCACCAACCAATCTTAAACGTCTTCTGTGCTCACAGTGGATTCGCCCCCAGAAGTCTCTATAGGAGACCTGTATGGCAACTGTGGCTTAGTACGACGGGATTGGCGGGTGGTTGTCACAGTCCCTAAAAGAGGTTCTGGCAGGTTTTCTTTAACTAACAATTGGGTAACAACCGTACTGTCTTTTATCTTTAATTTGGCTCAGATTCACCTACAAAAAAAGCGTTTCTCCTGTAAATCCCACAGCTGGTATATAACAAGGTTTTAACTGATGAGACCACAAGAAACTCTGGTCTACTACTGTTTTGGCTGCCCCCGTGTCAACCAGAAATGGTTCTGCCTTTCTGTTGCCTATGGATACGGCTACATGAAGTTGAGGGCCCTTTCCCTCAGTTTTTGCAAACAGTACCGGCACGAGGTTGCCTTTTTTTCTAGCATGGGTAAAAATGGCAGCGGAGGTCTATTGATCTCCACTTATTTTTATTGCCTTATTGTATCCATCCAAATATTTTTTTGAGCCACTTGTCACCATTTCGGTCAACAATAGACCTTGATCACAGCCATAGTCATAGTGGAAAGTAATGGAAGCGGATGGCGCCATCCGCCTGCATTACTTTCCACTATGACTATGGCCGTGATTAAGGTGTATTGTTGACCGAAACATTGGCCAGTAGCTAAAAAAATTTGGGGATGGATACAATAAGGCAATAAAAATAAGCATTGTGATATAACAGCAAAAAGAGAGTGCCATGGTCTTTCCTTCAACTACAAGCAACTTTGTATACCAAAGAGCACCTCCGTACGCACGCTGAGGAGTGCCGTTCAACTTTTTCTTCCTGTTGATCTCCACTGTCAGTATCTTTGGGCGCTTCCTGTTGCTGAAGTGGAGCATGGCAATCTAGTTTTCTGTGGCCAGGTTTCCCAACATCTGAAATCTGTACGGGATGTTTGTTGCTGTCCTGGTCCCTGATTGACATATTTGACTGCAGCCCCTGAATTATTTTTCATGTCCAGTTCTAAACCTTTTGCAGCAGCAATCAATTGGGGCAGTGGAACGACTCGTCATTCAGGTTTACAGGCTTTTAACTTGGCTAGCAGAGCAGGTCTCAAACCTTCCATAAATGCTGTCAACAATTTCTCACCCAGTGGTCCCGTCCAGTCTGATCCCAACCCATGTCAGTCCAAATGGTCCGCAGTCCAGCTGCATACGTCTCTGCTGCCTCTTGAGGTCCCTGAACTACGTCTTTTAGAATCCTGGAACTCTCGTCTTCTTTTCCCTTTGCCCATTCCTTGAAAACTCGGACAAACACTGCCCCTGATGGTACACTTTTCTCCCAGTCCTCTAGAGACAGATTGTCAAAAGCCCTCCTCCTATGTTCAGTAAGGAAAGGGCCCACAACCTGATACTGTGATTCCTCTAGTTTCAGCATTATCAAGTCCTTCAGGTCAGTCCAGGTGGCTCTGTATGTTGCCTGAATTTGTTGTGACGTCCTGGCAGTGGGCATTGGTCTCATTAGGGGGTCTGGGAGTCTAGTCAACAGTCCTAATTGGTCTTTAGTGCTCCAAGGGTAAAATTCTGTCACAGTAACATAACCATACTGTCCTGATGGTCCTGGGGCTTCAGGAGCCATAGGGGCGGATGGGTCCGTGGTATCTGTTTTGGGTGTCTGTGCAGGTAGGATTCTAGTCTTAGTCAATACAGGATAAATGCCTGCTGGTTTCTGGGGTTGACATGTCCCACAAACCTTACACGTGTCAGTCCAGTCTGGGTTCTGATTTCCACAGACGTTACACGTACATCCCTCTAGTCCACTCCTGGACTCTCTAGTAGGGGCACTGGCCCGGGGGTATGGAGGTGGCGTATCTCCAGTTTTCTCACATTTTTGTTGCTAAGTATATAATTATCTACCTTTCACAACTTCTCCTCTCCATCCCTCAGTTTCAACCTCATGAGCTACTTTTATCCATATATCAACCACTTCACTTCACATCCATGATCCTTTATTCAACTACAATGTGTCCTACTGAATCTTTCCCAGACTTCTAGGTTAAGATTCCCATACTTCATCCCTGCCTTCTCTAACACTCTGTCCACATTCTTCAGACCCTCCTTACCTCTGCTTTCCTTCACCAATGTTTTGGCTGCTTTATAGCATTCGGGTATAATAAAATTATTCCTCATTGCTCTTTAACTGTACCAGAACAAGTATAGAAAGTACCAAAATTCAGACGTCTTGCCAGTTTCCTCAGAGCTTCCTCACTATATCACCTAGTTTACTCCGTTACTGAGCCTCAGTTTCCTCACTATATCACCTAGTGTACTCTGTTACTGAGCCTCAGTTTCCTCACTATATCACCTAGTGTACTCTGTTACTGAGATTTCACTTTGTATAATGTTCTGCAATTTTACAAACACAGTAAAGAACAAACAAAATGTATACAGTGACTCCTAAAGCCAGACCAAAAACATCCCAATCAAAGTTACTCATGATCAGAAACTAAATCCAACAATCAACTTTGAAGGTTCTTTATCAATATGGACTCGACTGTAAAAGGAATTTATACGTACATTCCTTCAACAATCCCTCAAACCAGACAACCGGTCAGGTAGGCACAGATACAATGTAAGATAAAGTCTCTTACCTTTTAGCGCTGTCTTTTATATCTGCCGGTCCCAGTCTGGATTATCCAAGTTGTCAGGAGATCAATTAAGTGTCCTTTTGTCGAGCCCCTTGTTGGGCGCCAGGTTTTGTCAGGACAAACCCACTTCTCTATAATTGTCGGGGTCCCAACTGAAATGTTCTTATGAGCGCTCAGGGAGCTGACACAGACACATTGCTGAATCAGATTCACTCTCCTTTAATTCCACACACCGTATACATCTTTCTAACACTACAGATAATCATAGACAAATCTGGAACACCGCCAAGGGGGTGGAAATTGAAAATAATAATTTGATTCGTTATTCATAAAAGGCAATAATTCTGCACTATAATAAAAGAATTCTAATAATTAAAGTTTCTGCAGGATCTTATCTCAAAGTTGACATTCTTCAGCAGTACATCCCAAAACTCAGATAAGGAAGCGTGGGAGCTGCTATCTTGGTCTTGCACCTAGGAACTCTTTATACAGAGACTCCCTACATCCTTCCAGCTGGCTCATTAATTTTTCACATATACACAAGATGGAAGAAATATTCATACAAAATGAATTCTCATCCCTCACACATGGTTTTCCCAATTCATTCAGATGAGTCGAGGGCTTTGGAGTCTTCCCCCACTGCACAATCTGGTGTCTCAGGGGAAGAAGCTCATACCTGAATAAATAAAATCTAACAGCCTAGAGGTGTTATGGCAAACCTCCAGCACTCCAGCTGTGGTAAAGCTACGACTCCCAAGATGCACACTTGCTTGGCTGTTCTTAGAACTCCATAGAAATGAATGGAGCATGCTGGGAAGCATAGTTTCACCACAGTTGGAGTGCCAAAGGTTAGCCATCACTGGCCATGACAGGCCTGGAAAGCTTTAGAATCAATGTTCTCAGAACTCCATAGACATGAGTAGAGCATGCTGGGAGGCATAGTTTCACCACAGTTGGAGTGCCGGAGCTAAGCCATCACCATGGCAGGCCTGGAAAGCTTTAGAAGCAATTTCACTGCAGGGTCTGCAATCGGAAGGCAGATTGCATCCCTTTACTTTACCTCACATAGGCAGCAATTGCTGTTGAAGGCGGCATCTAAGTGGTTAAGTTCGGTGCGATTGACGTTCGCCGTCATTGTAAGGTGACGGCTGTATTATATATCCAGCACCCACCGTGTATGGATTGGGCTCATTGAGGATAGGTCATCAATATACACACACCTAAAGAATTATTAGGAACACCATACTAATACGGTGTTGGACCCCCTTTTGCCTTCAGAACTGCCTTATTTCTACGTGGCATTGATTCAACAAGGTGCTGATAGCATTCTTTAGAAATGTTGGCCCATATTGATAGGATAGCATCTTGCAGTTGATGGAGATTTGAGGGATGCACATCCAGGGCACGAAGCTCCCGTTCCACCACATCCCAAAGATGCTCTATTGGGTTGAGATCTGGTAACTGTGGGGGCCATTTTAGTACAGTGAACTCATTGTCATGTTCAAGAAACCAATTTGAAATGATTTGAGCTTTGTGACATGGTGCATTATCCTGCTGGAAGTAGCCATCAGAGGATGGATACATGTTCTCATTCAGTTTACGCCAAATTCGGACTCTACCATTTGAATGTCTCAACAGAAATCAAGACTCATCAGACCAGGCAACATTTTTCCAATCTTCAACAGTCCAATTTTGGTGAGTTTGTGCAAATTGTAGCCTCTTTTTTCTATTTGTAGTGGAGATGAGTGGTACCCGGTGGGGTCTTCTGCTGTTGTAGCCCATCCGCCTCAAGGTTGTGCGTGTTGTGGCTTCACAAATGCTTTGCTGCATACCTCGGTTGTAACGAGTGGTTATTTCAGTCAACGTTGCTCTTCTATCAGCTTGAATCAGTCGGCCCATTCTCCTCTGACCTCTAGCATCCACAAGGCATTTTTGCCCACAGGACTGCCGCATACTGGATGTTTTTCCCTTTTCACACCATTCTTTGTAAACCCTAGAAATGGTTGTGCGTGAAAATCCCAGTAACTGAGCAGATTGTGAAATACTCAGACCGGCCCGTCTGGCACCAACAACCATGCCACGCTCAAAATTGCTTAAATCACCTTTCTTTCCCATTCTGACATTCAGTTTGGAGTTCAGGAGATTGTCTTGACCAGGACCACACCCCTAAAAGCAACTGCCATGTGATTGGTTGACTAGATAATTGCATTAATGAGAAATAGAACAGGTGTTCCTAATAATTCTTTAGGTGAGTGTATATTGCTGCACAATCATTTTAATCTCGTGTTGTCCATTACATGAGGACGCTCTTGATGTGAGGCACGTGGTTTTATCAATTTGGGCTTCCATGTGCATCACATTAATTCCATCATTTGCCTCCACATATTAATCCTGTTGCCCATTATGTGAGAAGGTATTTGATTGTGTTACTATTAATGTGAGGCACTTGGTTTTATTAATTTGTACTTCCCTGTGCCTCACATTAATAGTAAGTGCCTCATCAAGTACCTCTTCACATAATGGGCAACATGGGGTTACTGTGGGTATTTCTTTGTGTTATTTTATTTGTTATCGAATAACGTCATTCTTTAATTGGAATCGAAATCAAAGTCTAAATTCTGGAATTGTGATTGTATCCTTACTCTCCTGTGACTTCTCTCATGACTATCAAGATCTGATTTTTGCGTAAAACATTGCTCATTCTGAACATGAATACGGCTTCTTTACTGCGTGACGTAGCGCATGTTTAACAAGAGTTTGTCTAAGTGTAAAACGTTTCCCACATTCTAAACATGAAAAAGGTTTCTCTCCTGTGTGACTTCTTTTATGTGTAACAAGACTTGATGTAGCATTAAAACATTTCCCACAATCTGAACATGAATATGGTTTCTCTCCAGTGTGCCTTCTCTGATGATAATCGAGTTGGGATTTAGTAATAAAACAGTCCCCACATTCTGAACAGAAATATGGCTTCTCCCCTGTGTGCATTCTCTGATGTGTAACAAGAATTGATTTAGTATTAAAACATTTCCCACATTCTGAACATGGATACGGCTTCTCTCCTGTGTGAATTCTCTCATGTCTGTCAAGATAGAATTTATCTGTAAAACATTTCCCACATTCTGAACATGAATAGGGATTGTCTCCTGTGTGACTTTTCTCATGTCTAACAAGAAGTGATTTACATGCAAAACATTTCCCACACTCTGAACATGAATACGGCTTCTCTCCTGTGTGACTTTTCTCATGTCTAACAAGATGTGATTTACGTGCAAAACATTTCCCACATTGTGAACATGAATACGGCATCTCTCCTGTGTGACATTTCTCATGTGTAGCAAGATGCGATTTATGTGCAAAACATTTCCCACATTCTGAACATGAATACGGCTTCTCTCCTGTGTGGCTTTTCTCATGTCTAACAAGATGTGATTTACATGCAAAACATTTCCCACATTCTGAACATGAATACGGCTTCTCTCCTGTGTGACTTTTCTCATGTCTAGCAAGATGTGATTTATGTGCAAAACATTTCCCACATTCTGAACATGAATACGGCTTCTCTCCTGTGTGACTTCTCTCATGTCGAACAAGCACTGATTTATATGCAAAATATTTCCCACATTGTGGACATGAAAACGGCTCCTTCCGTGTGCGAATTCTTCTGTCTGTAGAAAGACTTGACCTTTTTGTGATCTCTTGAAACCTTTTACTCCCTTTCTGACTGGCACTTGTGGTAGCAAACTGCGATTGGTCAGAAGATTCCTCATGAACAGGGGGATTATATGACAGATCTGTACTGTGAAGTCCTGGATGTACATTAAGGTTTTCTCCTGAAGAGAATTGCATGATGTCTTCATCTTCTACTTTATAATTTAGTGATAACATGACGTTTCCCTCAGAATTCTTATGGTAATTTTCTGCTAAAGATACAAAATGAAAATTTGTATGCGCTACACATGACGGCTCTTACCTTGTGATATAAGAGGCTGGTGCTCCTCCATTACATGTCACTGCACACACGTGTATACACTGCACATGACAGCTCTTACCTTGTGATATAAGAGGCTGGTGCTCCTCCATTACATGTCACTGCACACACGTGTATACACTGCACATGACTGCTCTTACATTGTGATATAAGAGGCTGGAGCTCCTCCATTACATGTCACTGCACACACGTGTATACACTGCACATGACGGGTCTTACCCTGTGATATAAGAGGCTGGTGCTCCTCCATTACATGTCACTGCACACACACATGTATACACTGCACATGACGGCTCTTACCTTGTGATATAAGAGGCTGGTGCTCCTCCATTACATGTCACTGCACACACGTGTATACACTGCACATGACGGCTCTTACCCTGTGATATAAGAGGCTGGTGCTCCTCCATCATGGCCTCCTTGTACAGGTCCTTGTGTCCTTCTATATACTCCCACTCCTCCATGGAGAAATAGACAGTGACATCCTGACACCTTATAGGAACCTGACAACACAATGACACCATCATCACCCAGACCCCTCCAGTGCTGTTACTGGAGAATTTCCCAGCATTCCCAGCAGTGTCACCTCTCCAGTCAGCAGCTCCATCATCTTGTGGGTGAGTTCTAGGATCTTCTGCTCATGTATCAGGGGGTGAGGGGTAGGCTCTGTGATGGGATGAGGGGTCCTTCTCTGCCCCCCTGACTCCTGGAGATGGATTATGGGAGTCACACAGTCCCCCGATGTCTTCTTCACTATTGTGTACTCCTGTGGATGGAGAGAGACACTTAGGGAATAAACCCTTCAGGGGCTATGTGCTCTCCTCCTGGTACAACGTGCCTACTTACCTCCTCATGGCTCCTACAACATGACTATTGGTCACTGGTCACATGACACATCACTCACCATACTGGGGGCTGATCTTCAGGTTCTCCATCACTTGGAAGGTCTGGAGGCCGTTCTACAGGACCCTGGACTCTTTCAATCACTTCCTATGATGGATTCTCCTCTCCGATGTCTGACTTGTTACAGAATACAATATAGAGGAGAGAAATCTAGAAAAGTTTACCTCTCCGCTCAGCAGGGAGATGATCTCCAAGGTGAGGTCTAATATTCTTCTGCTGATCTTCTTCCTGTCCATCCTTGGTGGTCATTCAGGAGAAGAGGAGAGAACTGGAGGAGCTGGAGGCTTCTAGTACTGCAGGCGCCTTTATGAGAAGAGGAGAGAAAATCATCCAGGGGACAAGACCAGATGTCACCTCCAGAACCGCACTTCCTGAGCATGGAGGGGCCCCGCTTCTCAGAGCCCCCACCACATGGATTCCAGGGGCCCCAACATGGAGATCTCTGGTGGCTCCACAGGAGAAAAAAGTCTGGTAGATGCAGGTCCCACCTCTGGGCTGTGCTCAGCTGTGTCCAGAACTCCTAGAGAAGAGACTGGAGAGAGCTGAGCTCAGGCCGGGCCCCGCTCCATTCATTCTCCTCCTGGAGGCAGGGGCCCCTCACCAGGACAGTCAGGGGCCAGCGAATGATGACAACCCCCACTATCCCCACTACTCCTCCCCCATCATACTAAGCTGAGGAGCAGAGAAGCATTCCTTGTGTGTAATGGAGGAGAATCTCCAGAGGTGACATGTCTGAGCTCTCCACCACACTGTCTCCTCACAGCTCATCTTACCTGCAGGCTGGAGGAATGGCTGATACCAGAGAGAACAAGAGCCCTGACTACCGACCAGGACCTGCCCAGTATCTGCTGCACTGCCAGAGCTGAAGGACCTGGGGTGACGTCACCGTCATGTGACCAGTGCAGGGGGCGGGGCTCAGCAGTGACTACCGACCAGGACCTGCCTAGTATCTGCTGCCAGAGCTGAAGGACCTGGGGTGACATCACTGTCATGTGATCAGTGCAGTGGGCGGGGTCAGCAGTGGAGAAGAGAAGAGGTGGTGAAGGACCTGGGGTTACGTCACTGTCATGTGATCAGTCCAGGGGGCGGGGTCAGCAGTGGAGAGGAGAAATGGTGGTGAAGAAGCAGTGATGTTAGTCATGTGACATGAGGGGGCGGAGCTTTCTATGGAGAATGAACTGTAGGATTGAGGATTTTATTTCCTCTTTACAGCCAAAAAAATGCTGGGAGTTGTAGTTCTCTGATATCCTATATTGGCAGTCTGGATGTGCTGGGAACTATTGTTCTCAAACAAACTCCAGCTAGGACTGCTGCAATGCCACTGCCACAGAGGACCCCCAGAAATGGCAGATGGGTTACTGTAGGTTCTGAAAGACTTAGAGTGGTGGATAGAAGACATGTCCCACAGTCGGTGGTTCTCCATAATTCATTTGCAGCACTCTCAGAATGTAAGGACAACATGGATATGGACTCAAGCACAGAGGGTGAGAAACCATCGACTCCTATGTCTAATGTATGCAAGACTGCAGCCAAGGACAAAAAAGATAAAGTGAAGTCTCAAAGGAAGCAGCTGTTGCTGGGTGATTCAATCATAAGAAGTGTGGAGCTTAAAGAAAATTGTTTTGTGAGATGTCTCCCTGGGGCTACTGCTAGAAGAGATAGAAGACGTATTATTAATATTGTTAAGCAAGCAAAGCAAAAAGGGGACGTGGATGTTCTTGTCCATCTAGGGACAAATGACCTGGCTTGCAATGAAGTGTCAGAGGTGAAAAAATCTTTTATCACACTTGGTAATGACGTACAGGATTTTGCATCCACCATTTCATTTTCTGAAGTTCTGACTGTGCATAATGTTCAGAATGATAGGCAGAGGCGCATAAAGGAGTTCAACATATGGCTTGGTAAATGGTGTCAAGAGCAAGGATTTGACTTTTTTTCTCATGATAGCTCTACTTGGAATAGAAAGGAACTGTACAAAAAAGATGGTTTGCATCTTTCTCTCAAAGGAACAAATGTACTTAGTGAACAACTCCAAGAATTTGCGAAAGAGTATTTAAACTAGGAAGGGGGGGCAAAAGAGTGAAAATAAAAGAGTCCAATTGCCCCCCGAAACAATGCCAGAACAGGTCAGAAGCACAGAGGTTAAGAAATGATAAGCTCAGAGTCCTGTCTACAAATGCTCGCAGTTTAGGTAAAAAAATCAATGAACTTGGGTCAATAATGGCATCTGAGAATGTAGATTTAGTGGCTGTTACGGAGAAATGGTTTAATGAAAGAAATGACTGGGACATAACCATACCAGGGTACTCTTTATACAGAAGAGACAGAGAAGGCAAGAAAGGAGGAGGAGTGGCCCTGTATGTGAAAGATAGCATTAAATCTAACCTAATACAAGTTGGTGAGGCCAACATAGAGTCAGTTTGGGTTACGTTGCAATTTGCTAACCATGCAGTAACTCGTGTAGGTGTAATATATAGACCACCTGGTCAAGTTAAAGAACTAGATGATCTACTAGTTGAAGAAATAGCTAAAATGACAATGAAAGGAGAAGTTATCATTATGGGAGATTTCAATCTTCCAGATATAAACTGGAAAACCAAAATAGCAAGTTCTACCAGGAGTACAGATATTCTAAATTCCCTACTGGGGTTATCTCTACAACAAGTGGTTAAGGAGCCAACCCGGAGGGAGGCCATTTTGGATTTGGTATTCAAAAATGGGGATTCGGTATATGATGTTATTGTAGGCGAAACCTTGGGATCTAGTGATCACCAGTCAGTGTGGTTTAATATAAGAACTGTGAAAGAGTCCCACCACACAAAAACAAAAGTTTTAGATTTTAGAAAAACAGACTTTTCAAAAATGAAAATAGTCATAAATGAGTCCTTATCAGACTGGAACGGATTACATGGAGTCCAGGATAAATGGGACTACTTAAAAGGTGCATTATTGAAGGCAACAGAAAATTGCATTAGACTTGTCAGTAAAAGCAAAAAAAGGAGGAGACCAATGTGGTACTCAGCAGAAGTGGCCCAAATCATTAAAAATAAAAAGCTAGCATTTTGTAATTATAAAAAAAAACAGAGCAATGAAGATAAGGAAATCTACAAGATTAGGCAGAAAGAGGCCAAGCAAGTTATAAGAACTTCTAAAGCGCAGGCAGAAGAAAAACTAGCTCAGTCTATGAAAAAAGGGGATAAGACATTCTTCAGATATATAAATGAAAAAAGGAAATTAAAACAAGGAATAACTAAATTAAAAACAAAGGACGGAAGGTATGTAGAAGAGAATAAAGGGCTAGCCGACTGCCTTAATGAATACTTCTGTTCAGTTTTTACAAAAGAAAAAGAAGGAGAAGGACCTCCACTAGAAAGAATGACTAATAAATCGTTTGATGCATGTGTCTTTACAGAGGAAGATGTTCTAAGTTTGCTGTCTAAAGTGAAGACAAATAAGTCACAGGGGCCTAATGAGATACACCCAAAATTATTAAAAGAGCTTAGTGGTGAGCTGGCAAAACCGTTAACAGATTTATTTAACCAATCATTAGTAACAGGAGTCGTCCCGGAAGATTGGAAATTGGCAAATGTCGTGCCCATTCACAAGAAAGGTAGTAGGGAGGAATCGAGCAACTATAGACCAGTGAGTCTGACATCAATAGTAGGCAAATTAATGGAAACCCTATTAAAGGATAGGATTGTGGAACATCTAAAATCCCATGGATTGCAAGATGAAAAACAACATGGGTTTACTTCAGGGAGATCATGTCAAACAAATCTTATAGATTTTTTTGACTGGGTGACTAAAATAATAGACGGTGGAGGTGCAGTAGACATCGCATATCTAGATTTTAGTAAGGCTTTTGACACTGTCCCACATGGAAGACTTATCAATAAACTGCAGTCATTGAGCATGGACTCCCATATTGTTGAGTGGATTAGGCAGTGGCTGAGTGACAGACAGCAGAGGGTTGTAGTCAATGGAGAACATTCAAAACAAGGTTATGTTACCAGTGGGGTTCCACAGGGATCTGTACTGGGACCAATTTTGTTTAATATCTTCATAAGTGATATTGCAAAAGGCATCGATGGTAAGGTTTGTCTTTTTGCTGATGACACAAAGATATGTAACAGGGTTGATGTTCCTGGAGGGAAACGCCAAATGGAAAAGGATTTAGGAAAACTAGAAGAATGGTCAGAACTCTGGCAACTGAAATTTAATGTGGATAAGTGCAAGATAATGCACCTGGGGCGTAAAAACCCAAGGTCAGAATATAGAATATTTGACACAGTCCTGACCTCAGTATCTGAGGAAAGGGATTTAGGAGTAATTATTTCAGAAGACTTAAAGGTGGGAAGACAATGTAATAGGGCAGCACTAAATGCCAGCAGAATGCTTGGATGTATAGGGAGAGGTATAAGCAGTAGAAAGAGTGAAGTGCTTATGCCGCTGTACAGAACACTGGTGAGACCTCACTTGGAGTATTGTGCGCAGTACTGGAGGCCATATCTCCAGAAGGATATAGATACTC
Source organism: Bufo bufo (assembly GCF_905171765.1). NCBI lineage: Eukaryota > Metazoa > Chordata > Amphibia > Anura > Bufonidae > Bufo > Bufo bufo. The sequence continues at coordinate 12,000,269 of NC_053390.1, read as the reverse complement.
TAGAGAGAGTTCAGAGAAGAGCTACTAAACTAGTACATGGATTGCAGGATAAAACTTACCAGGAAAGGTTAAAGGACCTTAATATGTATAGCTTGGAAGAAAGAAGAGACAGAGGGGATATGATAGAAACTTTTAAATACATAAAGGGAATCAACTCGGTAAAGGAGGAGAGCATATTTATAAGAAGAAAAACTACCACAAGAGGACACAGTTTTAAATTAGAGGGGCAAAGGTTTAAAAGTAATATAAGGAAGTATTACTTTACTGAGAGAGTAGTGGATGCATGGAATAGCCTTCCTGCAGAAGTGGTAGCTGCAAATACAGTGAAGGAGTTTAAGCATGCATGGGATAGGCATAAGGCTATCCTTCATATAAGATAGGGCCAGGGACTATTAATAGGATTCAGATATATTGGGCAGACTAGATGGGCCAAATGGTTCTTATCTGCCGACACATTCTATGTTTCTATGTTTCTCTCCTTTGATTTCTTATGATAGCCTGGACAGGCTGGGAGTTGTAGTCATTTTCTCTGATATACTATAATGACAGCCTGGACATGTTGGGAGTTGTAGTTCTCTCCTCTGTTTGCTGCACATGATTACGGGGGTGGCCATCTTTCCTGATGCTGAGAGCAGCATTTAGAGCTATGATTGGACTATGGGCACAGTAGACAGGAGAGCATTGTGGGCATGCTTTGGGAACTGAGCAGAGGCCATTGTGCAGGGAGGGGGAGGATGTAAGCTGTGACTCGTATTGTAAATGGTGGATCCTGTGTTATCTATACTGAGGTGTTAAAAATGATAGAATTAGTCTCGAGTTGTATCTCCTCCTGTGAGCGCTGCAGGTCCCTTGTGAAGTGGGGTCAGTTCACACCAGACATAAAAAGCAAGAAGAACGGACGGCGCTGCTCCTCTAGGATCCACAAGCAGATTAGATCTTAGACGGCTCCTCCTCCGCTCCTTCTCCGTGCTGCCAAACACTGCTTCTCGTGTGGATTGCGGTACGGCTTCTACACGTTCCGTGTCCTCAGCTTCCCTCCAGGCTCTTCTCTTCCCCTCCAGACTTCTATGCCCCTCCAGATCCCTCTATACATTTGGACCCCTCCAGACTCCTCTCTGCTCCTGCAGACTCCTCTGTTCCCCTCCAGACTCCTCTGTTCCCCTCCAGACTCCTCTGTTCCCCTCCAGACCCCTCTGTCACCTCCAGGCTCCTCTGTTCCCCTCCAGACCCCTCTGTCACCTCCAGACCCCTCTGTCACCTCCAGACTCCTCTGTCACCTCCAGGCTCCTCTGTTCCCCTCCAGACTCCTCTGTTTCCCTCCAGACTCCTCTCTGCTCCTGCAGACTCCTCTGTTCCCCTCCAGACTCCTCTCTGCTCCTCCAGACTACTCTGTTCCCCTCCAGACTCCTCTCCGCTCCTGCAGACTCCTCTGTTCCCCTCCAGACTCCTCTCTGCTCCTCCAGATTCCTCTGTTCCCCTCCAGACTCCTCTCTGCTCCTGCAGACTCCTCTGTTCCCCTCCAGACTCCTCTGTTCCCCTCCAGACTCCTCTGTCACCTCCAGAGTCCTCTGTTCCCCTCCAGACTCCTCTGTTCCCCTCCAGACCCCTCTGTCACCTCCAGGCTCCTCTGTTCCCCTCCAGACTCCTTTGTCACCTCTAGACTCCTCTGTTCCCCTCCAGACTCCTCTGTTCCCCTCCAGACCCCTCTGTCACCTCCAGGCTCCTCTGTTCCCCTCCAGACCCCTCTGTCACCTCCAGACCCCTCTGTCACCTCCAGACTCCTCTGTCACCTCCAGGCTCCTCTGTTCCCCCCCAGACTCCTCTGTTCCCCTCCAGACTCCTCTGTTCCCCTCCAGACTCCTCTCAGCTCCTGCAGACTCCTCTGTTCCCCTCCAGACTCCTCTGTCACCTCCAGGCTCCTCTGTTCCCCTCCAGACTCCTCTGTTCCCCTCCAGACTCCTCTGTTCCCCTCCAGACTCCTCTGTTCCCCTCCAGACTCCTCTGTCACCTCCAGACTCCTCTGTTCCCCTCCAGACTCCTCTGTTCCCCTCCAGACCCCTCTGTCACCTCCAGACTCCTCTGTCACCTCTAGACTCCTCTGTTCCCCTCCAGACTCCTCTGTTCCCCTCCAGACTCCTCTGTTCCCCTCCAGACTCCTCTGTCACCTCCAGAGTCCTCTGTTCCCCTCCAGACTTCTCTGTTCTCCTCCAGACTCCTCTGTCACCTCTAGACTCCTCTGTTCCCCTCCAGACTCCTCTGTCACCTCCAGAGTCCTCTGTTCCCCTCCAGACTTCTCTGTTCTCCTCCAGACTCCTCTGTCCCCTCCAGACCCCTCTGTCACCTCCTGGCTCCTCTGTTCCCTCTATGGAAGTTTCTAGAAGGTTCCCTTTAAAAAATTTCATGCTCATGGAAACCAAGCCCTGCAGGACTAGGTAGGATTGAAGTGGCTTCTGCTTGTCCCTGGTCTTCTTCAGGACTCGGGAACGAGAGGGATGGGAGAAAAAATGGAGACAAATATTATCCAGCAGGTAATGGATAGACCGTCCACCTCCTCGGGATAATCAGCCGTCAGACTTCTCTCACATCACCATCACACCCATATCTGGAGCTCTCAGTTTCTGAATAATTTGGTGAAGATAAGTATTTAACCCTTACTCCGCTGAGTGGATTGTCTTGCAGATGAGCAGATTGGATTTGCCATTGCCTCTGATATGAACTGTAGAAATGCTTCTCAAGGTGACCTCCGCCCAACACACAATCTGTCTCCATTCTTCTGACAGGGAAAGGCGTCTGTTTCCACCTTGTTTATGGCGGAAAAAACATCCAATGTGTTGTGGAATCAGAATCAGAATCCGTCTGAATTAAGGGCTGAGAAATGAGTAAGGCCGATGTGATTGCCCTGAGTTCCTTCAGGTTTGATGACAGGAGATCTGATGACGGACACTTCTTTTCTACCCAATGATTCTTGACATGGGCACCCCAACCTGAGCCTGAAGTATCCATGGTGAGGAGAAACTTCTCCAGATGAACCAAACATTTCCTTGCAGACAAGTAGTCTTCTGCTACATCAGTTCAGATCTTTGTAAACACATAGAAGGATTCTAAAATGACTGTCCAGAGAGTTTGGATTCTTGCCCCAGACGCAGAGGAGGTTACAGTGCAGAGATTATGTGAGATATGGCCCAGTGGACCTCCTGCATTGGTGACCAGGTCTACAATTCTTATTGAACTGTACAATTTGACAGGCTGAAGAAATGACTTACCTCCTGGTGAATGGTAGTTATCCTGTTGACAAGGTTATAGACATTGCAGTGTCCAGAACAGATCCCAGGAACTTCAGGTCAGGGGACAGTCTGAGATGAGGCTAAATTCATGAGAAAGTTGTGCTGCTTGAGACACAACAGTAATTCAGAAGATTGTATGGTGGGGCTCTCATCTGCCAACTGCCCAGACAGAGGGTAACAGAGACGCACCGAGTCAGAGTGCTACTGCCAGATGATACAGCAGCGGGTGTGGTATTATATTCATTATCTCGAGGTAGGATTTGTTGGGAGAAGAACAGCTGTTACGAACATCTGCAAGGTCCTTTAGGGTCTAGACTGGGCCTGGATCATCCACAGTCAGGTCAGTATGCCACATTACATGCAGAGAAAGCTTTTAATGTGAGGTGAAGCCGGCTGGGGAAGGTTCAAGACAAGAGCGGTGTTAGAGGCAATTTGAGAGGGTTAATTACAGGCCTATATAAAAATCCTACAGCTCAAATCTATACCTTTATCTGACCAAGGGAATGACTCAGGGCTGTTCCCTGTCACCCTTACTATGTAAGGACCCCCCACCCAAGACCAAAACTAATGGTGTATCTACATAAATTGTTGGATCTAGAGAGAACATACATGGAAAGGCACAAAGAAACACCAAACATTATTTGACAAATGAAACACTTTATTAGGGGTTATCCAGGTGAAGATAGTGATGACCTATCCTCAGGATATCCTCATCATTATCACATTGGTGGGGGTCAGGGTCCCAGCTCCTCCGTTGATCAGCTGTTTCAGGAGCCACCACACTCACCGCAGCTCTGGTGAGCACAGCCCGGCTCCTGACAGCTTTCCAAACACAGCGCCATACATAGTACAGCCATACATAATACAGCCATACATAGTACAGACATACACAGTACAGCCATACACAGTACAGCCATACACAGTACAGCCATACATAGTACAGCCATACATAATACAGTCATACACAGTACAGACATACACAGTACAGCCATACACAGTACAGCCATACACAGTACAGCCATACATAGTGCAGCCATACACAGTACAGCCATACACAGTGCAGCCATACATAGTACAGCCATACACAGTACAGCCATACACAGTACAGCCATACATAGTACAGCCATACATAGTACAGCCATACATAGTGCAGCCATACATAGTACAGCCATACACAGTACAGCCATACACAATACAGCCATACATAGTACAGCCATACATAGTGCAGCCATACATAGTACAGCCATACACAGTACAGCCATACATAATACAGCCATACATACAGGGAGTGCAGAATTATTAGGCAAGTTGTATTTTTGAGGATTAATTTTATTATTGAACAACAACCATGTTCTCAATGAACCCAAAAAACTCATTAATATCAAAGCTGAATATTTTTGGAAGTAGTTTTTAGTTTGTTTTTAGTTTTAGCTATTTTAGGGGGATATCTGTGTGTGCAGGTGACTATTACTGTGCATAATTATTAGGCAACTTAACAAAAAACAAATATATACCCATTTCAATTATTTATTTTTACCAGTGAAACCAATATAACATCTCAACATTCACAAATATACATTTCTGACATTCAAAAACAAAACAAAAACAAATCAGTGACAAATATAGCCACCTTTCTTTGCAAGGACACTCAAAAGCCTGCCATCCATGGATTCTGTCAGTGTTTTGATCTGTTCACCATCAACATTGCGTGCAGCAGCAACCACAGCCTCCCAGACACTGTTCAGAATGGTGTACTGTTTTCCCTCCTTGTAAATCTCACATTTGATGATGGACCACAGATTCTCAATGGGGTTCAGATCAGGTGAACAAGGAGGCCATGTCATTAGATTTTCTTCTTTTATACCCTTTCTTGCCAGCCACGCTGTGGAGTACTTGGACGCGTGTGATGGAGCATTGTCCTGCATGAAAATCATGTTTTTCTTGAAGGATGCAGACTTCTTCCTGTACCACTGCTTGAAGAAGGTGTCTTCCAGAAACTGGCAGTAGGACTGGGAGTTGAGCTTGACTCCATCCTCAACCCGAAAAGGCCCCACAAGCTCATCTTTGATGATACCAGCCCAAACCAGTACTCCACCTCCACCTTGCTGGCGTCTGAGTCGGACTGGAGCTCTCTGCCCTTTACCAATCCAGCCACGGGCCCATCCATCTGGCCCATCAAGACTCACTCTCATTTCATCAGTCCATAAAACCTTAGAAAAATCAGTCTTGAGATATTTCTTGGCCCAGTCTTGACGTTTCAGCTTGTGTGTCTTGTTCAGTGGTGGTCGTCTTTCAGCCTTTCTTACCTTGGCCATGTCTCTGAGTATTGCACACCTTGTGCTTTTGGGCACTCCAGTGATGTTGCAGCTCTGAAATATGGCCAAACTGGTGGCAAGTGGCATCTTGGCAGCTGCACGCTTGACTTTTCTCAGTTCATGGGCAGTTATTTTGCGCCTTGGTTTTTCCACACGCTTCTTGCGACCCTGTTGACTATTTTGAATGAAACGCTTGATTGTTCGATAATCACGCTTCAGAAGCTTTGCAATTTTAAGAGTGCTGCATCCCTCTGCAAGATATCTCACTATTTTTGACTTTTATGAGCCTGTCAAGTCCTTCTTTTGACCCATTTTGCCAAAGGAAAGGAAGTTGCCTAATAACTATGCACACCTGATATAGGGTGTTGATGTCATTAGACCACACCCCTTCTCATTACAGAGATGCACATCACCTAATATGCTTAATTGGTAGTAGGCTTTCGAGCCTATACAGCTTGGAGTAAGACAACATGCATAAAGAGGATGATGTGGTCAAAATACTCATTTGCCTAATAATTCTGCACTCCCTGTAGTACAGCCATACACAGTACAGCCATACATAATACAGCCATACATAGTACAGCCATACACAGTACAGCCATACATAGTACAGCCATACACAGTACAGCCATACACAGTACAGCCATACACAGTACATCCATACATAGTACGGCCACACACAGTACAGCCATACACAGTACAGCCATACACAATACAGCCATACACAATACAGCCATACATAGTACAGACATACATAGTACAGCCATACATAGTACAGCCATACATAGTACAGCCATACATAATACAGCCATACATAATACAGCCATACATAATACAGCCATACATAATACAGCCATACATAGTGCAGCCATACACAGTGCAGCCATACACAGTGCAGCCATACACAGTGCAGCCATACATAGTACAGCCATACATACATAGTACAGCCATACATAGTACAGCCATACATAGTACAGCCATACATAGTACAGCCATACATAGTAGTACAGCCATACATAGTACAGCCATACATAATACAGCCATACACAGTACAGCCATACACAGTACAGCCATACACAGTACAGCCATACATAGTACAGCCATACATAATACAGCCATATATAGTACAGCCATACATAGTATAGCCATACATAGTACAGACATACATAATACAGCCATACATAGTACAGCCATACATAGTACAGCCATACATAATACAGCCATACATAGTACAGCCATACACAATACAGCCATACACAGTACAGCCATACACAGTACAGCCATACACAGTGCAGCCATACACAGTACAGCCATACACAGTACAGCCATACATAATACAGCCATACATAGTACAGCCATACACAGTACAGCCATACATAATACAGCCATACATAGTACAGCCATACACAGTACAGCCATACACAGTACAGCCATACATAGTACAGCCATACACAGTACAGCCATACACAGTACAGCCATACATAGTACGGCCACACACAGTACAGCCATACACAGTACAGCCATACACAGTACAGCCATACATAGTACAACCATACATAATACAGACATGCATAATACAGATATGCATAATACAGCAATACATAATACAGACATACATAGTACAGCCATACATAGTACAGCCATACACAGTGCAGCCATACATAGTACAGCCATACATAGTACAGCCATACATAGTACAGCCATACATAGTGCAGCCATACATAGTACAGCCATACATAATACAGCCATACACAGTACAGCCATACACAGTACAGCCATACATAGTACAGCCATACATAATACAGCCATACATAGTATAGCCATACACAGTACAGCCATACATAGTACAGACATACATAATACAGCCATACATAGTACAGCCATACATAGTACAGCCATACATAATACAGCCATACACAGTACAGCGGCTGTGCTTGGTATTGCAGCTCAACCCCATTGATGGAGCTCTGGCCTCTTCTATCAGCTGATCAGCAAGGGTCCGGGAGTCAGTCCCCCACCGATCTGATATTGATGACCTGTCCAGAGAATAGTAAAGTGTTTGTAGAGCAGCACCCATGGACATAAATGGCCACACCGGCAATGCTACACCAGAGCCACGACCGCAGATACTCAGCAGTCGACCGTATAGTAAATGAAGAGAGGTAGCGGCAGCATCTCCAGTGAATCCTTTATTGGACGGACTTTACAGACAGTGTGCCATAAAATCAAGCAGCAACGTTTCGGCCGTATCCCAGCCTTTGTAAAGCCTAATACAGAGTGATAATCTCTACCCGCAGCTCCACCCACAAAAGGGGGGGGGCAATATAATATATAGCAGCCTTTTGCAATTAACATCACAGGTGGGAGCCTTTAGGTGCAGGTGCAGGGGGACAAGGTGACTAAAAAAAATGGGGACTCACGCAGTTTTTATTTTTTCTGTTACTGCATTCACCACATAGGAGATTTTTTTAAATATTTTAATAGTTTGGACTTTTCGGACATGGTGATATGTTTATTTATTTATTGTTTATATATTTTATATGTAAAATTAGGTAAAGGGGTGATTAATACTTTTGGTGTTTTTTTTTATAATTTTTTTAACTTTTTATTAAATAAGTATTTCCCCCCTTAGGGGCCAGAACCTGGGATATTTTCATCCCTTGTCTTATTCACCCTAATAGATCTCTATCAGGGTGAATAGGATCTCACACTCTCCCTGCTGTCCTGTGCATAGTGCACACAGCAGCAGGGAGATTACCATGGCAGCCAGGGCTTCAGTAGCGTCCTGGCTGCCATGGTAACCGATCGGAGCCCCAGGATTACACTACTGGGGCTCCAATCACAACTGCCACTGCACCACCAATGAAGAGGAGGGGACCCTGTGGCCACTGCCACCAATGATTTTAATACTGGGGGGGCTAAAGGGGTGGGGGCGCACTGCGCCTCCAATGTAAATGAACGTCTAATACAGATACAGGAGGCGGGTGCGGCAGCAGAATCACATAGCCAGCACCCAACCTCTATGACAGGGCGCTGCGATCCGCTTCCTGTATCTGTATTAGACATTAATTTTCATTAATGGCGCAGTGCGCCCACCCCTCCTCCAGTCTCTCCTCATTGGCAGCAGCGGCACAGGGGGAGGGAGAGAGTGACTCCTTCTCCCCTGTGCTGCTGAGGGAACATGGCTCATGCTGACAGCAGTGCACTACATGTTCTCTGATACTAGGCTGCGCAGTAGCGCAGCTTAGTATCGATATAAGGCAAATCCTGGTACCGGGACAAAAGTATCGATTGGGTATCGATATTTCGATACCCGCAACAACCCTAAATAGAGGAGCTAAGTGGGATAGTAACAGCTGCTCCTAGGGCTCAGCTAGGCTTGGGATATCAACTAATCTCTCCTCTCGTCACACAGGTATGTCTGCATTGCATTTGGACAATACTGCTCCACCCAGCTTTCCCCAAGCCTAATAGTGCAGCTTCCATCTTCCCTGGTGTAGAACTTTGCATATTCACTATGTATACTACTGTATTTTCTGCAAGTCTGATATCCTTGTTATTAGTCCCAGAGATGCTCTTCCAATTGACCAGTGATTTATGTGACTGCTGTAATGCTTGTGATCTGTAGGGATTTTATGGCCCATCCAGATCCTTAGCTTTGATTGTTTACCTACATATAGCATCTCTTCTCATGTGCCTTACTTCAGTGATTAATAGATTAATGAGCTAAATTACCCCTAGTTCTGTGATCACACTCCCTATAAATATAGACACAGTCTAAGGGGAAGCAGTCGGGGTCAGCACGAGCCAAAAGCACCATCTCTGCCAAAGCGCCATATTGCCTAAGCGCTTGGCAGTTAATCATGGCAGTCGGACAGGGCAGGAGACGGAGATGCTATGTGGACTACTCAAAGTTACACACAGTACAGGTGTGCTCCAATATTGTCTCACTCAGGCTCTGGCTGCTCTTCTCATTGCTATGGCTATCTACCTTCAAAATCAACCACCCCTTCCCCCCTCTGTCCCTTCTCTCCACATCAGTCCCTTCCTCCTTCCCTCACCCTTGTTCAGTTCCCATACACTTTATACCCTCATACATTACACTGACCCATCTTCCTCCACGGTGCAGCATAGAAAACACTAATATAAATCTCTCACCCACTTGCTGTCTCTTTCTGTTCTCCTGCTACTAGCTGCAGGGGATATTTCCCCAAACCCTGGCCCTCCCTCTGTTGCTAACTTCAGCTTCTCCTCTGCCACAGACAGAAACACCAAAAATCTGATTAATGTTCCCTGCACATCCTCTCCAGTCTCTTTTAACTGCGCACTCTGGAACGCACGGTCCGTCCGTAACAAACTCCCCATAATCCACGATTTCTTCCTCTCACACTCTCTGAACTTGCTGGCCCTTACAGAAACCTAGCTTCAACCGTCTGACACTTGTTCCCCTGCTGCCCTGTCCTATGGTGGACTCCACTTCTCCCATACCTCCAGACCTGATGATAGGCACGGTGGAGGAGTAGGCCTACTACTTTCTCCACAGTGTACATTTCAGGTCATTCCCCCTGTACCCTCTCTCACATTCCCATCTTTTGAGGTTTACACCATTAGACTCTTCCAACCATTCCCCCTAAGAGTTGCAGTTGTCTATCGTCCCCCAGGCTCCCCCCACCAATTACTGGATCACTTTGCAGCTTGGCTTCCTCACTTCCTCTCTTCTGAATCACCAACTCTTATTATGGGTGATTTTAATATCCCCATTGATGATCCCATCCCCCCATCAGCCGCTCACTTTCTTTCTTTACCCTCCTTACTTGGCCTATCACAACTGACTTCCTCTGCCACGCATGAACAGGGCAATACACTCGATCTAGTCTTCTTCCGTCACTGCTCAGTCTCAAAATGTAGTAACTTATCCTTCCCACAATCTTCTTTCATTTACCACAATCTTCTTTCATTTACCATAAAGACCTCTCACTTTTCTCATGACAATCCTACTTTTCACACTTACAGAAACCTACACACCATTAACCCCCAGCAACTTATTAACACCCTACAATTAGCTCTTACCCCAATCTCTTCCCTCTCCTGTCCAGACTTGGCTGCCAATCATTACAACTAGACCCTCAAAACCACCCTAGATGAAGTTGCTCCAATATCAATCCGACCCTCCCCACACAGAACACGGCAGCCCTGGTACACACCTGAAGCACGTTTTCTCCAGCGCTGCTCCAGATGTGTAGAACGCTTATGGAGAAAATCGCGAATATCAGCAGACTTCCTCCATTATAAATTTATGCTCAAAACATACAATTCAGCTCCCAACATTGCCAAACAAAAGTACTTCACCTCTCTCATCTCCTCACTCTCAAATAACCCAAAATGACTCTTTGACACTTTTCACTCCCCTCTAAGCCCTAAAGTTCCAGAACCTGTCACAGACCTCTGCGCTGATGGCATGGCCACCTACTTCAGAGACAAGATTGGCAGTATCCGGCAGGAAATAATCTCCCAATCCCCAAATAATTTCAATCCTCCTCCCTCCAATTCCTCCACATGCTCTCTCTCCTCTTTTGACCCTATAACAGAGGAAGAAGTCTCCAGGCTTCTCTCTTCTTCTCGACCCACGACCTGTAGCAGTGATCCTATTCCATCCTACCTTCTCTAGTCCCTCTCCCCGGCTGTCATCACTCACCTAACTACAATTTTTAACCTCTCTCTCTTTTCTGGTATCTTTCCCTCCTCTTTCAAACACTCTGTTATAACCCCACTACTAAAGAAACCATCTCTTGACCCGACCTGTGCTGCTAACTACAGACCTGTTTCGAACCTCCCCTTCATCTCTAAACTCCTTGAATGTCTTGTCTACTCTCACTTAATAAGCTATCTTTCTGCAAACTCTCTTCTTGACACCTTACAATCTGCATTTCACCCTCTTCACTCTACAAAAATTGCCCTTACTAATCTCCTAACAGCAAAAATAAATGGTGATTTTTCTCTACTGATTCTTCTGGATATCTCTGCAGCGTTTGATATCATAGACCAAAAACTCCTACTCACCATGCTCCACTCAATTGGCCTTAAGGACACTGCTCTCTTGGTTCTCTTCCTATCTCTCTGGCCGCTCCTTTAGTGTATCATTCGCTGGCACTTTTACTTCTCCTCTTCCTCTTGATGTTGGCGTTCCTCAGGGCTCAGTACTAGGTCCTCTACTCTTCTCCCTCTATACAGCCCCCAAAGGACAGACTATCAATAGATTTGGCTGTTGATACCATCTCTATACTGACAACACCCAACTATACACTTCATCCCTTGACATCACCCCTGCTTTACTCCAGAACACCAGTAATTGTCTGGCTGTTTTTTTCTAACATCATGTCCTCTCTGTATCTAAAACTGAACCTCTCAAAAACTGAACTTATTGTCTTTCTCCATCTACTAACCCACCTAAACTTGATATTTCAATTTTGGTCAGCAGCACTATCATAACTCCTGTGCAACATGCCGTCTGTCTTGGGGCCACATCTGACTCAGATATTTCTTTTGTTCCCCATATTCACTCACTTACACGCTCTTGTCGTCTGCACCTCAAGATTCTTTCTCATCGTGACTACTGCAACGCATTTATAATCGGTCTCCCTCTCACTAAACTCTCCCCCCTTCAGTCTGTCCTAAATGCTGCAGCCAGGCTCATCTATCCATCCAACCGCTACACTGATGATACTAGCCTGTGCCAGTCACTTCACTCCACCACAGAATACAGTTCAAACTTCTCACCCACAAAGCTCTCCACAGTGCTGCACCTCCATACATCTCCTCCCTCATCTCCATCTACCACCCTACTCCTGCTCTCCACAGTGCTGCCCCTCCATACATCTCCTCCCTCATCTCCATCTACCACCCTACTCCTGCTCTCAGTTCTGTTAGCGACCTAAGATTAATAACCTCCATAATTCATACTTCTCACTCCCATCTTCAAGACTTTTCTCGAGCTGCACCTACTCCCTGGAATACTCTGCCCTGGAATATTAGGTCAATTCACAACTTCTCCACCTTCAAACGTGCCTTAAAAACACATCTTTTCAGGCGGGCTTATCAAGCTACCTAAAATAACTTTTCCCCGACTAAACCTTTCCCCCACCAACTCCTCTGGCCTAAACTCGATCCTCTAGTAGTCCCAAACCTGAAGCAGATCGGCCGGCACCGCTCCTGTCAAGGCTCAAATCCTACTTATCACAATCAACTACCTTATGTGTCACCCCCAATTCCTCATAGATTGTAAGCTCTTGCGAGCAAGGCCCTGACTCCTAGTGTTTCAGTTGTATATTAGCCAGTTACTTTTGTTTTGTACATGAACCCTATGAATTTGTAAAGCGCTGTGGAATATGGTGGCGCTATAGAAATAAATAATATTATTATTTATTATCATTAATCTAGTTGTCAGAGAATTGAAGATGGGAGCTGCTCAGCTCTCCCACTCATCACCACAGACTAGATGGAGCATGTGTGGACCATTGCTGGTGTGTTTACATCTGCCTGCTGTAGTCCCCATTTCCACACCAGACACATCTAATTATATCATCACGTCTATTCTCACTAGACTTATGGTGCAAGCGGAGCTGAGCCTTGCTAGGGCGCGGGGAACACGTCTCCAGCTAGATACAGTGAGCTCGTGCAATATAGGCTTAGGCCGAGGGGGAAAGAGGAGGACATTGTGGGCAAATGACAAGGGTAAGCATACAATGGATACACAGATACATGCAACATAGTGTGGAAAGTGGTTAAAGAGGTGGACAATAATAAAAGTACCACTGTATCCAGAGTATGAACCCCTTCAAGACCAAGCCAGTTTTACCTTCAGGACCAAGCCACATTTTGCAAATCTGACATGTAGTAATAATTCAGGAATACTTTTATATAAGCGATTCTGAGATTGTTTCTCGTGACATATTGTACTTTATGTTAGTGGTAAATTTGAGTCAATATGTTTCACCTTTATTTATAAAAAAATCCAAAATTTACAGAAAAAAAAAGATTTTTGAAATTTGAATGTCTCTGCTTTTAAAGCAGATTGTGATACCTCATAAAATAGTTGTTACTGTACATTTCCGAGATGTCTACTTCATGTTCGCATCATTTTGTAAAGGTCATTTCATTTTTTAGGACGTTAGAAGGCTTAGAATTTTAGAAGCAATTCTTAAAATTTAATTTTTGTGTCAGCGGCTCACCTACTTTAGACCGTTGAATATAGGTTCTCAATCCTAGGCGTACCCGTAGCCTATGTAATTTTGTAAATATTAAAGGTTAAAATAATGGATGGCACACTAAAATCTGGTGTTGCATGGATTAAAAGCTTGTAGACAGTTTATTCACACCTATTGTTACAAAAAAATTATTAGAATACAGGAAAAAATGTAAATTGAAAAATTGAAAATCCCACCTATAGACAGTATTAGTGATAATAAATATTTTATGTAGCAGTCGATAATATTCTATGTGGCGGTGGATAATATAAGTAACAGTGTTAGTAGTAGCAATGAATAGAAAGCAGCAGTATTAGTAATAGCAGTCGATAGAAACAACAGCAATAAATACCAATGGTGGCAATAATGATAACTGTATTCAAGTGGCAGCAATAGATAATACCGATTCATATGGTATGGCAATAGCGATATAAATCCCAAAAAATGTATATAGATCCAAAAAAATATGTGATATGAGCTTAGAAAGGTTCCAGTAAAAAATTCAGATAAAACGTCTCTCTTCAGTAGTTTCAAAAGTGGCCATTATATGTTGATTAAAATATAAGTATGTTGCTTAAGATATATAGGCAGATGTCCCATTCAGATATTTAATTATGAGGATGATAATGGAGACTTATGTTATTCAGTGCACTCGTATGTTTGTCCTATGAGTGATCCGTGGTTCAGATCACTCATTAATAGGTAGACTGTAGTTTAATACGCTGTTCAGTCTTTGGATAACAAAGTCTTAGAATAACTGATTATTAATGATATTTCATTTAATAATGTGACTGATTGTAACGTTGTGATTCATACCTTGGCGTCCCACGTGGTGGATAACTTGGAATTACGCCGGGCTTGTAGTGGATCTCTGCCTTCTCTCTGATAGGTTGTAGATAAGGTAGGATGAGCGTAGGTGTATCGGGTCGACTTCCGGCTGGTAGTTGGTGCATGCACCATATATGATATATATTCAATGTCTCTGAGTCACATATGATATGCTGGCTATTGTAGTCCCTGGCAAAATTTATTTTAGTTTTACACTATAAAAGCATTTTTGAAGAAAAAAAATCATGTTTTAGTGTCTCCATTTTCTTAAGGGCCAATTTTTTTTTTTATCTTTTGGGCGATTGTCTTAGGTAGGATCTCAATTTTTTACGGGAAGAGATGACAGTTTGATTGGTACTATTTTAGAGTGTTATGACTTTTTAATTGCTTGGTATTACACTTTTTGTGATGAAAGGTGACAAAAATTGCATTTTTTGCAGTTTTTTATTAATGTCGATCACCTTAGGGGGTAAGTCATATAATTTTATAGAGCAAGTCATTACAGATGTGGAGATAGCTAATGTGTCTACTTTTTTTTTTATTCAGTTTTACACTATTAAAGCATTTTTGAAGAAAAAAAATCATGTTTTAGTGTCTCCATTTTCTGAAAGCGATGTTTTTTTGTCCTATGTAGGGGCTAATTTTTTGTGGGAAGGGATGACGGTTTGATTGGTACTATATTGGGGTACATATGTCTTTTTTTATTTATTTTTTGAACATTAGATTTTTATTGTCAGATAGAAAAACAAATATCCAACATTTTGAAATAGAATCTGACATGCAGGTCATAAAAATAACATGCAGTCCTGGTACATCTTGGTGATAATTAGTGAATAGGTGTAAGACACTCTCCTGTTTCGCGGTACACTGGGGCCCCCAGGAATTCTTGTAGGGCTCGGCTTGCGGGGGACCCCATTGGAGAAGTGGGACAGGTCACGCATGTGCCTGCGGAATCTTCAGTTCTGACTCCTTTGCGGGCAGACTCGGTTCCGGCGTTCCGTGCCGACGCGAACGCGTATCCATGCTGGGCCCCTTGAGCGTCCGTGTGCATGCTTGAGAGGAGGTACGGAAAGGGTGACGCGGCTGAACTTACGCGCATCTTATTCGCTACGCCGGCCGCTGACGGGGAATATACCTGTACATAAACTCTAGAAGATTAGAGTGCATGCATGGGTTAAGTGATCAATGACCAGCCAAGGCCACAGAAGTGTCCGGGATTAGGATAATAATATGGCCTATGAGGAATAGACACATGGCACTCTGTGATTGGCTAGCAGGTTTTTAAGAGGTGATCTCCCTGGCTGATCAGGGCGCACTGTTGTTTTGACAACCCGGGTGTATGTTGCTGTTCACATTCTTCCAGACTACCTGTGCATGACCTCTGACTTCCTCAATCCATCTCTAGAGACTGCCTGTGGGAAACTTCTATGCAGAACAGTTTGTCTCGTGTTGGACCTCGGATCGGACCCTGGAAATGTCTCGTCCCTAGGTACTACGTTACGCGGACTATTTCTGTGCATATGAACGTTGGCCTGGTCTGGCTGTCCCTTGTGAGTTTTCCTGCAAAAGTTATTATTTGGATTGATTACCTGCACATGATTTCTGGTCTGGTCTGGACTGTACTGCCGTCATTTAATAAATCCACCATTGTTTAAACTCTGGTTGTTTGGAGTTCTGCACCATTACAATAGGTACATCACAAACAATGACCCCAATATTACACTAAACATTTGGTATAACAGTGATGAAATTAAATGAAATAAAATAATAGAGAAAACATGCAGACAAATCAGCTTCCCTCAGCAGCACAATATGGGGGGGACTCTAGCGAGAGGGTGTCCTCTAGAAAATCCGGTTCTAAGGGAAGACATTTGCAATGCAATTCCTGTGACATCCCCTTACCGGATAATTATGACTACACCAGGTGTCAAGATTCTCATACAAAATTACCGCCAAACACGGAACCCAATATACAGGATATGTATGTGTGAATGAAGCAGTATATGGAGTCTTCTTCCAAGGAGATCAAGGAGTGTCTTGCAACTAAGCCCAGAAAAAGGGCGAAATATAATTCATCTCCATCACCTATGCTGTCTGATGAGGACTTCAGAATCGTTGATGAGGTATGCACTTCTGACTCTGAGATAGAAGAGGAGGAAGGGGGAATATCCAAGAATATATTTCCTGTAGAGAAATTCTCCAAACTTATTAAAGCGGTGCAAGCCAAGGGCTTGCCTGACCAGGGGGAGGCTCCAACTACCTCAAAAGGAGGGTCTAGGACTCAGTTATTCAGTGACATGATGTTAGCTGAGTGGAAACATCCTGAAAGAGCCCCAGTGATAAGTAAGGTCTTCAAAACGCTTTTTCCTATCAATGCTGAACAGTCATCAGAATGGATATCACCTCCTAATGTTGATGTTGCGGTGGCGAAACTATCCAAGAATTGCGTTAACCTATGGATAGGAGGATTGAAGTTGCTCTAAAGCGGTCCTATGCTTCAGCCTCTAGTCAGGCTTGTGTGGTGGTGGCCTCTTTTCAAGTAGCCAGATCTATGAGGAAGTGGTTGGATAGAGTCCAAAATGATGTAGACTCTGGGATTAGTAGGGAGAACATCCTGAAATTGTTTAAGAAGATTAACCTAACAGTAGATTATTTGTATGACTCCTCTTGTCATGGGCCTATCATCTGCGGACCGTAGGGCTCTATGGCTTCGCCCTTGGTCGGGTGATAACCCGTCCAAATATAACCTGTGTAACTTAAAGTACGCACCAGGTAAACTGTTTGGATCTGAATTGGATAAACTCATGGAGGATTTATCAGATAAAAAGGGAAAGTCCCTTTCCCAGGCACCTCGTTCCTTTCGTTCCAACTACAGACAGTCTCGTCGTGGTTGCTCCCTCCAGAGATCCCGTCAATCTAGACCGCAGAGACGGGGAAGAGGTGGATCCTCCAGAAGAGGAGCCTCCAAGTCTTCCAGAGGTTCTGCAAAGAGGAGTGACTTCTGACGCGATGCGTCTCCCTGTAGACGGCCGTCTCCGAAATTTTCTTTCAGCCTGGCAGAGTGTTATAGAGGATCAGTGGGTGCTGGATATAATAAAGAGAGGGTATGCCCTCTCCTTCCAGTCCTCTCCTATGGAGAGATTTTGAATTTCCTCGGACCTGAGACCTCCCAAGCAGGCTATCACAGAGAATGCAATCTTGGAGTTGATATCAATGGCTGCCATGGAACCAGTTCCCATTCTGGAGGAAGGAAGTGGGGGTTTATTCCCCTGCCTTCCTAGTCCCCAAACCAGGAGGCAAATGGAGACTCATAATAGATCTCCGCTACCTCAACCGGCATTTGGTGAAAAGAATAAAAGGGGGGGTCAGTCAGCACATCCCAAAGCGCAGGGGCACGTTGCTATGGCTGAGAACAAGACTGTTAAACAAAACAAGCAATGCAACAGCTCACTGCAAACCAAATAAAGTACAAAATTGCATCATAATTGCAAATGCTGAACTAATAAGTTAGAGATACTTGGTAAATCGTTTTTGTACAAAATTATTTGAGCCTGTCTGCCGAACGTCAAGGCAATCTCTAGTTAGACGGGTTCCTAACACTAAATATACCTGTTATGTGCCATGGCGGCTATCATATAATTCAGAAAGTGCAGGTTCCACTTACATGCTGGATCCGCCTGAATTTCTGTCATTTTCGGTGCCAAAATGGCCTCCATTATATCCAGGGAAAGCAGTTACCAGCATGCACGCCGGGCCCACTCCACACCACCCCTGGCGCCACATGGTCACCAAGGACTGCAATGAGAGTCCACACACTATCTCTCTCCTGGTGCCAGATGGCTTTAGTGAGTGAGGGGGAGCGGGCCAAGCTATATACTAACATTAATTAAAATCAACCTGTGGGACAGACGAGCTGGTCAGGAGTGCACGACTGGGGAGGCAGCCACACCTCCAGCACGAACTGCAGAGAAAAAAAGGGGGATGCAATTTTGTACTTTATTTGGTTTGCAGTGAGCTGTTGCATTGCTTGTTTTGTTTAACAGTCTTGTTCTCAGCCATAGCAACGTGCCCCTGCGCTTTGGGATGTGCTGACTGACCCCCCTTTTTTTCGTGCTGGAGGTGTGGCTGCCTCCCCAGTCGTGCACTCCTGACCAGCTCGTCTGTCCCACAGGTTGATTTTAATTAATGTTAGTATATAGGTGAAAAGAATGTTCCGCATGGAAACAATAAGGTCTGTATAATCCATTATTATGGCAGACGATCTCATGGCATCAGTAGACCTAAAGGATGCCTATTTTCACATTCCCATCCTAGAAGCGCACCAAAAATTTCTTCGGATAGCCATGAAAATAGGCGGAAGGTTACACGACCTTCAGTTCATGGTGCTTCCATTTGGGATCAGTTTTAAGGGTCCAAGGGATCTGTATAATTCCATATCTAGACGACTGGCTGATCCTGGCAAGATCTGTGGACAACCTGGAGGTTCAGGTCAGCACCACGTTGACCTTACTTCATGATCTGGGATGGATTATAAATTTGGAAAAGTCCCACCTAATTCCATCCACGAGGATAACCTTTCTGGGATTCATCATAGATTCCCACAACATGCGTTTGTACCTCTCGCCTGCAAGGAAGGACAGGATATCCAGGAGATATCAGTTCCTCAGAGTTCCAAGGATCTATCCACCAGAGTGCGTCTCTCGTTGGCTTGGTGGGCTACTCCCCCAGATGGTTAGTCTCTCCAGGAACCCAAGTGAATTCTATTAACAACCGATGCTTCCGGTTCGGGTTGTATGAAGGAACTCAGAGTCATCTTCTATGCCCTGCGCAATTTTTCCCCTCTTCTGACTGGAGAAGCGGTAAAAATAAAGACGGAAAACATGCCCGCAGTTTATTACATAAACAAGCAGGGGGGTACCAGATCTGTAACTCTTCTACAGGAAGTAGGGAAGATTTTTTGTTGGGCAGAAACCAGGGTAACCAGGTTACTTGCTGTCCACATAAAGGGAGCAAGGAATGTATTGGCAAACCTTACTATTCCAGGAGAATGGTCCCTGAGTCACGAAATTTTCCATCAACTAGTGGATCGTTGGGGATTTCTACAAATAGACCTTATGGCAACAAGAGACAATGCCAAACTGAGGATTTTCTGCTCCCTTTACACAGTGGACAATCCTCTGGTAGTAGACGCAATGTCCTTCCAGTGGAATATCAGGCTGGCTTACATATTTCCGCTAATTTCCATGATACCCAGGGTATTGATGAAGGTGAGACAGGATCAGGCCTCGGTCATAGCAATCATACCTTTCTGGCCCAAGAGATCCTGGTTTTCCCAGTTAATGACTATGAGTCAAGGGAATTATTGGAGACTTCTCCCCCATGCAGAATCTCGTGACCCAGGGCACGCAGATCTGCCACAATCTGAAGGCACTCAACCTTACACCCTGGAGATTGACAGGTCTTTATTAAAAGCCAAGGGTTTTTCAGACCGTATATTGGACACACTTTCTCACTCTAGCAGTGAGGCGACTAATTACGCCAGAGTCAAGAAGATTTTCTACAACTGGTGTTCTTCTAAGAAGATAGATCCTTCTACACCATCCTTACCTCAAATCCTGGATTTTCTACTAGATGGTTTTGATAGAGGACTTGCTCCAAATTCCTTAAGTTCAGATAGCAGCACTTTCTGCTTTTCTTCACAGGAAGTACTTTCAAGAGCCGGTGGTGAAGTCTTTTGTTAATGCCATTTCAAGAATGCGCCCTAGGTTAACAAGACCTATTGCTTCATGGGATCTGGCATTAGTCCTTAAACGGCTTGCCAGCCAGCCGTTTGAACCTTTAGAGGATGTGGAACTTAGGTTCCTCACTCTTAAGATGGTACTTCTTTTGGAAGTTACCTCTGCTAAGAGGGTAGGAGAGATTCAAGCCTTCTCTTCTGCTGAACATTACACTACCTTCCTACCTGGGAAGGTCCTTTTAAGGTTTCTTCCTTCTTTTTCCCCAAAGGTGACTTCCTTTGCGAATATCAATCGGGTCATATCTTTACCATCTTACTCTCTTTCTTCAGAGATGGAAGAGGATAGGAACCTGGCTAACCTGGATCTGGTTAGATGTCTTAGGATTTACATCAACAGAACTGCCTCCTTTCGGAAGGAGGAAAATCTCCTGATCATCCTACAAGGTAGGAAGAGAGGACACAAAGCTTCTAAACCAACTATATCCAGATGAATTACGGAATGTATCAAGCTTTGTTACTTAGAAGAGGGATTAGCTCCCCCATCTTTTACTAATGCCCATACCACCAGGTCTGTGTCTACCTCCTGGGCTGAAAGACAGTTTGTGTCGTTAGAGCATATCTGCCAGAGTGCTACTTGGAGCACACCACTTACATTCCTTAAGCACTATAGGGTAGATTCTTTCCTATCTAGTGAAACTATTTTCGCTAGATCTATTATAAACTCTGCTAAGCAGGTAATCCCTCCCAATGAGGGTAATGCTTGCTAAATCCCCATATTGTGCTGCTGAGGGATGCCAGGGAAGACTAAATTTAAGTAGTTAATTTGTTTTATCTCCTCAGCAGCACAAGCTTCCCTCCCTTTAGTTTGTTTATTATTACTTTATAAATACTCAATGTCCTTGTGTGGGTTAGACCCCATATAGGCACTTGGGGAGATGCTTGCTTAATTGTTGAATTTTTTCATTAAAATTTTTTCGGTCCTATTCAGTTCACAGGGGCAGAGACACCCCCCCATGTTGTGCTTCTGAGGAGACTAAGGGAAAACAAATGAACTACTTAAATTTAGTCTTCCTCCAGCAGCAGCATCGGCGAAGACCCTTCTATACCTCATCCAGGGAAGCCACCTCTCAAATATTAAAGTGTTAAAGATGCTCTAAAACAGAGCCATATGTATTTGCTCTACTGCTCCAAATTAGCTTAATCCTAGGATTTTACATGCATGGGAAAAACAAACACTGACACCAGAATAGGGTTAAAGAGGTTCTTATTTATTACAGGAAGTAAAGCAGTTAATGTAACTTCAGATAGGGCGTTCCTCTACTGAGGCTCATGCAATAGTTTCATTGGCTAAGGAGAAGAAGAAGGAAAGAGATAATACTTGGCATCTGCGCATTGTGCATTGTTTTACTGACTTAGGTATTTGAACTATGTAAACATCTATGTGCCAGCGCCATATTGTAATGGCTTCTCACTAATGCAAAATCTCTACTTGAGTAAATAAGGTGTTGTCCTCTACAGGAGGATATGGGAGCCATCTTGGGTGAGCTGTAATGAAGAATGATATCCATACCTCTATCAGTCCTCCCTTGGATCTCATTCTTTCCCTAACAATGCCTAGCACATCTGTCCTCCATGTCTCGACTCTCCTCTTCACCAGCTTGCATGACAACCTATTCCTTGTGAATAGCCTCCCATGACGCTGGATTTAGACATAGGGAAGTGAGATGTCTGACCCTATCTTTGATCATTTCTCCAGCCAGATGGTCCTGTAGATGGGCGGACCAGCAGAATAGAATGAACGTTGTTTCTCATCTCCAATATCATCATATAGCTCTCCCATGAACATCTATGAAGTGACAGCAGCTACAGCTTTAGACAGAAGCTTCCTAATGCAAGGGAGGATACAACAAACAATTAACAAAATCTGCAGATTTAAAGAGAAATTCAGGAATAGGAAGTAAGCCCTTTTAGGGCATTCATGACCTGGCCATTGATTATTGTGAACATAAAAACTATTAACTCTTTCAGGACCGGGCCATTTTTCATTTTGCGTTTTAGTTTTTCACTTCCCGCCTTCCCATAGTCCGAACTTTTTTATTTTTCCGTTCACATAGCCTTATGAGGGCTTATTTTTTAAGGGGCAAATTGTACTTTCTAATGGCGCAATTTACGGTTGCATACCATTTAGTGGGAAGCAGAAAAAACATTCCAAATGGGGCAGGAATTGGGAAAAAACACAATTCTGATAAAGTTTTTTTTAAATTTTATTACACTGTACACTATGCGGTAAAATTGACCTGTTATCTTCATTCTCCAGGTCAGTACAGTTCCAACGATATCACACTTGTAAAAATTTTCTTGTGTTTTAATACTGATAAAAAAATTTAAACCTTTGAGGAAAAAAAAATACATTTTATAAATATATTCTGACCCCTATAACTTTTTTGCAGTTATGTGTACAGGGCTCTGTGAGGGCTCATTTTTTTGCGGGCCGATCTGTTCTTTTCAGTGATACCAATCTGAAGTGTGTGCGACTTTTTGATTACTTTTTATAAAAAAGTATTTTTATTTTAAGGAAAGGGGGGTGATTTGAACTTTTCTTGTTTTTAGATTTTTTTTATATTTGTAAAAACTTTTTTTGACATTTTTTTTCTTTTACTTTTTTTAAGTCACCTTGGGTGACAATAGCTGGCAATCATTAGATTGCCTATTGTGTTTACTGATAGCTAAAAAACAATCATTGAACACTTCATTTGGAATATAACAATACAATGCTGCCATCTAGTGGCCTGTATTTGTATATTCCTGAAACAGGAACCGAAGCCTGCTTGAGGCTTCGCTGTATTTCAGCGAAGTAACAGGTTCCCCGATCTCAGTCATGATGGGATACACGGTTGATAACCACTAATACAGGGAGTGCAGAATTATTAGGCAAGTTGTATTTTTGAGGATTAATTTTATTATTGAACAACAACCATGTTCTCAATGAACCCAAAAAACTCATTAATATCAAAGCTGAATATTTTTGGAAGTAGTTTTTAGTTTGTTTTTAGTTTTAGCTATTTTAGGGGGATATCTGTGTGTGCAGATGATTATTACTGTGCATATTTATTAGGCAACTTAACAAAAAACAAATATATACCCATTTCAATTATTTATTTTTACCAGTGAAACCAATATAACATCTCAACATTCACAAATATACATTTCTGACATTCAAAAACAAAACAAAAACAAATCAGTGACCAATATAGCCACCTTTCTTTGCAAGGACACTCAAAAGCCTGCCATCCATGGATTCTGTCAGTGTTTTGATCTGTTCACCATCAACATTGCGTGCAGCAGCAACCACAGCCTCCCAGACACTGTTCAGAGAGGTGTACTGTTTTCCCTCCTTGTAAATCTCACATTTGATGATGGACCACAGGTTCTCAATGGGGTTCAGATCAGGTGAACAAGGAGGCCATGTCATTAGATTTTCTTATTTTATACCCTTTCTTGCCAGCCACGCTGTGGAGTACTTGGACGCGTGTGATGGAGCATTGTCCTGCATGAAAATCATGTTTTTCTTGAAGGATGCAGACTTCTTCCTGTACCACTGCTTGAAGAAGGTGTCTTCCAGAAACTGGCAGTAGGACTGGGAGTTGAGCTTGACTCCATCCTCAACCCGAAAAGGCCCCACAAGCTCATCTTTGATGATACCAGCCCAAACCAGTACTCCACCTCCACCTTGCTGGTGTCTGAGTCGGACTGGAGCTCTCTGCCCTTTACCAATCCAGCCACGGGCCCATCCATCTGGCCCATCAAGACTCACTCTCATTTCATCAGTCCATAAAACCTTAGAAAAATCAGTCTTGAGATAGTTCTTGGCCCAGTCTTGACGTTTCAGCTTGTGTGTCTTGTTCAGTGGTGGTCGTCTTTCAGCCTTTCTTACCTTGGCCATGTCTCTGAGTATTGCACACCTTGTGCTTTTGGGCACTCCAGTGATGTTGCAGCTCTGAAATATGGCCAAACTGGTGGCAAGTGGCATCTTGGCAGCTGCACGCTTGACTTTTCTCAGTTCATGGGCAGTTATTTTGCGCCTTGGTTTTTCCACACGCTTCTTGCGACCCTGTTGACTATTTTGAATGAAACCCGCTTGATTGTTCGATGATCACGCTTCAGAAGCTTTGCAATTTTAAGAGTGCTGCATCCCTCTGCAAGATATCTCACTATTTTTGACTTTTCTGAGCCTGTCAAGTCCTTCTTTTGACCCATTTTGCCAAAGGAAAGGAAGTTGCCTAATAATTATGCACACCTAATATAGGGTGTTGATGTCATTAGACCACACCCCTTCTCATTACAGAGATGCACATCACCTAATATGCTTAATTGGTAGTAGGCTTTCGAGCCTATACAGCTTGGAGTAAGACAACATGCATAAAGAGGATGATGTGGTCAAAATACTCATTTGCCTAATAATTCTGCACGCAGTGTACATGATACCCATGATTATCCCAAAACATAGATACAGTAATTAAAGTGCACGGCGGCACTGAGTAACCAGTGTGTCCTACCGGTACCCAGGGACGGTCGTCAGATGCTACACCACACGATATTTTGATAGTTATTCATCCTGTATGGATATCCAGATAAGCATCAGGGGAAAAAAAAAAAACATACGGCTGGCAGTCAAACACATGTGTGCAGGGTCCCTATGCGGTCCCTATAGCTGTCTAGCCAGTAAGCCCTGTAACTAAAGGTATGGTAGCAGTCTGACCACAGGGCACTCGTCCTTATAAGGACGACGCCGTCCGGAACCTGTCCCTAACTCTGAAGTGCTGTATGTCCCTAAAAATGCATGAGCAAAATCCCTACACGCATTTTTCACTGCCAGGACATGGGGCAGTTCATCAGGGGAGATGAAAGAGAATCAAGCAGGTCGATCCCTAGATGAGACGGTCAAACCTGCAGACCAGAAATGACACGGTCAGTCAGCTGGTCTTGAGGTACACCAAGATGGTCGGGTCCTACGTGGGCTACCTCATAGATAGGAGGTGAAGGAATAATGCAGTATACAGGTAAGTATAGCTTCACATGGGACGCCAACTAACCTGGTGTTCCCTCCTCGTTTAAATACATGCCTGGTTCCCGCTGCTGCCATCAGTAAAATCCACGGCCAATGAACGCACCTGCCCGCCCGCACGTAAGCGCAGCGCATGCGTCCATCGCAACATCGGAACGAGGCCTGGAGCGCAGGGAAAGTGCCTGATTGACATAGCACTCCTGCGCGCGCGCGATCTCGTACTGGATATCGCGAGATCGCGGAGGCTATTCAAGACAGCAAAGATAATCTGAAGCAACTGTAATGTCGATTGCTTCATAATATTCGATGGTGTAAAAACAATCGGACATTCGAAAATATACCCGAATATTCTGAACCACAATCGGTTCTGATTAAAGATATTCGAGGCTATTCATCCAGTGTTGGATAAAATCGACTCATGTACAATGATACAAACAAGGAGACAAGTCACAGTAAGTCATTGCCAGAGATAAATTTATATCTAAGGGAAGGTTTTAATCAGTGTTAGTTACCGACCAATGAACATAACAGATCGTAAAAAATTATACCATGAGACGATATCAAATAAATATCAGAGATAAATGCCCTAGGTAGATTGCTGCCGACTGAAAGGGGAGGGGCATTACAGACCAAATTCAGCTGCTCATTGAGACCATTTGGAGTAACCGTCTGTAGGAGGAATATGGGGGGGCTTACAGCCTCGATGCCCAAGACCTTGATAACCTTGGGGTTCCCTTGATGTGAATCGCAAATATGACGGGCCACAGCAGTATCACGCCGCTTTTCTATATCCAGGAGATGTTCTCCTATGCGCCTGCGTAGCTCTCGCTTCGTTTTGCCTATATACTCTTTTTGGCAAATACATCGTCCTCCATGAAATAAAGTCTCTGATGTTGAAGCTGCTTTTGAGATTGGTGCTGTAAAAAGTTTTATCAGGGTTGATGTTATTACAAGCCACGCAGCCACTGCATCTGAAACAACCCACAGGGCGACGACTCAGCCAGGTATTTGGTGTAGCCGGTGGAGCAAGGTGACTATGTACCAGTTAGTCCTTAAGACTTTGGCCTCTTCTGAACGACACCTGTGGGTATTCATGCAGAACTTTACAGACATCTGGATCCATAAGGAGGATAGGGCAGTGTCGTGCCAAGATCTCTCTGGATTCTTTGGCAGAGCCATCAAAAGTAGTGATGAACCGCACCTTCCTATCGCCCTCCTGTTTTTTCTTTGGAGTCAGTAGTGTCTCTCTAGGGGTGTTTGCCGCTTTCTGGAAGGCCCCTCTCAGTACCTTGTCAGGATAGCCCCTGGCCCTAAACCTCTGTCGAAGGTCGGTTGCCTGGTGTAGGAATTCTTGCTCATCAGATCAGTTCCTGCGCAAGCGCAGGTACTGCCCATAGGGTATACCTTTCTTTAATGGCAGAGGGTGGCTACTTTGCCAATGCAGGACTGAATTTGTGGCCGTTGTCTTACGAAAGATAGTTGTAGAGAGCTCCCCTCCAGATTTCTTGGAAATGCGGACATCCAGAAAGGGAAGGGAACTGTCATTGATCTCATAGGTAAAATGAAGGCCAATACTATTGCCATTAAGAGAGTCCACAAACTGTTTGAATTCCAGAGCACTAGCATTCCAAACTATGAGGATATCGTCGATGTACCGGGCCCATAGTGTTGATGTGAATAGTGTAATGGGCCCGGTCATCGACTCGCCCTCGCCAAAGACGACGGTAGCCTCCCACCAGCCCAGGAGCAGGTTGGCGTAGGACGGCGCACAGGAACAACCCATGGCCGTACCCCTGACCTGGTGGTAAAGGCGACCGTCAAACATAAAGAAGTTGTGTGTCAGCAAAAATGACGATGCTGATCCTTCCTGGGACATGGAGTACATGTCCAGGGGTGGGGAACAGTGGCTGGAAATAGCCCCCCACTGGTATGATGCAGGTAATAGCAAGAAGAATAAGAATCTAAAAAGTCCCAAAAATGATAGGTCTCTACATGAAATAGAACAGGAGGTAGGTACAAAGAAGAGAAGTCAGAAATCCCCTCCACCTTATAATAAATCCACCCCCACGGCACCTCTTTACCCAGTTCTGACTCAGATTGAGGAAGATGCTGCAACAGCGGTTATACCATTAAAACTAGAAGAAAAATACCGACCCCCCATGCCAACATTTGGAAACATAGTAGAGCGCAGTCTAAATACTGGCACACCGCATACTAGTTATAGTACACGCAGTACAAGTAGAATGAAAGATGAAACAGAAAAGGAAGAATTAAAAGAGGGAGTCCAAGTAATCGCTCCCTTTCTGACAGTAGGACAACACTTAGTAAAAAAGCCCATAGAAATAGAGGATCTCAACAAAATTATAAAGTATTGTCCCAAACCTTCCATAGCCCCACTGGGGACTATTACATACCTAAAAAAGGCCTGTAGAGGGCGCAACTATACACAGGAAGATTTAAGGCTTATCCTGGATGGTATTATTGGAACACACACAACATGGGATTGGGACAAAGTTAGATCCATATCTACTATTGCACAACGCGGTGATGCTCTAGATTATGTATGTAATACAGAAGAGGGTCAGAAAAGGATATGGGCGAAAATTGAAGACCATATGAATGAGGTATTCAAACAAAAATCTTCATTGCCCGTAGCAGTAGCCTGCAAACAGAAATCTGCTGAATCGGTCACTGAATTTTGGAAACGATTTATTGATTGCTGGAAGACCGAGGCGGGGCTACCTGTGCGTGACAATGATAGTTTGATTATTTCCACATTTGTAAACAATCTATCAGATAAATTGATCTTAACTGTAAAACAAAATGTGTCCTCTTGGACTTCAGATACAACTGACGAGTTTGAGAAACATCTCTTTGAAAAGGAAGCAGCTGGATGCTTTGAGATTAGGAAAGCAACTTCCCCCACACACGCATATACTAGCAGAGGGAGGGGGAGGGGGAGGAGGGGTAGAAATAACAGAACCTACAATGAAAGACAGGACTCATTGCCAAATAATTGTTGTTATAACTGTGGAAAGGAAGGACATTGGGCACGTCAATGCCGTGCGCCAAGGCGGGATGGGAGAATTCAAGATTACAACACACAGAAACCTGACATTCAGTCACAAAATAATCAACCAGGTCAGATAAACCACAGACAAAGTTCACAGAGTTAGCCCAGATTCCCATTAGATTGGCATCAGCAAAACTCATACTGAGGATGCCCGGAGGGACAAAACCCAACTTTCACACAGGTCACAACACATTGGAAGGACACACCAGTAATTCTACTTAGAATAGCAGGAAGAAAAGTGGGGTTTCTAATAGATAGTGGAGCTACTTCTAGTGTGTTAAACAATTCAATGTACAAAGGGCCTTTAAGGAAGTGTGCGCCCTCTATGGGAATAAATGGGGTACTGACGAGGACATACAGAACAGATTCCTTACCAGTAGAAACCATTGATAGGGAATACATTACAGATCATGCTTTTAGCATTATACCTGAATGTCCTGTGAGCCTTCTGGGAAGAGACTTATTCATTAAGTTAGAGTTTCAAATCACTGTTGAGAACAATGGCATCAGTGTATACTCTGATGCTTTGCCCATAATAACCCCCACACCTCTGATCTTTACAAACTTACAAGATCACTCAGAATTAGAGGAAATAGAACCATCATTATAGGCAAAAGGGGACTATGACACAGGATTCATTGACTGCACACCATACAAAGCAACCATCAAAGAGGGCAGTACACCTGTATATCAGAAACAATACCCACTGTCAAAAGAGAAACTTGATGGGCTTAGGCCAATGATAAAGGAATTCCTACAAAAGGGAATCCTGGAAGAGGTGATTTCACCCTACAGCACGCCCGTGAATCCAGTGACAAAGGCAGATGGTACTGCCCGCTTTGTGCAGGATTTAAGGGCAATAAATAATATCATTGTGCCTATTGCTCCTATTGTCCAAGATGTCACTTCACTTCTTTCTGAAATTCCTGCAGACGCTGTCTATTTCAGTGTGATAGATCTGAAGAATGCTTTCTTCTCTATCCCAGTTGATAAGGCAACCAGACTACTTTTTGCTTTTTCCTTTGATGGACGACAACTGACCTGGTGCAGAATGCCTCAGGGATATGCTGATTCACCTGTAGTGTACAGCATAGTCCTCCAAGCCACGTTAAAATCATGGTACCCCCCCCCCCCCAAGGTTCTGTGCTGCTGCAATATGTTAATCATTTGTTACTGTGTAGCATGTCAGCGGAGGCCAGCATTCAGGATGGTTTATCACTGTTAAAATGGTTGTCAGGATGTGGTCACAAAGTGACACTTAAGAAAATGCAATGGTGTAAAATGCAGGTTGAATACTTGGGCTTTGTCCTCACAAAAGGTGAAAGGAGAATCAGCGCAGAAAGAGTCCAGTCTATTGCGGGTTTGGTCGCCCCGCACACCAGGAAAGAAATGTTATCTTTCCTTGGTATGATAAATTACTGTAGACAATAGATTCCTGATTACTCCTATTATGACAATGTTTTGAGGCAAGCCACTCTGGACGGAAATCCAGATCTGATTAAATGGTCTTCTGAAATGTACAATGCATTTGATTGTCTGAAATGTTCACTCATGTCGAGTCCAGGGCTGGGCCTCCCTGACTATAATATGCCCTTCCACATGTTTGCACGCCAAAATTGTAAAACCATGGCGGGTGTACTGACACAAGAACGCGGAGGCAAGTTACGTCCTAGTGCGTTTTTCTCAAAGGTTATGCCCACCTCTGTCCAAGGGATGCCGGCCTGTCTGCGTTCCCTTGCAGCCTGTGCAATGATGGTAGAATTAGCAACTACTTTCACCCTGGGACATTTAACCTTCTTGCACACTACACATGATGTTGTAGGCTTACTCAGAGGTGTACATACACAACACATGTCAGCGCAAAGATTATCTGGATATGAGATCCTGTTGCTCAGTAACCCTTCACTCCAGATTAAATATGCATCTAACATTACAGGACCAGCACCTATTTTGAATGCATTACTAGGGCTGAAATGAACAGAAGACGCCCTTCCTGACACACATGATTGCCTACAGTCACCTAGGGCTGACTTATCAACTGTTCCCATACCTGATGCACCAGAAGTTTTCGTTGATGGTTCATGCTCTCGCCCCACTGATACTATATTCTGTGCAGCATATGCTATTGTTATGCTGCCAGATATAGTCTTGGAAGCAAGTCCAATTCCCATCCAGTCTGCACAGGCAGCTGAACTCATCGCACTCACAAGGGCTTGCATACTACACACCAATAAACCTGTCACTATTTACACAGACAGCAGATATGCTCATGGTGTAGTATGGGATCATGGAATGATTTGGCAGAGGAGAGGATTCACTGCAGCAGACGGTAAGAGAATCTCACATGCACAGCTAGTCACGGACCTCTTGGCTGCAATCAGATTGCCTTCGGATTTAGCTATAGTACATTGCAGGGCACACACAAATGGAAAAGACTGAATTTCAAGAGGTAATGCATTTGCAGATAGTGTAGCTAAAGACACAGCCAAGAGTAATCCAAATAGAATGAATCATGACAAACCCTCACCTGATTTGACACACATGCTAACAGACCTACAAAGGTATGCCACTGAAACAGTGGAGAAGGATTGGTGCTATCCAATCTTGCAGAAAAATCCAAAGTCTGGATTGATCTGCAAGGAGGGGAAGCCTTGCATACCTCAGCATAGTGCATCCATCTTCATTGCACACTTTCACGGGGTAGGACACAACAGCATACAAACTACCCATATGTTGTTGAGCCAAAGTTTTTACATCACTGATAGCAAACAGCTAGTCACAGACTACATACACAGATGTATTACGTGCTTGAGAAACAACCCTAACAACCCACTGAAAATACCTCACCAACACCTTGACTACCCCACTACACCATTCACCCACTTCCAGGTGGATTACACGCATATACCTAAAATAAAAGGGAAACAAGAGTATGCATTAGTGATAGTGGACATGTTCTCAAGGTGGCCAGAAGTCTTCCCTACAAAGGCAGAAGATGCTAAAACTACAGCCAAAATTCTGACTCAGCAAATAATCCCAAGGTGGGGCTGTCCTCTGGTTATTGAATCAGACCAGGGGCCGGCCTTCACCTCAAAACTTAACAAGGAGGTAGCTAGACTGTTACAAGTGGAATGGAAATTTCATATTCCATACCATCCACAAAGCTCAGGCATTGTGGAAAGAATGAACAGGACAGTTAAAGTACTGCTGGTACATTTGAAAAATGGAAACAAATCCTACCCATAATACTTGCAGAAATTAGAATGACGCCTAATAAGAAGTTAGGGATGTCACCATTTGAAATTCTCATGGGTAGGCCTTTCCTCACACCATGGGCAAAACGCCCCCTGGTGGTGCAGGAAGGGGACTTGGACCTGATCAGGGAGGAGTATGTTACTAATTTGATCAAAGTCCTCAGTAAAACTGAAGAAAAGGTTGCTTGTAAGTCTCCTTCTCTTTCACAGGAACCAACCCATCCATTCCGGGTAGGTGACCAGGTGATGATCAAGATCTTAAAGAAGGGAAAGGAACCAGGAAGCTTCACCTACGGACCACCCACCGAGGTAGTCGCGATCACCAGAACAGCAGTCCTCACTGAACAGTTACCCACGTGGATCCACGCCACAAGGATTAAGTTGGTGAAGAAAAGAGAGGTACTAACGGGGGCAGACAGCCCTGACCTCCAACGAGGCCCAGAGGTACTAACGGAGGCAGACAGCCTTGACCTCGAAGAAGATACAAAAGGGGTACTAACGGAGGCAGACAGCCTTGACCCTCAACGAGATGACGCAGTCGGGAAATTCCTCGAGATGGCTGAGATGTAGTGCCTTAATAATTGCAATTTTGTGTCTCCTACTTACTGTCCCATGGCTGTGGGACAGACAGATATACCTGAAAACAGAATGCAGAGGGGAAGACAATCTGTGGAAGACAAAGGAGAACTTATGGCTGTACCTGGCCAAAACTCTGAACTTAACTGACTTTTGTCTCCGAACCACTTTATCGGCATCTAACATTTTGGAGACATGTCTGGTAGCAGTCCCCACCCCAGTAGATGTATGGACGGAGCTCCTACGTTCCCAATGGAATGACACAGACTTGGAGGATCATGATGTTAAATATGGATATGTAAATCCTTATCATGCTTGTTATGACTGTCCTACATATGAGACTCTGCAAAGTAATATGATAGAAATAATTACAGGTCTTGTCACAGCAGCAGGAATATGTTATAACTTCACCTGTGATGAGAAACTATTGCCTCCCTGCATACAAGCAAAAATGCAGAATAAGACTAAACCAAATATTTGTGATAGAGATTTAGGTAGTTGTAAAAAGATAGTATCAGGAAAGAATATGCAATGTAATATTACAAAAACAGTACCATCCCTAGACAAACATGTACCTCTACCAACAGGATGGGTATTGGCCTGTGGGAATACTAGTTACACATACATACCGGCCAATATTACAGAGGGACCCTGTACAATAGCTAGGTTGACATTAGCAATGATACCACTATTCCCAGCAATGCAGACACGACACACGAGAGACACTTCCCTACAGTTACCAGAAAATTGTGATTATAATGTGAATCTCCTCTCTAGATCAGAATATATGAGTTTAGGGATGTCTTTGATAGGAGTACCAGGTTTGGCCATATATAACCACAGGACAATATCAAAACTTGCCTGTTTTATGGTAAAACAGATAAATGTCACTAGTGCAATTCTGCAAGATATGCTGCTGGATATACAATCATATAAAAAGGCTATCTTGCAGAATAGGGCAACTATTGACTATTTATTGCTCCAGCATGGTGTAGGATGCTCAGCGTTCGCAGGGATGTGTTGTTTCAATCTATCAGACCACTCCCGTGGAATAAAAGATAAAATAGGCCAAATAGAAGAGATGATAAAACATATAAAACAAGATGTTGACCAAGGTTGGTGGGACTGGCTTTTTGGCTGGATACCTGACGTTGGTCAAATAAGATATGTTTTAGGAGTGGCACTCGCCGTGGTCGCTGCAATAGTGTGCCTCTGCTGTTGTCTGCAGTGTGTGCACTCCCTTCTTACCATATGTAAAAATGTGGCCGAAAGAGGGGTACACTCAACATTCCTCTATACACCGGTAGAGGTAGAGGAGGTAAACCCAACCTCAACAAAGCCTGAGGATTATACTCCTGAAGGGTATATGGAATACCTAAAGGCTTACAAGCAAACCAAGGAAGAGCAGAGAAAGAACCATATAGTATAAGGTATATATATAAGGTTCTTAGAGGGGATTGAAGGAGTATAAGTAACTCCATTTTGTCTTACTCAGCCATGTGTATTACATTTGGTCAGTGCACTACAAAATCTCCCTCCCCCTTATGGAATGTGTGAAACTTCCTGTGCTGTTTCAAGAATATCCATACATTCCTTAGTTTGTAAGTTTGAACAGTCCTACCATATAAGGTCATCTGGCTCAAGTGTATGCTGGCCTATGTGTATATACCTGATTGGTCAAATGCTGTTACTATGAGTCATCTATTATGTTAATGCAGAGCTCATGTGTGATTATACCATAGGTCGAATACTAATGCTAACATATGATTGGATGTCAAGGAAGCTCAACCCCCTCTATTATAACTGTTTGCCAACTGTGAAATAAACCAGAATGGATTGGAAATAGACACGTGTTCAGTGCTCAATCTGATTCATTCTCCCGGTACCGGTTAGACTTAATTCAAGCTGATCACCGAAATCTGAAGACAGGGACACGTTAGTCAAAAGAGAGTATATTGCCTAACAACTCCCAATGCCAGCCACGATTGGTCTCCCCTTAAGTGGTCTAAGGCACGCAGTGTTTTGGTGTCCGCCTCCAGAGCGGAATGGAGGCGGAACAGAGGCGAACTGATGCATTCTGAATGTATCCTTATCCATTAAGAATGCATTAGGGCAAAACTGATCCGTTTTGGACCGCTTGTGAGAGCCCTGAAATGGATCTCAAAAACGGAAACCAAAACGCCAGTGTGAAAGTAGCCTAACATTTCTTTTTACTACCACCCAATCTCCAGACACAAGTGGGTGGGTTCCTGGTACTTTATCAAGATCTGGAAGTGAAGCAAAAACTCGAGAATGTATTTTAGTCAAATGCTTGTGCAAACTAATCACATAATCTGTCAGACAACCATGTTGCATCTGGAGCTGCTGTGGGAAATACAACCCTGTCCCAGGGCCTGACCCACTAAGGACCTTATAGGGACTAAGGCCTGTCTTACGGTTAGGGGTATACCTTACTGGAAAAGGGGCTACCAGCAGGCACTCTGTTCATGGCTTTTTGAATCTTTAACTTTAGTGTCCCGTTCAGTTCTTTTTTCCGTACCCTACCACTGCTTTGTGGATGGCACGAATCATATAAGGCCTGTTCTACACCCAAAACCTTCATCATCCCCTGCATCACTTCACCTGTGAAGTAAACACCTCTGTCACTTTCAATGGTCTCAGGTACCCCATACCTTCATACAACTGCGGTCATAATCTTCTTTGCTTCTTTGGTTATGCTTATGGCCATCCTGAAAACAAGTCATCACACATCAATACACGCCCACCTTGGGTAGTTAAAGGTAGTCCGCGAGCGTTGAAACAGATACAAAGGGCAAGACGTGTGTTTCTGGGGTACCTTAACCACCTTGCCCATGTAGTTTTAGGCACAAATCATACATCCTTGAGTATATCTGGCTGCTACAGTGCTGAACCCTGGGGCGTACCATGCACTATGTACTAAATCACACATAGCCGTTTTTGACTGGTGCGTCACTCCATGGGTTGCCTGTCCCATCGTGGGGTAGAGGGACCTGGGAACTGTATTAGGCCTTCCTCATTTACATCCACTAGTCCCTTTCCTCCTTCCCCACCTGGTTCTCTAAGGTCTTAAGAACTTCCAGGTAGACAGGAGTTATTTCAGGGACCTGAGTTGTGTCCAGCCATTTTTGCCATCTGATCTGCCGTGTCTTTTCCCTTTGCCTTCTTCGGAGTCTGTTTTACAGTGAATTTTTGTTGTTATCACCACCACTTAAGTTAGCAACATGAGGGGTTCCATCAGAGACCTCACTGCTTCCCCATTTTTGGAACTGTATTAGGTCAGGAAGTCTGTAGTGGTCAGGAAGTCTCTGGCTTTCCAAATGGGTCCATAGTCATGGGCTATCCTAAAACCATACATGGAATCAGTGTAAATGTTGGTTGCAAGCCATCTTCAGAGTCTTTAGCGCCACTTCTTGTGTGGTGGTATGATTTTTTTTTTAGAGTGTCATGTTTAGTCACCACTGCCCAACCTGTGTAGTACCTGCCACCCTGGCCATACCTCGATCCATCCACAAAAAGCACATTATCTGGATTATCTAATGGCTGATTTATCATATTTTCTGATCACCAATTGGGGTGTCTATGATACACATAAGGGCTTCTACTCTGTGTTCATACACACAGTGGGGCCATTTTTCCTCCCCGTTGGGTTTGGACGCCCGATTCGTATTGTATGTCCACACTACATATAGGGACTTATCTGTGTGCCTTGCTTTTGTCATGGGGTTAAATTATGACCCCTTTGGTCTTTACTGACTTTCCTGTTGATAGGCTTGACCTGCCGCACCAGGTAGCATTTTTAATATATAACTGTATATCTGTTTATCTAATCTCTTAACTTAACCTGTCCATTGAACCTGCTATTTAAATACCTCGGTAGCGCCTTCTATGATTCTATAGGAGCGACGCACCCTGCTTGGCTATTTATACCATTGTGTATGGTCGATTGGGGTGGTTGAGCTAGCCCATCTCTCTAACCCATTACTTCCAGAGGGGGCCCCTCTATGTTGTCCGATATACCACCCCCTAATGAAGGGGAAGGACATTGGGCTACACTGACACACCTTCAATGTGAGTCCCGATCATGTGACTTCTCTCTGTGATGCGGGGTACTCGAGCATGTGATCTTGGTGGCGGACTTATTCAGGCCCGCGCTGGTTTAAAAGAAGCCAGCATGGGCACTCGCTGCCATCACTGCCATACGAAGGAGGAGTGGACCATGAACTGGTGCACATGGAAAAGCTAAGTATTAGTTTTACTTACAATACAGTTTTTTCCTGGCTGGCTCCAGAATACTTGGAAGCGCCGTGGATTTGATATTTTTCTATTGTGCACATGTGTGTATCCTGTTGTGTATATTGGTCCCCTGATGACCTGGCTGACTGCCAGTTAAACGCGTCGGGACTGTTTCAATTGTTATACGATCTGTATGTTCTCTGATGAATGACACCTTTGTATTCTGACGAAGCTGGGCAGTCACTGTTATTGCTTGCAAGGGACACCAAGGGACATACAGAGAGGGCTTCACTTTGAGTTAGAACCTAGGGATATATCAGGGGAAGAGACCCAGTATCTGTCTCCCTCTTTATTTGTATCCCTATGTTTCGTAAACTCACCCTCTCAGCAAGTGTTTACATCTCACACTTGCCTCTATCCTCTACCATTTCACATCATTTGTTGGTGTATGACTACTAATGTACAGTACAGACCATAAGTTTGGACACACCTTCTCATTCAAAGAGTTTTCTTTATTTTCATGACTATTAAGGCATCAAAACTATGAATTAACACATGTGGAATTATATACATAACAAACAAGTGTGAAACAACTGAAAATATGTCATATTCTAGGTTCTTCAAAGTAGCCACCTTTTGCTTTGATTACTGCTTTGCACACTCTTGGCATTCTTGATGAGCTTCAAGAGGTAGTCCCCTGAAATGGTCTTCCAACAGTCTTGAAGGAGTTCCCAGAGATGCTTAGCACTTGTTGGCCCTCTTGCCTTCACTCTGCGGTCCAGCTCACCCCAAATCATCTCGATTGGGTTCAGGTCCGGTGACTGTGGAGGCCAGGTCATCTGGCGCAGCACCCCATCACTCTCCTTCATGGTCAAATAGCCCTTACTTTCAAAGTTTTCCCAATTTTTCGGCTGACTGACTGACCTTCATTTCTTAAAGTAATGATGGCCACTCGTTTTTCTTTACTTAGCTGCTTTTTTCTTGCCATAATACAAATTCTAACAGTCTATTCAGTAGGACTATCAGCTGTGTATCCACCTGACTCAACGCAACTGATGGTCCCAACCCCATTTATAAGGCAAGAAATCCCACTTATTAAATCTAACAGGGCACAACTGTGAAGTGAAAACCATTTCAGGGGACTACCTCTTGAAGCTTATCAAGAGAATGCCAAGAGTGTGCAAAGCAGTAATCAAAGCAAAAGGTGGCTACTTTGAAGAACCTAGAATATGACATATTTTCAGTTGTTTCACACTTGTTTGTTATGTATATAATTCCACATGTGTTAATTCATAGTTTTGATGCCTTCAGTGTGAATCTAAAATTTTCATAGTCATGAAAATAAAGAAAACTCTTTGAATGAGAAGGTGTGTCCAAACTTTTGGTCTGTACTGTATGTAGTCTCTAATCAAACTATTGGGCCTACTATTTTTATTCATTGACTATTAAAAGTTATTTTTTAACCCCTTAAGGACGGAGGGTGTACCGGTACGCCCTATTTCCCGAATCCTTAAGGACTCAGGGCATACCGGTACGTCCTAACTTTAAATCGCGATTGCGGCGCTGCAGGGGTTAATCGAAGAGGATGCCGGCTGAAATCATTTAGCCGGCATCCTGTAACAACGCCAGGGGGGGTCATTTGACCCCCCCATATCGGCGATCGCAGAAAACCGCAGGTCAATTCAGACCTGCAGTTTGTTGCGTTTCCGGTCCATTCGGGTCTCCGGTGACCCGATGAACCGGAAAAAGACTGCGATCGGTGGCGTGATTATACACCACCAATCACAGTCCGAAGATTTGAAGAGGCGGTGCTGGCCCTGGTGCTGAATGCCGTGGTCCAGGGTGCTGATTGGTGCAGGGGAGAGAGGCGCGAGATTCAAACTTCCTGCGCTCCTCTCTCCCCTCCTCTTCCTGTTCTGCACGAGCACCCTGCAGCACCCCCCCACCACCAGCCCCCCCACCACCAGCCCCCTTACTACCACTTTCTTTTTTTTTTTTTCCTGCGTGCGCTGACTGGCCGGCACTCATTAGTGTCCGTCCACTGTTAGCGCATCGCCCGCCCCACCGCTGATCAGCAAGTTTGAACTTTTTTTTTTTTTTCCTAACACTTCTCCATTTTTTTCTTTTTAGTACGCCCCCACACACACGCACATACAATAAAGGTTTACACACACGCAAATACCCATGGCACGCCGGATGTTCTCGGTGGAGGAGGCATACACCCAGATTGCCTCCGACTCTGAGAGCCCCAGTGAGGATGAGGATGACCCCACGTTCCTTTTGTCATCCGCATCCTCCTCCTCATCATCTGATGACGATGAGCCCCCAAGGCGGCGGAGACTCCGCCAGGCGGAGCCAGGGGCCCCACATGCTAGGGATCCTGTGGCCCACCCTAGTACGAGCCGCCCTGGGGTTCGTACTGGTTTCCCGGCCCACCAAATAAGCCCACCAGAGCCCCCTGCCGATGAACTTAGCTGGTGTCCCCCAGTGGACTTTGAGCCCGAGATAACGGATTTTGCTGGCAATCCAGGAATCCAGATTCCCACAGTGGGGTTTACTGAAATGGACTTTTTTTTTTTTTTTTCAGTAACCCATTTGTGAATCTGAGGGTGGAGCAGACGAACCTGTACGACCAACAGTTCGTTGCTCAGCACCCAGGCTCATTTTTGGCTAGACCCGGTGGCTGGATGGAAATTTTGGGGCCTCGTACTGCATATGGGTCTAGTGCAAAAACCCAGTGTCAGGCAAAACTGGAGTGGGGACGTCCTCTACCAGACCCCACTCTACAGTATGGCCATGACACGTCCCCAGTTTGAGGCCATCCGGAAATGTCTGCATTATTCCGATAATGCAGCATGTCCCCCCCGAGGTGATCCTGCGATGACCGTCTGATGACTCCAGACTGGTCTCTGAATCTGCTAAAGCACTCCTGAAGAAGAGGGCCTCAG
Organism: Bufo bufo; assembly: GCF_905171765.1. Taxonomy (NCBI): domain Eukaryota; kingdom Metazoa; phylum Chordata; class Amphibia; order Anura; family Bufonidae; genus Bufo; species Bufo bufo. Next base: position 11,960,692 of record NC_053390.1, on the reverse strand, counting down.
ACCCTCGAAATGCGTTGAGCCTTATATTTATTAAAATGATTGACCAGAAGCCACGTGTGTAGGCGGCATTCAATTATTTACATCTCTACAGGCGATCCTGGCCGGGGGGGAAAATAGTCTCAGGTGTCTTGAGTTTATCCTGATGACTGCCCCCCCTGTGAAGTGAGTGCATTTGATTTTATTATTATCATTATTTTATGATCTCTAACATAACCACTATAGAGCTGAAGTGTTTTTTTTTTCCTAAACTCCGAGCTCTTAAAATAGACCTAGGTGAAGGTCTTTTTTATATTCTATACACAAATAAGAATCAATCTGTATCCTCTTCACGACTAATAACCAAGTGATCTGGCGCCTGGTACGTGTTTCAAACTTTTTCCTCCACGGGTGTGAAAGGTTTTTCCTCCTTTCTCCTCTCCACACCGCCTATATCTCTTCTAAAATGGACAAGGGTAATTCTTGACCCACTGAAACACTTGAGCAGCCTATCTTGTTCCTTAATTGCAGACGAGCATAACTCCATATATACATATATATATATATATTTATATATATATATTGTTCTATATAGAACTCACCTCCGCCCCCTGGCGCCTCTGATAGCCTCTACTCTAGGTACCTATTCTGTGACTCCTGGTCTGTTTCTAAGACCAGGAAGTTCAAATTGTACCGTAATCCTCTTTTTATATTTCTACATTTTGTATAAGATACGGCCGGTCATCGATCACTTCGGGCCAAATTTGAGCAGGCCTACGTACCTGGAAGGGAGGTTGCGGTTGATGAGTCTCTCGTTGCGTTCAATGGGAGACTCAGTTTCCGCCAATACATTCCCACTAAGCAGGCGAGGTATGGCGTGAAGCTATACAAAATTTGTGAGAGTACCTCAGGGTACACTTACAAATTTTGTGTGTACGAGGGGCGAGATTCCCGTATTCAACCCCCAGAATGTCCCCCCACTCTGGGTGTTAGCGGGAAACTCGTGTGGGACCTTATGAACCCACTGCTGGATAAGGGTTACCACCTTTACGTGGATAACTTTTATACCAGCATTCCCTTGTTCAGGTCCCTTGCCGCCAGATCCACGTTCGCTTGTGGGACCATGCGGAAAAATCAACGCGGCCTCCCTGCCTACCCCCTCCAGGTACCTATCCCCAGGGTTGAGACCCGTGCCCTTACCAGTGGAAACCTGTTGCTGGTCAGGTATAAGGACAAGAGGGATGTCCTTATGCTGTCCACAATCCACGGTAACAGCATCACCCCTGTCCCTGTGTGAGGTACCGCGGCAACGGTCCTCAAGCCCGATTGTATCGTCGACTACAATCGGTATATGGGAGGAGTTGATCTCTCTGATCAAGTCCTCAAGCCATATAATGCCATGCGCAAAACCCGGGCATGGTACAAAAAAGTTGCGGTCTACTTGGTACAGATTGCCTTGTACAACTCTTTTGTACTATCCAGAAGCGCTGGCAGCACAGGGACATTCCTCCAATTCTATGAGGCAGTCCTCAAGGACCTGATCTTTTCAGACCGGGAAAGAGCAGGCCGGAGTACCTCGGGAACTGGAGGTGCCCGGATCGTCCCTGGCCAACACTTTCCAGGTGTGGTCCCCCATACTGGAAAGAAGGGACGAACCCAAAAAAAGTTCGTACTTTCCCATCCACTTCTACCCAAGGACGGGTGTTCTTGGAGATTAAGGCCTCATGCACACGACAGTATTTTTTTGCGGTCCGCAAAACGGGGTTCCATTGTTCCGTGATCCGTTTCTGTTTCCGTGTGTCTTCCTTGATTTTTGGAGGATCACCAGACATGAAGGAAAGTGAAAAAAAAATCGAATGAATCTGCTAAAATGTTTAAAGGCACAGTCGATACTGGATTGCCTGCTTCCTAATCTTGGTCTAACTTTTCGCCCTCACCTGTCTTTGTGTTGTCCTCATGACAAAAAACATGGGTGTCTGTGGGGACGGACAGTGGTCCGGGCACGGTCAACACAGAATACAATCCTCTCATGTGGTGTGGACGAGGAGTACCACACACAGCACAACACTCTCTCCCATATGTGTTCTGGGTAACTCAGAGTCTGCAGGTCCATCCCCCAGAACCATTATAGGGTGGCAAACTTACTTTTTCCTTTCTCTGTTGGGGAGGTGGTTTAACATTATCATGATAACATTCATAACACTTCCCACTTTCTCTGTCTTTCTACACCTCCTCTATACACCTTCCTCACTACTCACAGCCAGACTTCTGCCTGTTCTGTGAGCTTGTTATCTTTCAGCCACTCTTTATTTTCCCTACATGCTTTTTCTCACTACTCTGGATTCAGTTTACCATCGGGGGGCATGTCTACACCTTTCATTAGCTTGCTGCCTGTCTACATTCTTTCTTCCTTACTACTTCTGCAGCATCTTATCTCAAGGTTAGCATTCTTCAGCAAGAATCCTAGTAAAGGAAAAAACATAGAAGTTAAAAAATTTCATCTAATTAAACAATACTACAAGTAATAACTAATTATAGGTATACGTGTATCCTTCACTTACTGAGTTGAGTACTCTATGTGGTGCTACTTAGATCTGTGTATTGTTTCATGCTCGTAGTCATATTAGGAAAAAATAACAGTAACTAAGATGGCTGCTGGGCAGGGAGTGAAGTTTCCTCAGTTAAGATGGCCGCCAGGCCGGCCGGAAGTTGCAGGAGTTAAGATGGCAGTCAGGCTGGAAGTTGAATTAGTTAAGATGGCCGCCAGAGCGGAAGTTGGGACGTAGGGGGTGCCATCTTGTGTGATAACCGGATACAAAGAGGCCAAGGACGTGGTTTTGGCTCTGACATACTAAACAGGTCCTTGCCTTGTGATTATCTCTTAGTATGGCTGACATTGTACTCGCTATCACACATTCCAATATCATGACGTCACTCCACTCACAGTTGCGGCCCCCACTGTCTCCCTTCAAACAAGTACCCAGCTCTCCATCTCTATATGTTCTCTATCTCAGCAATCAGAGTTCCTTCGGGTTCTGCAACACCTTACACTCCCTGAAGTTAGAGGACATATTCACCAGGCAACAGAGACACGGTACCTCCCATAGTGCGGGTCACACAGATACACAGACAGACAAGACACAATACTCCCTCTGCGCTGCACCAAGCAAACCATCATCACTCAACTTTCCACAATGCTTCACATGCTTACTTCCTTTTTTTCGCGCTGTATACTCGCCCTCAAACAGAGACGGTGACTGTCCCATGAGTCCGCTCACTCACTTCTCACGCACAAGACAAAAAACAACTGGCACCTCCCCTCTTTAACAAGCAGGGCTTACCTCACTGGCAGGCAGGATTTATTATCCCCAACTCCCACGTCTGGTCTGCCGGTCAGACTACCCCCTCTGCCACTTTGTCTGGCAATTTCCCCAGACTCTCACAGGCAGAAATTTATTGTAGTCCGGTTCTTTGCACTCAGAGCGCAATCCACTGCCCAGGGTAATTCTTTTGCTCTGGTTAATTGCTACCTGGGAGGCGCCTGACACACAAAACACAGAGAGAAGTACCGACAGTAGAGCAAATTTTCCTTCTCAGTCTAAGGTTCTAGGGACCCAAGATTTCAACACCAGCAGTGTGATTTAAATTACAAAAATGTGTGGTCTCAAAAGGCAGGAAATGCTCAACCCCAAATGCAGTTGTGCATTTATGCTCGGGGGAGCAGATACTGCGCTTGTGGTCTGTTGCTAAGGGCGATCCCCAGCAAAAAATGCATACAGTGGAGGATGCCCGCAGCAGACCACAAGTGCCACAGAGACATCCTACACCAGATGGTAAAATGTGTGGGTGTGGAATGATATATAGAATAAATAGTTACAAGAATAGGTGCACTACTGTGGTGGATGCAAACAGTAACATCTGACTAAGCCCTCACTCTGAACCCTTACGCTGCTCTAATTTACCCACTGGCTCCTCCTTTTTAATAAACCAGCACCCGATTACCCCTGTGTTCTACACACTACCTAAAGTACACAAATCTATGAACCATCCTCCTGGGAGACCTATTGTGGCATCGACTGACTCCATTCTCCCCCACACCAGCCATTTTTCTAGTGAAGGTCTTGACACCACTTACCAAATCTGCACGTTCATACTTGAGGGATACCTCCCATTTTCTTACTGAGGTCAAATCACTACTCATTGATTCAGAGTGCATCTTTGTTACTTTTGACGTATGTAGCCTGTACACGTCTATCACTCATGATAAAGGGATCCACGCGGTAAACAACTGCTAACACAGAGCATATACAATAAAACTGAGAGAGACTTCTTCCTTTCACTCCATAGGGTTTTTGTTCCAGGATACATTCTACCAGCAGAAACGGGGGACTGCGATGGGTTCGCACGTGGCACCGCCTTACGCAAATTCATACATGGCCCATTTTGAAAGCACATTCATATATTCTCATGAATTATATAAATTAAATTGCATTTTTTGGTGATGTTTTATAGATATCTTCAGCGTGTGGCGGTGCGATGTGCGAACCCTTCTAGAATTCACCACCTACATCAACTCAATCTGGCCAGAACTCCAATTTACAGTACACCATGACCCACATAAAATCTCCTTTTTAGATACATGGGTTATAAAGGGGGTTGACGGACTGGTTCACACTGACCTGTATGTCAAAGTCTACTCACATTGCAAAGCAACCACCCTAAGTCCACAAAAAAGTCCCTCCCTTATTCCCAATATCAGAGGGTGAAGCGGATAGTTAGTGATAGAGAAAACTGTGAGGTCAGATTAAATAAAATGACTGATAAATTCTTAGCCAGAGGTTATCCCAAACCTTTACTGGTAGAACAAGGGGAGAAGGTAGATATGATACAGAGAGAATCACCAAGAAACCGTGCATTCCCTTTATTGTAAAATAGCACCCTTGGATGAATAAGATCAGGTCAGTCATCTATAAACACTGGAATGTGATAGCCCAGTCCTATCTACGGGTAGAAGAGTTCCAGAGACCACCAATGGTCTGTTACAAAAGAGCAAACAACAAGTAATAGAGGGTTTTCCAGACAAAGCACGCTCTCCACTCCAAGACATGGAACTTTTCCTTGCCTGAGTTGTATACATTGCTCCAGCATTATAAGAGGCACACACCTCACTTACCCACACACAGGAGAAAGAATACCTATACGAGGGACATTTACGTGCAACAGCCAGTTCATTGTATACATCCTAAAGTGCCCTTGCAGCTTGGTATATGTAGGGGAGACATCCATGAGATTAAAGGACAGATTTTCAAAACACAAATCCACCATACAAAAAGGAAACCTGATGTTACCCATTCCACATCACTTTCACTCACATAGACATACAATTGCGCAATTACGCTTCCAGATCATCGATAGTGTCTCCCAACCACGGTGTGGTGGCAACAGGCACAAACTCCTGCTCAAAAGAGAGGCTTACTGGATTCATCGTCTCCAGACACTGGAACCCAGAGGATTGAATCGGAACTATGCATTAAATAGCTTTTTATGACTTTCTTTGACTATGATGTTAATCACGTATATAGAATTTTTTTACAGCGGACATGAAATTAATGTATGAATACACATCGCCAAGATGGATTAGCTCTATGGATCATGATGACTTCTAATGATCACATCTTCCAATATGCTATAGACTCTTGGTGTTCAGTGACTTCCCCTCCCCCTCTTTCTTTTTTCTGTTTATTTTGTTGCAAGGACTACCTCACACAGGGTCTGAGGTTTGGCGGTTTATTTAAACATGTGCTGGTTCATTGTTTGTTCACAGTTTGATAAAGGCAGATTGTATGCCGAAACGCATCACTGGAATGTGACAATAAATCACAAGATTATATACCAACAGCGAATGCCGGTCCTTCTTTCATTTTACCTACCACACTTTGGGCCTCAATCTACCAAAAGATCATTTTTCCTAACTCATTCAGTTGAGTCAAGAGTATAACTTGGATACTTCCCCCACTGCAGTTTGTGTGTGTGTCTAGGACACTGAACTCTGCAAAGACCTGAAGAGGTTCAGTTTGACAGCCTGAAGTTTGACCAGCTTCTTTAACTATCTTGAAGCCTCTTTGATTAAATCATGAAGACCTTTGCCACACTCTGGTTTTCATTTCATGAAAAGTTCATTTTTATACTAACTCATTCAAATCAAGTCAAGGGTGTATCTGAAGACTTCCCCCAGTGCAAATTGTGTGTGTCTAGAGTACTCAGCTCTGCCAGAACCTGTGGAGACTCAACAGTACAGCCACTATATCAACCTAATGGTCTCTGAGACATAGGCCAGAAGACCTTGTCTTAGCCAGGTCTCCACTTAAAGGGCATACACAAGGATCAAGTAAATCTATTCAACTTGTATTCTATTAAGGGGTGGACAGTTCTAAACCACAGATTATCAGCCTCTTAGGCTTCCTGCAAGACAAATTTGGAAAAGTCTAAAGTTTGCCCATTCTGCAAGTTTATCCTTGTCACAATAGTCCTTGATGAAAAGGTTCCTGAAAGGTTTGCTAAGATGTAGCCTTCCATACTCTGAATCTGTGTCAAAATAGGATTTGACCTTAGTCCTAAAAGTTTTAAGATCATCTCCCTTTGAACCTCTGGAAGAGGGCCCACATAAATACCTAACCTAAAGAAGTTATTTCCATCTGGCCATGACATCTGCCATAAGAACAGGGAGATCCTAGTCTTGTCATCAGTGGATCTGTACTTCAGATTCCTTCTTATTCCAAAGGATTGTTCTTTGGTAATTATAATCAGGTCTCCTCCTTCCAGTGTCTGTTATGAGCTTTACTATAATGTTGAATATCATCTCCATTCCCTAGATCTTTCCAGATGTCCTGAGATCTATTTAGCCTGGAGTAAAGAGATCTGGAAGGTTGAGAATGTATTACTTCATTTCCGGAAGGAATAATAAGCTCTCGCATGCGCCATAGCTGCCAGGTGCCGACTGTTTCATACCGCAGACACCAGCAGCTAATGTCTGTGACTGGCGGTAAGAATAATATCAGACTTTTAACCCTTCAGATGCTGTGGTCAAACATGAGGATCAGGGGAGCTGGATGCATTGTGCGGCAGCCTCAGTCCTCCGTAATGAACTGAAGCTGCCGCATGTTAGCTCCTATGAAGTCCCTAATTGCTTTTTATAGATCCCTATGGGAACTATAATATACTGTAAAAAAAAAGTTACATTTTTTTTTAATCTAAAAAAATCACCCCCTTTCCCCAAAATATAAATAAAAAATGGAAACCATAAAAAAATACACATCATGGGTATCGCCGTGTCTGAAACTATTAAATATTTTTCAGATAGGGCAAATGGCAAAACGAAAAAAAAAAATCAAAATGGTTGATTAGCCATTTTTTTGGTCTCTTCGCATCCCACAATTTTTTTAAAAAAAAGTGGCCAAAAAAATACCCCAGAATGGTATGAATAAAAACTAATGATCATACCTCAAAAAATTAGCCCTCACACAGCTCTGTACACATAACTACAAAAAAGTTATAGAGGTCACAATATGGCGATGGAAAGAAAAAAAAACATTTTTTCAAAGTTTTTTCTTTCAATATTAAAATGGAAGAAAAAATATACATATGTGGTATCGCCGTAATTGTACTGACCTGGAGAATGAAAGTAACTGTTCAGTTTTACCGTATAGGGAAGACAGTAAAAACAAAACATAAAATTGTTGCGTAATAGCGTTATTTTTACAATTTCACCCCACATGGAATTTTTTTTTCCATCTCCCCACTACATCCTTTGCAATATTAAATGGTGGAATTAGAAAATGCAACTTGTCCCACAAAAAACAAGCGCTCATCCGGCTATGTAAACGAAAAAATTTAAATGTCCTGGAAAGGAAGGGAGTAAAAAACTAAAATGCAAAAAACCCTCCAGGGCTGAAACGGTTAACTGTAAGGATTAAAATATAAGTCATGAACAGAATATATGTCTTCCTAAACAGGATTTATCAGATGTTTTATAGAAGCCGTTATGTGACATTAATTAAGCTTTTATATCACCTGGTTGTTACCATGTACTTGGGTGCTCAATGTCTATCTGACCCAATCAGTAAAATGGAATATAATATAGCTGTATAGACAGGCACTCCACACCTCCTGAGGAAGGAGTCAGGTTCAGACTCCAAAACGCGTCTGGTGTAAAATCATGATACCCGCATACCCCTTGTGACTAACAGAGAACATTTGATCATATTCCTCCCTTGGAAGCGCTTCCATCCACAGCATTGTTTTCTCCTATTGATCGTTGTATCGGCCGAAAAGACCGGCACAACACACATGGGATGCTGAAGGACTGACATACCCACGTGTTGAACTTATCGGGAAATCCCAGAAGGTAAGCCGGACCGCACGAGCGGCTACAAGCCGTGAAGACTCCAATACAGGTAGCGGCAGCTCTGGATATTGTAAGCACAGCCACGTGGGACGCCAACATCCAACTGCCTGTATGTGTTCTTATATGTTATTTATGCATTTTAGGGGAAGATAAAGATACCTTCACTTGACTTTTATACTAATAGAAATTATCAATTGTACATTTATAGGAGCCTTTTTTTGTTTCTAGGGCCTTCCATGTTTGTGAAAACACACAATTTTATTTTTACTTAATTTTATTAATTTATTTTTATACAATTATTGTATACGTTGTGTATTTTAGCAATAAATATTTTTAGTATTCCCTGCATGCGACTAGGTGTGGAGTGCCTGTCTATTCAGCTCTATTATGTTCTGAAATGAAGACAATATCTATGACCCAGTGATATATTGTTCGTTCTATTGTGGCCATATGGCTTCACTCTTGTGTGACTTCACTAATGACCCCTAATTATGGCTTTAGAAGCAAAAACATTTTTCTCATTCTGAATGAAGCTTCTCTCCTGTATAATTTTTCTTATGTTTTAGAAGACTTGATTTATCTGAAAAACTTTTCCCACATTCTGAACATGAATATGGCTTCTCTCCTGTATGACTTCTCTTATGTGTAACAAGATTGGATTTCTGTGTAAAAAATTTCCCACATTCGGAACACGAATACAGCTTCACGTCTGTGTGACGTCTCTCATGTTTAACAAGATTTGCTTTCTCTGTAAAACATTTCCCACATTCTGAACACGAATATGGTTTCTCTCCTGTGTGACTTCTCTCATGTCTAACAAAACTTGATTTCTCTGTAAAACATTTTCCACATTCTAAACACGCATAAGGTTTCTCACCTGTGTGACTTCTCTCATGTGTAACAAGATGTGATTTTTGTCTAAAACATTTCCCACATTCTGAACATGAATATGGTTTCTCTCCTGTGTGACTTCTCTTGTGTTTAATAAGATTTGATTTATCTCTAAAACATTTCCCACATTCTGAACATGTATATGCTTTCTCTCCTGTGTGACATCTCTGATGTATAATAAGATGTGATTTAACTGTAAAACATTTCCCACATTCTGTACATGAATGTGGCTTCTCTCCTGTGTGACTTCTCTCATGTGTAACAAGATTTACTTTCTGGGTAAAGTATTTCCCACATTCTGAACATGAATATGGTTTCTCTCCTGTGTGAATTCTCTCATGTATAACAAGAATTGATTTCCGTGTAAAACATTTCCTACATTCTGAACATGAATACATTTTCTCTCCTTTGTGACGTCTTTGGTGTGTAGAAAGTCCTGAGCTGTTTGTGGATTCTTTATCACAATGAAACCTTTTAATCCTTTTCTGACTTGTACTTGCGGTAACAATCTGTGATTGGTCAGGAGAAGGTTCCTCATAATTAGGATTATATGACAGATCTGTTCTGTGAAGTTCTGGATGTACATTAAGGGTAATGAGGTTTTCTCCTGAAGAGCTCTGCAGGATATCTTCATCTAGTGGTAACATGACATTTTCACATTTCTTACTGGGATTTTCTGTTAACATAAAAATAAAAATGTGTTTTAAAGTTGTTGTTTTTTTTTTTTTTTGCAAACCACAGAGTAGACAAACTTATAATATTCCAATTCGGCTGGAAGTTGATCCAGCAGGAAGGAGAAGTGTTCATTCATTTGGACTTGTGATCCCAGCCTTACAAAGCTTCTATAACTTCCTGACAAAGTCCAGGATTCTGGTTTACACCAGGTCATGACTTTTATTACATACAGTAAATAATGAATTAACAAAACAAAAAAATTTGAAAATCCTGATCATGTCTGGAAAGGAGCCCTGCTCTCTGCCAACACATTGTGCCTTTCAACAGCAACTAGACATCATTTGAATAAAACAAGGAGCAGCATGGTTGGAGCTGGAGAAGTGGGGCCTAATGGTTTGGAGCTGGAGGGGGAACATAATGGTTTGTAGCTGGTGAAGGGAACATCATGGTTTGGAGCTGGTGAAGAGGGACATTATGGTTTGGAGCTGCTTTGCTGCCTCATGGTCTGGACACCCTGCAACCATTGGGTAAACACCTGGGCAGATTTTCTAATCCTGTTTAAAATGTACAGAGTAAATCTAGAGATGCTCCACATTTATCACAGGAGCTTGGGCTGGAGGACAGATCTGCTGGACAGCTACACAAGTCTGTCTACCTCTATACCACTTAGTGGTTGGCTTTTCTGTCACAATGGAGCATCATAAGCCCCGCCCCTGCAGAACCTGCCTGTTGTTTCTATATGTGGAACCTTAAAATCCCCCCTTTTTGGACAGATTAGAAGAGCAGCACAGATCAGTCACTGGTTATCTACCAGCAAGTTCACACAGAGCAGATCAGCTGCAGACATTTCTGTGACTGTCCCGCTGCCCTGAATGTGGCTTGTAATAATCCATGCACCTGCTGCAGAAACAACCCAATATATGGAAATGTCTACAATAAATGTGCCCTGTGTGGACACGCTCTAATGCAGCTGGAACATTCTGGGACATGCAGTTATTGCTAGAAGTCACACGTTCAGTCTGAAGGGGATGAGCAGATAATCGCTGAAGTGATGGACAACAGGATCACATTTAGCAATTTAAAGCCGATGCCAGACAAGAATTTTAATACAAATTCTTTCACATTTTATTGAGACACCAACGACTTACATAACACACGCCTGTTCTACATCGATGACAAACAGTCGTACATTAAACTCCATGTATAATCTACAATACAGAGTGGGCCATTTATATGGATATACCTTAATAAAATGGGAATGGTTGGTGATATTAACTTCCTGTTTGTGGCACATTAGTATATGTGAGGGGGGAAACTTTTCAAGATGGGTGGTGACCATGGTGGCCATTTTGAAGTCGGCCATTTTGAATCCAACTTTTGTTTTTTCAATAGGAAGAGGGTCATGTGACACATCAAACAATGCAACCCTCCCACTCTTCACACACTGATAGCAACACCGCAGGAGAAATGCTAGCACAGGCTTCCAGTATCTGTAGTTTCAGGTGCTGCACATCTTGTATCTTCACAGCATAGACGATTGTCTTCAGATGATACGAGATGTGCAGCACCTTAAACTACGGATACTGGAAGCCTGTGCTAGCATTTCTCCTGCGGTGTTGCTATCAGTGTGTGAAGAGTGGGAGAAGAGGGTTGCATTGACAATCCAACACAATGGGCAGCACATTGAACACATTTTATAAGTGGTCAGAAACTTGTAAATAACTCATGAAAGAATAAAGTTACGTTAAAACCAAGCACACCATTGTTTTTCTTGTGAAATTCCCAATAAGTTGGATGTGTCACATGACCATCTTCCTATTGAAAATACAAAAGTCGGATTCAAAATGGCCGACTTCAAAATGGCCGCCATGGTCACCACCCATCTTGAAAAGTTTCCCCCCTCACATATACTAATGTGCCACAAACAGGAAGTTAATATCACCAACCATTCCCATTTTATTAAGGTGTATCCATATAAATGGCCCACTCTGTATATACACAATGCAGAACACGGATTGTACAAGACGTCTCTGTAGTATAGTCTACTATACTGGCCCGATGGAGGCCAGAAGGACACGCTCTCATCATGTGACTGGAGCCCTATGGATATGACTGACATATAAAGAACACGTAGCCTCTAATGTAATGTGAGAAGAAACTGTGGAGCTCCTCCATTACATGTCACTGCACACACGTGTACACACTGCACATGACAGCTCTTACCCTGTGATATAAGAGGCTGGTGCTCCTCCATTACATGTTACTGCACACACGTGTATACACTGCACATGACGGGTCTTACCTTGTGATATAAGAGGCTGGTGCTCCTCCATTACATATCACTGCACACACGTGTATACACTGCACATGACGGCTCTTACCCTGTGATATAAGAGGCTGGTGCTCCTCCATTACATGTCACTGCACACACGTGTATACACTGCACATGACGGCTCTTACCCTGTGATATAAGAGGCCGGTGCTCCTCCATTACATGTCACTGCACACACGTGTATACACTGCACATGACGGCTCTTACCCTGTGATATAAGAGGCTGGTGCTCCTCCATTACATGTCACTGCACACACGTGTATACACTGCACATGACGGGTCTTACCTTGTGATATAAGAGGCTGGTGCTCCTCCATTACATGTCACTGCACACACGTGTACACACTGCACATGGCGGCTCTTACCTTGTGATATAAGAGGCTGGTGCTCCTCCATTACATGTCACTGCACACACATGTATACACTGCACATGACGGCTCTTACCCTGTGATATAAGAGGCTGGTGCTCCTCCATTACATGTCACTGCACACACGTGTATACACTGCACATGACGGCTCTTACCTTGTGATATAAGAGGCTGGTGCTCCTCCATTACATATCACTGCACACACGTGTATACACTGCACATGACGGCTCTTACCTTGTGATATAGGAGGCTGGTGTCCTCCATTACATGTCACTGCACACACGTGTACACACTGCACGACGGCTCCTACCTTGTGATATAAGAGGCTGGGGCTCCTCCATTACATGTCACTGCACACACGTGTATACACTGCACATGACGGCTCTTACCTTGTGATATAAGAGGCTGGTGCTCCTCCATTACATGTCACTGCACACACGTGTATACACTGCACATGACGGCTCTTACCTTGTAATATAAGAGGCTGGTACTCCTCCATTACATGTCACTGCACACACGTGTATACACTGCACATGACGGCTCTTACCTTGTGATATAGGAGGCTGGTGTCCTCCATTACATGTCACTGCACACACGTGTATACACTGCACATGACAGGTCTTACCTTGGGATATAAGAGGCTGGTGCTCCTCCATTACATGTCACTGCACACACGTGTATACACTGCACATGACGGGTCTTACCTTGTGATATAAGAGGCTGGTGCTCCTCCATTACATGTCACTGCACACACGTGTACACACTGCACATGACGGCTCTTACCTTGTGACATAAGAGGCTGGTGCTCCTCCATTACATGTCACTGCACACACGTGTATACACTGCACATGACGGCTCTTACCTTGTGATATAAGAGGCTGGTGCTCCTCTATTACATGTCACTGCACACACGTGTATACACTGCACATGACGGCTCTTACCTTGTGATATAAGAGGCTGGTGCTCCTCCATTACATATCACTGCACACACGTGTATACACTGCACATGACGGCTCTTACCTTGTGACATAAGAGGCTGGTGCTCCTCCATTACATGTCACTGCACACACGTGTATACACTGTACATGACGGCTCTTACCTTGTGACATAAGAGGCTGGTGCTCCTCCATTACATGTCACTGCACACACGTGTATACACTGCACATGACGGCTCTTACCTTGTGATATAAGAGGCTGGTGCTCCTCCATTACATGTCACTGCACACACGTGTATACACTGCACATGACGGCTCTTACCTTGTGATATAAGAGGCTGGTGCTCCTTTATTACATGTCACTCCACACACGTGTATACACTGCACATGACGGCTCTTACCCTGTGATATAAGAGGCTGGTGCTCCTCCATTACATGTCACTGCACACACGTGTATACACTGCACATGGCGGCTCTTACCCTGTGATATAAGAGGCTGGTGCTCCTCCATCATGGCCTCCTTGTACAGATCCTTGTGTCCTTCTATATACTCCCACTCCTCCATGGAGAAATAGACAGTGACGTCCTGACACCTTATAGGAACCTGACAACACAATGACACCGTCATCATTCAGACCCCTCCAGTGCTGTTACTGGAGAATTTCCCAGCATTCCCAGCAGTGTCACCTCTCCAGTCAGCAGCTCCATCATCTTGTGGGTGAGTTCTAGGATCTTCTGCTCATGTATCAGGGGGTGAGGGGGAGGCTCTGTGATGGGGGGAGGGCTCCTGCTCCGCCCTCCTGACTCCTGGAGATGGATGATGGGAGTCACACACTCCCCCGATGTCTTCTTCACTATTGTGTACTCCTGTGGATGGAGAGAGACACTTAGGGAATAAACCCTTCAGGGGCCATGTGCTCTCCTCCGGCCCTCTCCTCCTGGTACAACGTGCCTACTTACCTCCTCATGGCTCCTACAACATGACTATCGGTCACTGGTCACATGACACATCACTCACCATATTGGGGGCTGATCTTCAGGTTCTCCATCACTTGGAAGGTCTGGAGGCCGTTCTCCAGGACCCTGGACTCTTCCTATCACTTCCTATGATGGATTCTCCTTCCCGATGTCTGACTTGTTACAGAATACAATACAGAGGAGAGAAATCTAGAAAAGTTTACCTCTCCGCTCAGCAGGGAGATGATCTCCAAGGTGAGGTCTAATATTCTTCTGCTGATCTCCTTCCTGTCCATCCTTGGTGGTCATTCAGGAGAAGAGGAGAGAACTGGAGGAGCTGGAGGCTTCTAGTACTGCAGGCGCCTTTATGAGAAGAGGAGAGGAAATCATCCAGGGGACAAGACCAGATGTCACCTCCAGAACCGCACTTCCTGAGCCTGGAGGGGCCCCGCTTCTCAGGGCCCCCACCACATGGATTCCAGGGGCCCCAACATGGAGATCTCTGGTGTCTCCACAGGAGATAAATGTCTGATAGATGCAGGTCCCACCTCTGGGCTGTGCTCAGCTGTGTCCACAACTCCTAGAGAAGAGACTGGAGAGAGCTGAGCTCAGGCCGGGCCCCGCTCCATTCATTCTCCTCCTGGATGCAGGGGCCCCTCACCAGGACAGTCAGGGGCCAGAGAATGATGACAACCCCCACTATCCCCACTACTCCTCCCCCATCATACTAAGCTGAGGAGCAGAGAAGGATTCCTTGTGTGTAATGGAGGAGAATCTCCAGAGGTGACATGTCTGAGCTCTCCACCACACTGTCTCCTCACAGCTCATCTTACCTGCAGGCTGGAGGAATGGCTGATACCAGAGAGAACAAGAGCCCTGACTACCGACCAGGACCTGCCCAGTATCTGCTGCACTGCCAGAGCTGAAGGACCTGGGGTGACGTCACTGTCATGTGATCAGGGGGCGGGGCTCAGCAGTGGAGAGGAGAAGTGGTGAAGGACCTGAAGTGACGTCACCGTCATGTGATTAGTCCAGGAGGCGGGGCTCTGTAGTGACATGGATGAGAGGAC